>NC_088130.1:66632455-66935485 GCF_036370855.1 Dromaius novaehollandiae
TAATACATACAAATTTGGTGAATGTATATGAGCATGCCCACATATGTGCTTAGGCACAGACACACATGTTTATTTGTTGACAGGTATCCACTGAGTATATGCGCATGTAGCTGTGTCTAAATAGCCCAAAGCAAAATACCTTCAAGAATACCTACCAACTCAGTAAGGTTATGAAGAAAGCTTTAATGATTGTAGTTCTTAAATTAAAGCACCAGGATATGATGCACAGTCAGCCATAATGGAGGTGAGCAAAATATCACCCCATAAAGCATAGTGAAAACAAAATGATTAGCAACCTCCCAGCAATGAAATAGAAAAACAACAACAACCTTGATTCATTGAGCAGGCAGACCTCCTTTGGCTTCAAAATAAATACCAGCTTGTCAGGCTGTTTGACTATATGAAGCACCTGGCATGCTCTTGATACTATCCAGGCTGTAAATCATAATGAGAAAATATCAGAGACCTGGGCTCAGTGACCCATGTGGTTCTCTTCATCTTTGTGTTCCTGTGATTAACTATTCAAACAAGGTCTACAGAACCTGATCTAACTGATCTGCTTGTCTTTAGATGCTCAGGAATACCTCTCCATCTGTTTTCTGTGTATCCATCCCCGTGGCACCTGGGATAATGAAGCATTAAAAGCACAGGCAGGGCTTCAGTCAGTCTGCTTGAGCTGTGGTGACCTGAGCTTAGGCTCTGGCCCAAATCTTTAGCTGTATTTAGGGATGAGATTCACCTTTGATAAAGCTCCAAACTTTGCCTCACTTTCAGATACTGAATAAACTTAACATGCTTAAACCTTGGTAGAAAAGATCTACTTCCAGAAAGTTTTGAGGAATCAAGCAGGTCCCTGACCGGATCTTCAGGGATTTCTTTATTAGGAGCCTATGCTTTAGGCACCACTTAGGTGTTTAGACAACTTGGGTCCCTAAATCAGTTGAAAGAGAGATATCTGAAAAACATGCTGGATCTACTCTTAGGTGTCTAAAAACATACAAAGTTCACAACTTTCGCTATTGTAGGGGGCCTTTTGCCTCCATGAGATGTCCATTGTCTTCTATAGAGTCCTCATTTTCCGTCTGCAGTGCAGTCTCTTGAGAAACACCTGAGCCAAAAGGCTGGACAAAGCAGGAGGTAGGTGGTCACACAGGAAACAATTGATTAACAAGACCTTCACAGCTTGGCTTTTGCTTTTCTTTTTTACACCTAAGAAGCCATTTGTCAGGGCTCTGATAAGGCAGCCATGAAGCACTGTCTCTGAGAGGCGGGAGACCACTAAAACATGTCTTTCTTTTGTTGGCTTCAAGAAGAATATTTATTGTGTCTATCAAATAAATCAAATATTTTTATTACATTTTTCACCTGCTTTATTAAAAATGCCCTTCCTATTCTACCTCCTCATGTTCACATTCCACAGTTCTGCCTGGTTTTCTTCACTTACTTCTCTAAATATTTGTCGTTAGGTTATTTAAAAAAAAAGAGAGAGAGATTCATAAGGCTTTCAGGAAGAAAAGACTTAAACAGGCTGAGAATTAGTTTATACATTGATTTGTCTCTTATGCTGTTTAGAAAGCCTTAACTGTGAGACAGAAATTTTTGTCATATATCATGCACACTCTCACATCGAAGCAGCCTTTATTTGACCTCTTAATCAATCTGAGTGCCAGTGCAGGAAAAAAAGAGGGAGATACAAGATAGCTTATATAAACGCCAAGTTGGCTGTGTTCCTCTGAACCATCTGCACTTCTAGCTATGGTCAGACTAAATGTCTGCTAATGGCCCCCTTCTTCTATGATCCATTTATATGTCCCTCTTTTTCTTTTTTCTTTTTTTTTAAGTGGAAAACAAATGGCATTATTGGACCTGCTCCGCTTCAATGCAGCTGTGAATTGCAGGCCTAGAAAGGCAGCCAAGGAGAAGTCAGACAGCAAAGCCTTTCTGCTTAGAGAAGCAAGGCCAAAACTGCTGATTTGGCTTCATTTTGATACATGATATTACTTTTTCTAAATGTATAAATTTTAATGTGGTCCTTAGAGGAAATATTTTGAGCTGATGCTTTTTCCATTTCTTTTCTTCTTCCCCCACCCTTTAGAAGGAAAGAGGTCTGCTGGACTCTTTTTTTTTTGTTGAGTTATAATTACCAGACCTTGCAACCTGTTAATCAGTCTGCAGATAGGATGAAACCTGAAGTCAGTGAAAATGATAAGTGGCTGATAAGAGTTTGGCCGGAGTCAGTTTCCCAAAGGATTTGGCTTTGGCCACAGAATGATTCTCAGTAGCGCTGTGATACTAGCGGAGGGTGCAGCGTGTGAGGAGCGGGACCGGGGAAGTGGAGACAAGCCAGCAAAACGAGGCCCTGAGTCCAACTGGGAACTCCAGGTACTCCTAGACTATAAATAACAATCAATCATTGTTCTCTAGAGCTGAAGGTGGACCCTAAGTGCTTCCTTTCAGAGCCTGGCTTTATATAGCAGCCCATCTTGTGTGATGTTAATTTTCCCTGTGGTTAAAAGGCTTACTTACACTTAGGTATTGAACCATGTGTGTGGACAGCTTCCACACACATCCATAAGGATATCCAGCTGGTCC
This sequence comes from Dromaius novaehollandiae, assembly GCF_036370855.1. Taxonomy (NCBI): domain Eukaryota; kingdom Metazoa; phylum Chordata; class Aves; order Casuariiformes; family Dromaiidae; genus Dromaius; species Dromaius novaehollandiae. Next base: position 66,635,048 of record NC_088130.1, read on the forward strand.
TGCTTTGCCCAGGCTGTGTGGGCAAGACCCAGCTCTGACTGGGAAACACTCCCAGTTGGGTCAGCCCAGCATGATGTCAAGATCCTATCTTGACAACCCCTGACAATTCGTTTCTCTTTCCCTGCTCTCCATCACTTTGCCACATTAGCAAGTGGCTAGCCAAGAATGCATGCTGCATCGAAAAGCAGTCTGCTTTTTTGTGGAAAGCTCTATTTTCAGCCCAACTTTTGTTTCAAAAAAGAAAAGAACTCAGGGAAAGTGAGTGACTATTTAAATGAAATCAGTGCACTGATGTGTCACCTTTCAAACAAAAATGATACTAAACCCCCCAAAAATAGGTGTTATGGCAATATAAGCTTTCAGAGTTCCTCTTGGTATCTTTAATGTAATACGTGCATGTGAACCATCTCTCCTAAAGACTACCTAGAGTCTGGGACTGATCTAGTATGGAGATACAGTCAAGCTGTTGTAATTCTTTTCCTGTTAAAGTTGAGGGTTCCGGTCTTCAAGGGTACCAAGGCTTTCATAAAAATCAGTGGGAGGTAGATGTCTACATATCCTGAAAGGTCTGGACTGACAGTCCTAAATTAGACTCTCCTCAGGTCCGTATTTAGTCACATACGTGTGCGTTCTTATTTTCAAAGGTGCCCAGCACTTAATAGCACTTGCTGATGTCAGTAGAAGGTCTGATAAATCCAGTGCTTCTGAAAAGAAAACCTGCAGTGGATACTGAGCCCAGCCTGCTGTTTGTTAGAGGCAAAATATAAAAATCGGCTCTCCCGCGGGTTGCGCTCACTCCTGCTGCACAACTCTCCATTCAGTGCATAATCTATTCCCCTCCAACAAAATCACAGCACAGAGGCATTCAGTACGAGGGACTGTCCTCGAATGAAGTTCACCTTATAGTCAATTAACCTTGCAGGCAGGATATATTTTTTTTTCCCCCTCCATGTCCTTTTCCCATGAGACCCTCTGTGTGAGTGTGTGTGTGCGCGCATGCATGTGACCTTTAGGAGGGTCTTATTTTCTGGGCAAAAAGCCAAACGCTACACATTCTTCCCAGCCGTAGGCTGTTTTAAGCCTTGGTGAGGACAGCAGGTTAGATTCCTTCCTTGTGTAAGTTGACTGACTCCGTCAGTCTTGACACCCGGGGGAGTTTGTATTCTAGGTTTCTCAAAATTAAAAATAAAAACAATTACGAATGCACTGAGTGAAGGCGGCTTTCAGCTCTTCACCAGTCCAGCCCTAACAAGTGGTGGGTGAGGAGGGGCTCCCAGGCAGGTTGCGATGGAGGGTTGCTGAGCCTGTGCTGGTCGTGCTCTGCTGCGGCAGGTGTGCATTTCCCAACAGACCCCAGCTTGCAGTCTGTTCATGAGCTGCTCTCCCCACAACCTTGCCTTCGAGGCCCCCAAGGCCAAGTTGCAAAATTGCTTCCTACAATTTAATCCCGAGTTCAATAGAACTAAAACAACAATGGAAATCTCAGCGGTGGAAAAGTGCAAAAGTAAATTGCCAGCGTCGCTTAGAAGTTAGAGATGAGCCTTGCCTCCTCTTCCTCTGCTCTCCTGAAACTGTGGGCACTGATTTATACATATAGGCAGATCTCTACTCATAAGCAAAATCACACAAGCTCACGTCGCCAGGAATAACACCATTACTTTTAATGGAAATAAGTCATTCATGACCTAAAGCTCTGAAATAGTTCCACACAATGTGTTGAATACATAAAGTTTAAGGTTTCTTTTTAATGAAGTATGCTTGGGGTTTTGTCCCCATCTTAAAAAAAAAAAAAAAGAAAGAAAGAAAAAAGAAAAAGAGGGAATTTTTGTGCTAGGCTTTCTCTTGCTTGTGGAAACCTGCCTCTTGTAGACAGCAGGTACTGGTTATAAAAGTATTGAGGAAAAATTAGTAGTGAATAAGAGTATGAATAACACAGTAAGGATAACTCTTATCAACAGATAATTGTAATTATTGCAAGGTCTGATCCACAAATAAGTAGAGTCAGTGCATAAAGAACTAAGATACTCAGCATATCACTGTTTTTGTTCATTGTAGAGGATAAATTGCAATGGCTTTCCTATTTCACCTGAAATAAACCTGAATCTACCCAGCTGCAGGGGTTATGGATCATGAGCTCATAGGAGAGTGTGCTGCTAAAACCATGCGTCTCTTGCTTCATACAGAAATGTTTGAACAGGACTTCTTACAAAAACATGGGAATAGGGTAGGACTATAACCACAAGCCCTGTCTGTATGTATTACACTCTGGTCCTGATCCTATACCACTAAAGTCAATAAGAACATGGCTAAGCTACCTGTGGGAACTAGTTTCTTGACTGGGCTTTTTGTATTACATTTTATTCTCTAATATTCTTGTCCGAAGCTTTACGCTGTGAGAATTGCCACTGTAACAAAGAGGATTAGCTTAATATCAGTTTTGCATCTGTGTCAACATGTGTCTCCCAAAATACAAGAATAACCTGCTACTTGGATCAAATTTTGAGGTACATATAAATCAGTGTGGAACAGCCCAGAAAAAATCTAAGGTGCTACAGTATGAATGTGTGTTAGCTCTTATAAGCTATGTATTATTTTTTTCCATAAACACTTTGAATATATATAGGCACATTTGCTAACATGTAACTGCCCCAACATATGCCACCTCTGAGTTTGGATAGTTGTGTAGGACTGTTGAAGCTGGAATAATAAACTTGAAGAGGAATAGGGGAAGGAGTGTAGCAAAAAAAAAAAAAAAAAAAAAAAAAAAAAAAAAAAGGCATGGCACACATTAAAGGAAGAATCAATTGGTTTTCAATGACATCTCCTTGCTCGTTGCGATCTAGTTCATCTAGCCTTATGATTACATACACCCAGTCATCTGAACAAATAGGTGTCAATAGGACCCCTTTTGGCATGGACGTCTGTTAACAAGTTCAGTATAAAATCCTGGCTAGATAAGAGAGACAGACAAAGTGACCTTTATATCCGTTTGCCTTTATTTTGGTATCTTATCAGCATTTTACAGTTCCTTCTTAGCATGTGGCAGTGTATAAAGTTTCATAACTCATTTCAGCTATTGAATCCAAACATGAAATTACTGGAGAAAAACTCACAGCCATTTGGCCCTGAGAAACATAAGTTTTAAGGCCTGAAATGGGTTAATCTCTGGCATACATTTCTAATGACTAAGATGGCATGAAGGTGACAATGAGCACAGTGCTTCATTCCCAACCAAATACTGTGTGCAGCGTAGCCAATTCATTGTTAAAAGGACTGTCTGCAACACAGGATGAGTCAGCAACAAGCTCTTCTTCTGCCAGAATCAACATCAGAATCCTCTGTCTTCATGTTTTTTGGAGTGAGTCCTCTCCTCCCACCAGATCTGGTGGCAATTTTGCAACAATTTAAAGCACTTTGCTTAACAGGCCCCCACCCCATGCTGTTCTTGCTCCCAGGGTTGTGGGCTAGGATGTGGTATATCTGCAGGAACTGTATTTGCTGAGCAGAGCAGTGAGCAGAAGGCATGCCGCAGTGGTATACGGGCACTTGCAGGAGAAGCAGCACTGATAGCTCGTCTTTGCAGATTCAGGCTCTGCCCTTCTGTGCACCAGAGACTCCCTCCCTCTTGCAGGACCTTGCAGGGGGTGAAGAGTAGAGCCATTTCCCCAGGTCTGCTAGATTTGGGCCCTTAATTTGATTTGAAATTAGAAAATGCTGAGCTGTTGATTATATGTCAACATTTGTGGAGTGGTACAATCAGCGTTAATGCCTTTGCTCTTTATTTTATGGGAATTTCCTGTGGGTTTTCACCTTCTATTTTTTCCATGTAAAACCAATCTCTCATTTAAGGAGGATAGAGATAATTCAAGAAAAGAATATTTAACAGTAATCAAGAGCAACAGCCAGCTGACAGGCAGCTGATGATACTTGAATAAACATGGTGTGAATCAGTGGACACTTCTCACTACCCTTTTGGAAGTAGCATGTCACTGTGACACCAAAAGTATCTGAAGCAATAAGGTTATCTAAAACTCCAAATTACCTAGAAATCTTAAACATTAAATAGAGGGTCCTCCTGAACACAGTACCTAGTAGAGTTGATGGCAAAGAGTCAACGCAGTTGTATAGTTCTGGCATGGAGTTAATCTCTACCAGCCAGAGAGGGATATGGACAGAGCTGTTCATTTGTGTCACACTCAGCCGTCTAGTTTTGCCATATACTGGTTTCCCAACCCTCTTCTTCATTTTACACCCACCATCAGTGCTGGATGATCCTCCAAGGGATTGCAGGATGTCTTCAAAAGCAAAACGTATATTTTCAGGTCTGAACAAACTGTTGTGGTATGTAATATTGCCATTGCAATGAAACTGCTGGGCCCAAAATCAGTGGGTGTAGTCTTGTGGTTTTCAGCAGGTTGTAGATAGTTTCGTATTTCCTTCTCCTGGAACCTAGTTATAGCAATGACAGATAGAGAGAAATACTCTTGTGATTTATATCACAGCTGCCATCACGGTATGTGATCACTTGCAGTAGGAGACATGGATGCCAGTAATCTAAGAGTTATTTAGATTCCAAATCCTATAATGTGTTGGCAGAAATCTTATGACTCCATTAAGTTGTGTGATACCGTATGGAAAATAGACACATGAATCATCTTCAGTTACATATTTAGAACTCATGTGATATTTAAAAGAACAATGATCTTTAAGATATAAAAATAGTATACTCAATTAATCCATTCTGCTCTCTAACAGACTTAGTTAGAGCTACATGGCAAGTGAAATTGTCCCAGTGATTTAAATTCACAGTAGGGAGTGCTAAAATTAACATAGTACTAAAGGCTGGGTGAGAATAACGTGCATGCATGATGAAGCTGTGATCTATCCCAGAGTGTTGTGCAATCTACCAGAAAAAAAGATAACGTAAGGAAGTGCTGGGTCATGCAATATGAAAAGGAATGATGCTGTGGGCGCTGTGGTGTTTCTCACCAAGTGGCTCCCTAGCTCCAGACACACCATGGTGCAGGTCAGTTTTATTTTCTGTTCATCTCCACCATGCTGTGCAGAAAGTGAGGTCTTCGTGGACAGGGGAGAGCAACTTTCTTTTCTCTGGTAATATTTTACTTCCGATAAACGGAAAAGGGCCCAGAATGAAGTAGGAACTGCCAGATCGGATCAGACACATGGGCTAGCTAGTACGTATCCAGTCTCCAGCAGCAGTCAGGGCCAGATGCCTCAGAGGAATGTGTATTAAGCCTGCAGCAGGCAGATGTTGGGTAATCTGTTCCCAGTGAATGTTTCATCCTAAATCATAACAGTTACAGATTGGTTTAAACCGTGAAACATGAAGTCTTACATCCCTTTCATAAAGGTTTTGTTAGCATTATCTATGATCATTCTGGATATTCCTCTTATTTCTGCAAGTCTTACTAATTTCTTGGCCTGAATGACATCTTGTGGTGATGAGTTCCATAGCTTGCTGCCAGAATTTCAGCCATTTCTTGGTTTTGAATTCTTGCTTTTCTGTTTATTAAAGTTTTTCTTTTTCTGGTTGACCTTTTTTGCATAAATGTGCATACATCCTTGTTTGTTTTTGGTTTTCGTCTTTATACGTGCACCAGAACTAGGTACTTAACCTCAATAAAAATGAAAGCTTTTGTGGGATGGACTAAATTGCTCTGGCCGGTTACCAAGTTAAAAGGTCATACAGTTACACTTCTAGTTGTGCAGTTGATGTCCGTCATTGCAAACTGCATTTCATTTATATCTGAGTTTTGTAAGCTCTTAACCAAGATGTGAAAGACGCAAGTTCTATTCTTACTTCTGCCCAAGAAACAAGAATTTTAGATTTTCCTATTCCATTTTTCTGGACTGTGTCATAGCTCCAAGGATGGACTCAGTTCAGGGATACAGTGATCTCAGTCCTCCCTGTTCCTCTTTGCATAAGACAATGAACAATTCAATTGGCTAAGGAGAAAATGTAGGTTGGCTATTTCAAGGTATTGCCAAATGGCATTTTGATACTAGAAGCAAGCAACAAAAAAAAAAAAAAAAAAAAAAAAAAAAAAAGTAGCAGTTTTGGAGAAGGGATTTATAACTCAATTTCCCAGCCCAGGAAAATGTCCCTGACACTAAGCTAAAAAGTCTGGCTCACGGTCGTTTCCACGTTCTAAGTCCACAGCTCTTGTGCAGCATGGAGGAGTTAGAACTGCTACTTGCCTCATAATTAAGACAGGCTCCTGGGAGCAGCAAGTGCAGCTCCCCTTGGGTAGAAAAGCGAGTCCTTTGGCCATTTAGGTAACGTAGGGGACTTTGTATGATGCAGGCAGAGGTGCAAACAGAAGTGCTTATCCGGTGGTAAGACAGGCTGCCACTACGGTTGCAGCTGCAAGTCTGCACCTGGGATGCAGCAGTATGGGATGGGCACAGACAGGCTAGGGAGCAGATGTGCAGAAAAGGACCTGGGGGTTGTGGTGAACAACAAGTTGCCATGATTCATCAATGAACCCTTGCAGCGTTGAGGGATAACCACATACTGAGCTGTCAGCAAAAGTGTTACTAGCAGAGGGAAGTGATTATCGCCCTCTACTCGCCGCTTGTGAAGCCACGTCTGGAACACTGCACGGTTGTGGCCCGTGCAGGACAAGGCAGATAGTGACAAACTATTGAGTCCAGTGGAGGCCATCAAGATGGTTGAGGAGCTGGAGCACACGACATACAAGAGAGGCAGAAGGAGGTGAGTTTGTTCAGCCTGGAGAAGGCCAAGGTGGCATCTAATTGCAGTTTTGACTACCAAAGAAAGATTATAGAGAAGACAGAGACGGACTCTTCTCAGAGGTGTACAACAAGGGACAATGGTCACTAGGTGCAGCAAATAAAATTCCTATTGGATACATGGAAAAATGTTCGCTTTGAGAGTGGATATACAGAGAAGAAGCTTGTGCAGGTCTCCACCATCGGAGATTTTCAAACCTTGGCTCAAGTCCCTCAGCAACTTCATCTAACTTTTATATCAAGCCTGCTTTAAGCAGGAGGTTGGACCAAATGACCTTCAGAGGTCCACTTACAACCTAAATGAGTCTATAATTCTATGATTCTTATGATTCCCAGCTGGGATTAAGCTACCTTGAATTTCATTCTAAATAATTTGGTCAAAGTCCAAAGTGCTATTTAGGATTAACATCTTTAGAGCACCAATTCAGACCTTTGGCTTCAAAATAAAGCTTCCTCTCTCAAGAGAACTAATTGTTTCAGAGGAAAAATAAAAATTGATTTTTAGGAAGATTTTGCTCTTCTACAAACATTGTCCAATGCTAATTAAATTCTGCATTTAATCTTCAGTCTCTGCTCAGTGATGAACCTGCTGCCATGGTAGCCTGACAGTTATTTGGATTAATTATTGTAAGGAAATCTGAAGACGAGGAAAGATCAAACCAAACTAAGTAAAACAAAAAAGTGAGCACCAACATTGTTTTTTGACTATAAGCCTAAAGCTCTGGATAAACCAGGTCAAATTTGAAGAGTTTGGCTACTCCAGCAGATGCTGATCTGAAGTAATAGAGTAATTCTGTAACTATCTTCATCTCCTCTAGTTTTGATCGGAAAACAGTGCTTTGGCATTGACGAAAACCTCCTTCCTGGTACTTAAAGCAGAGAAAGGGTCTTGTTTGTTTGTTTGTTTGAAACTGGGGAAATTTTCTACATGACATAATGTAGTGTGGTACAGAAACCGCAGAGTCGATACTCAGTGAAGTTGGTGCATCCACACGATATGGCTCAGAGGTGTCGAGGATGTGTTACATTTATATGTGCAGTATGTATGCAGGCCTGTGGCTAGCTTCTCGGGCAGGCACTGTTAACATGGATGCCGTCTTGTCCTGCTGGTTACGGAGCAGGCTTGGGCAGCAGCATCCCCAGCATCTCTGTTTTACACACCTTTGTGCTGCCTGAACATGCCCCCAATTTTAACAGGTTCACTAATCTGCAAAAGGTGATGACATGGTGACACTTACCTGTTTGTCTCAGCTGAAGGCAGCTGGCTTTTGTTGGACTAAATCCTAGTTTTAGTGAATTCAGTAGCAGTTTGCCCTTCTGCTGTCACCTCTGTGACTCAAATTCTCCTCCCCGAGCCCAGACTGGTGCTTTCCCTCAGCCAAAACTGTGAGTCTGGCAGTTCTCACTGCTGAAACAGGTTCAGGTCACTGCCGCCCTTGGAGATTTGGTAAAGAACATTGCAGAGAGCAACATGGGTGATGAATGGATGGAGAGAGGGTGTAATTAAATCTTGACATATGCTGTTATAAATCAAAACTGACAGAAACTCCAGAATTATTTCAGAAATCTCTTTGCAGTCTAGAATGTGCAAGTCTTTCAAGTAAAACATAAACTCCAAAATCTTGACCCTTCTTGTCTTTAAAGAACCTATAACTGTATTTTAAATAACTTAGCTACAGATGTGAAGACTAGGGGCAAAGCGTTTTTTGATCGGGGGCAGCAAGTTAGGCATTGAAGAAAGTGGGTAGGTGCAAGTTTTCCCTTTCCTTAGGACACAGTATAAAGCTTTTGACTAAAAAGTCATTGTCATCATTAGATGTATATTGTTGGTACTTGGCCTTACTTTTGTGCTCCCAGCAACAAGAAAAGATAATACTGCTCAGATCTTTTGAAATTTTCAAAAAATGAGAAAAAATACGCTACCCCCTTCCATAACTTTTATTTCAAAAATACAAGAAATCTGGAGACTTTGTAAAATCTGGTGGGGACCTGACTGATGTTGCTGATTATCCATGGAAGCTGTTCAAATTCTGCAGTGATAACTGGGTAAATAAAATGTGTAGTCAGGCAGACTGTCTGCAAGTTGGATCAGGAACTTCTGCCTACCCTGATTCCCCCGTAGTTTTGGTTGGAAATAAGATTATTGAGTACTTTCTGCTCTGAGGGGAGAGTTGGACTGAGTGACCTTCAGAAGTCCCTTCCAACCTAAATTACTGCATGATTCCATAGTTCTTTTCCTAAATGGTTGTGTAATAGTGAGAAGCATCCATCACATTTGGCAAAAATTCCATTTATGTTTTTTTTTTTCCTTCTAGCCAAAGATTGAACTAAAGAATGATAAAATTTTGGAATTAAAATAAGGAGTTTTAATTAAATTGTGTTCTTTCCTTTCTCCTGAGACTGTACAATCTTTGAGTTATCACAGATAATATTTCACACTGCCATACCATAGTGATGTATTCTTAGAATTTTTTGTTATTTTAGTTCTAAATGTTTCATGAGAGGAAAGAATGGTCTCAAAGTCTGAAGTAAGATCTTCTATGTTTCCTAAAGTTTTCACCTACTAAGATTTCCAAGCACTTTTTAGCAATATGAGATGAAAACCGAAAGACCTAATAGCACAATTTATAAAATCAGCCCAACATTGACTTTCAGGATATTAGTAGTCCATAAGCTGAAAGAATTTCACCAGTACGTATATAATGTTTTCCTTTGGCCATTTTATCCATTTTCTCATGATTGCCAGGAAAGCTATTGTATCTTTTCGTTTTTAATAATATTTTTGCTGACAAAACAAGACAGTAGTTTACAAGTGTTGTCTCTCTCTTTTCACTTAAGTCATGAAGACCGATCCTGTCACTTTTCTCTAACAAACCAGTTCCTGAGTTGGCAAGATAAAGTGCTGAATATTCTTTTACTAGGTCTGCATGCGTAGCTGCCTTACAAAGTATTCAGGTTTGGGTATCGGTCAAAACAAGCATATGTGAAAATTTACCATTTTAGCAGATGGAATCGGAACAGCTCAGTTGCATACAGTAGAAGCCTTAATATCTCCACAGCTGGTGAGTTTCCTGTGGTCTAAAGGATTGGAGCTTTTGCTTTCAGAGACAGAGGATCTAAATCAAGTTTTAATTCAGAAAACACTTTGTGTTTAAAATCTTAAGATGCTTTAGAGATGTTCCCTCCAGAATACAAAACCAAAAGGTTAGGTTATCTGGGGGGAAAAAATGTAGCTTTTCTCCTCTGCCCCCTCCACCCTGAACTGGAAGCAGTGATATGGTGAAAGGGTGGTTTTGGCTCGTGTAACCGCTTCCACAATGGGTTTTTTCTTGATGCGGCTCTTTGGCCAGGGATCTCACCTCTTGCCTCTCCTGACCACTGTGACTGTGTTGACAGAAGTCTGCAGTGAAAAGACCAACTCTTGAATTTTATTGTACTGCTTCTGTGAAGTCTAGTGTAATAGGAGAGTGTGTTATAAAACTAGCAATTAATATTACAAGGTTGTGAGTCATCTACTACACAGTGATTTTGCCAAGAGTAAAAACACTTTTTTGGAAACTCTTTCAGCTGGAAAGTTAACTATTTCTGGCAACATAGTCTTAAAGAATTGTCTTGTACACAAGGAAATCAAAAATCCTTTGTCAACACCATGTGAATTCAAGTGTGTTTGTTCACACGCTTCTTCGACAGTCAGAACATTTTTAACAAAATGAAACTTTGTTGGTGCTAACAACTGTTGTGGAGCTATGCTGGTTTCAAAGGAGATTTCAAAGGAAGAGCTAGTGCTACCCCCATGATGTAGGGTTGGTGATGAAGGCACTGACATGGGACATGGAAACATAGCTTCGAGCTTCTGCCTCGACAGGGGCAGACAGGCATAGAGCTTGGTCAAATCCTGTTCAGGACTGGGCAGAACAAAGTCTGGAAACATTGTACCATGTCTGTGTTTTAGCTGCCAGGTATCACCTTTCTTTAAACAACAAGGCTTAGCTTTCATTCACAAAGTGGATGTGGCTACATCCCTGTAGAAGTAGTCAAATGTCATGTTTTCTTCCCAAAAGGATCTTTCTTTACAGCGGACAAATATTGAAATTGAGGAAGTTGCCTTGAAATGGAACTGTCAATATTTGGTCATCTCTATTTGAGCACAAACTATTCTTTAAGTACAGGAGTGGACTGGGAGTCTCGGATTCTGGTCCCAACATGGTTACCATAATGACACTGAGTGATTGTTTGCCTGCTGCAAAGGAGAGGTGAAATCCTTTTTACCCATCTTTTAGGGCTGGTAGAGCGAGGTGTTGTTGACACCTTCAGCTGTACATTTTATTATTCAGGCACTCTTGTATCAAATGCAGCATTTTGAAGCAAAATGACCTTGAGTTGTCCACCCTCATTGTTTTCTACAGACTGCTGTTCTCGTGGTGTTATGCCCTTAAAATCTCTGGTGGTTCTGCTCTCTGGCAAAATCAGAAAGATTTGGCCCTCCATGTAGATAGCAGCCTGAGAAAGCTTTGGAAATATTAATCATTTCTCTCTATAGCCGTCCAGCTGGCAGATCTACTTATTAGGACTCCTGATGTGAAGATTCAAGGCTCCCTGTGAACCCGGGCCATGCTCCTGCACTATCCTAGCCCCCTAAATCACGGTGGTCACACTGCCCCAGCTATATAGGGAAGCTGGTTCCTTTCATCCCAAATTGCATGCATGAAAATGGCCCAAGTACTCAGATCTGTGGTGTCACATGTCTGCTCCATCTTCAAGCCTCATACTATCCTGACTTTCACCCCCCCCCCTTTTCCATTTAATGCAGGAATCTTAAAAACATAACAAAGCTGATTTTAAATTTGTTCTGAGCAAAAGGAGGCTGAAACAAAACCCTGAAGAGCTGAATCGTTGCTGAGCACACTCCCTGCTGAATCAGGACTGCCTGGCCACTCTTGCTTTCCCATCACCTCTTGCTAATAGTGTTAGCTATCAGACACCTTCTTAAATTTCAATACACCTCCAGTTTCTTTTCTCTGAAGAAAACACCCATTGATGGAGACAGCTTTTTTCCCTGTGGCCAGATGACACAGGACACAGTGCTGAAAGCTCCAGAGAGCACTGGACTTGACGGGGAGCTGGTTCTTCGTACCATATTTTAACAGACAAACATGCAAGGAAAACAACAAGGACAGTTACCCTGTGTAATGAAAGCTCAGTGATTTAAAAAGCAGCAGTGTGTGCGTGAGGAAGGGAGGCTGGGGGCTGGGCTGGCAGATTTCGCTTGCCAGACCAGGGGTAACAAATAATTATCTTGATCCAATAGACCATGTGAAAGGATATTATTGGGGTATGAAAAAATTCTTTGGGGGGGACAGAATGTATTTTTCTACCCTTTTCCTAAAGCCCTGTTATTTTGCTGTTCTTTGCTTGCATCTGTTAAATGCTGGAATGTCTGCAGGGACGTTTTGAAAAGCTGCACAATGTCAATTAAATTTGCCGAGCAGTATATCTTTTTGGAGTACGTGTGACCTTTTCTGTTTGTCATTTCCTGGGCATCACACCAAGTGATCCTCTTAGGATGCTGGCTTTGTGGAGCAGGCCCACAGCAGCAGGACTGCAGGAACTGCAGGTTTCTGGGACTGCTGCCAACCTCCGGATAATTGCCATCAGCAGGAAAGAGCTAGAAAAGCTTGGCTGAGTCCATCTTTTACAGATAGATTGACCCCTTTCTGCCACTGCAGAATCACAGTCAGAGAGAAACACATATCCAAAAAGAGAGAGAGGGGAGGGAAGGAGGGGAGAGAGGAATGATTACAGCAGGAAAGCCACATCTGAGCTGAACAGGGGAGATTTGGAGGTTACACTCGCTGCTTCACCATCACCAGTAATTTTAACATCTCCTGTTTTAAGACAGATGAATCTGAGAATGAAGCTTAAACGCTTAGTTCTGTTGTAATAAAATCAGTGTTTCCGTGAAAGCAGAGTCAGTGTTCTGAGACGGGGGTAGGAAGGGGGATTCGATACCTTTGTGCGATGCAGCTGCTAGGAAATAGCCGTTTTAACATATATGCAGCAAGCAAAAGTGAGAGAAGAATGAGTGCTGAAAACCACTGCAGGTGTTTGGAAAGGAGACGAGGGGCAGTGAAAGGAAAAAGAAAGAGAAGACTGGGAGACTACCTAACCACAGTTTGATAGCTATACCGAGATGCTTAGAAAAACAGTGAGAGCCACAAATGCATCTCATGAAAGGTGGGTGTGGAAGCAGTGCCTTTAATATCCCCATGTCCAGCAAGTGACTAACGGGGGCAAGCGGTGGTGACGTGGACAGCCAGTGATTTCAGCAGCCGAAACCTCAGATACATCACCTTCTCCACATGCTCTCCCACTTCAGTGCTATTGTAGAGCCCAGCTTTGGTGCTTGGAAATATCCACCCTGACCATGGCGCAGGTGTTCATAAACTCAGCTGGGGATCTTCCAGGTGGGTGTTGGGATTACACCCCAAACCTGAGCGGCCTGCCTTGGCATGTCTCAGTATTGCTGGTTCAGGCAACAGACAAAATCTGGCTTAAATATCAAATCTGCATGAGGCAAATCCAAACTGCGAGGTCAGAATCCAATTCTAACTCCACTAGGAAAACTAAAGAGACAAGGAAGTTAAAGAGAGAGATAAGCAGTTGTCTCTTGACTACACTCATGTGCCCTACATAAGGGGTTGGGGCACTGCAGCTCTGCCTCCTCTTCCTCTCCCAGAGAAGCACCCTTCCACCACTCACTACAGTGCAGTTGTCACACAGAAAAGAGTAAGTTTGAACCACAAAAGTGTATAAAAATAGGTGTGAGCTCCAAACATCAAACATGTCTATCAAAGAAATACTAGTTCCTGGGACAGAATTCTCCCTGGCATGTGTCTAGGTCAGTGCAGTCTCTGTTAATATTAAACCGTTTGATGCTATAAAGGCCACAGCACCCAAATTCATTCACCAGCAATGATTCTTTTTCTCTCCCCTCACCCAGATCTATCTCTCAGTTGTCAACATAAATAATACTTGGGTTACAGTAATGTCCTGTGGCTCCAAACTCGGGGAGCTTCAATGTGTAAGGTGCTAAGCAAACATATATGAAGGCATAGTTCTGTCAAATGTTATCCAGGTCATATAATCCGTAGCTATATTCCCTCCTGCAGAGAACACACTTAGCTTGGCAAATGCCAGGCCAGCTTCTGTACGTGGCACTCAGTGTCATGAGTGACATCTCGCAGATGACACGTTATTGGTAGAGCAGGTGCTGGTAGTGAGGACTAGATTTAAAAAGCACAGGTCTAAAAATGTCTTTGCAAAGCACTGTGCTTATCAGGTCTCAGTCATTTCCAGGACAGATTTGATTCTTTGACGAGACCTTTCTCCCCTTCCTCCACTTTTAACAAACTCTCACCAGAATGAGAAAGCCGAGGGGTGCTTTACCTGGATCAGCAGCAGAAAAGACACACAATCTGGGATACGAAATCCACATCATTCACAGCAAAGAAGATGTGCATGTCAGAGGAGGTTCTGGAGCCATACATTAGAGGGTATTTTTAGGGAAAACTAGGTAAATTCTCTTTATGTTTATTATTGCAGCAGCTTCTATTTGTCATAGTGCAAACCTGCCTCCCTCAGACCCCCACAGTTATTGTGGGCAAGGGCAGATGAACACATCACCATGGACTAAGCAATAATGTGGATTTTCAGCTTTCATCTACTCTGTAGTAACCATGTCTGTATGTACCCTAATCCTGAGGTAAAGGTGAGATAACCCACCCTGGGACTGGCACAGGTAAGAGCACTTACATGATGCTCTCCGTAGAGCAGCTTACATGCAGCAGGTTCACAGCCCAGGTTACCTTGTCTGTCTTTGTCTGGTCACATTTTCACTCGTACATCTCCAACGCTGTTCAGCAGTTTGCCACTCTGGGCCTGCTTCTGAGAGCCAGAGGGTAGTTTAAGGTTGTCCAAAAGATGCCCAGCCACCAGTGCACCAGCTGTAATGGCTGGGAATTGATGGTTGCCCTTAAAAACGCACTTCTGTGTGAGGATCGTTTCAAGTATTAAGCTCCAACACCACATTTGGAGGTTAGGTATGGGTTTACGTGGAGGACATCTGAGTCAAGGCAGAAAAGCACTTAAGGCCTTTTCCTTTGTGCCTAGGATTTAAGCTTGGGCCTGGCACTGTTTTGGGGTTTTTTTTTGTTTTTTGGGGGTTTTTTGTGGAGGCAGCCCCTATTTGATCCATCTGTGGACATCTGCTGGGGGAAGAAAAGGTGATGAGATGCTGGTCTGGCTGCTGGCCACAAAAACTCATGCTGTCTTCTCAAGTTGACTTGAAAAGCATTGCCAGACCTCAGCTTATATATGTTATAGGATTCCTCTTTCCACATGCTGCCTAGACTAATCCTAGTCTGAGTGTGGTCCCTGGTAAATGCAGGGGAGCAAACTTGAAATATAAACTGGAAACACACTTGTTTGTTCCTCGGAAATTGGAATTGAATTGGAATTTTCTTTAATAAATGTGTGTTAAGAAACTATATATTGTGGCTGGAGGAGCTGTCAGCGTCAACAAAGTCATCCACTCCTGTGGGCAACATCTACAGAGGAAAAAAAACCTCCATGTATTTTGTTTGGTTTCCATTTGCCACCCCCATTTGCAGCTGAGGCATGCGACTGCTTTGAATAGCCTCACTTAAGTCACGAGGACTTTGCAAAAGCAGCCCAGCTCCTTAGAATGAAATAAAAAATGTCTCTCAAGCAAATCCCCCAACCCTGTTAGCTACCTGGCTAGTGAAAGGCTGCCCATGTGCCAGTTATGAAATGCTGATATAAACCCCACAGCTCATACAGGATCCTCGGGATGGGTTTGATTAAGGGCTAGTGCATCTTTATGAGAGTCAACTGAACACAGATGTTTTCGTTTTTCTGCGCTCTCAAAGGAAAGCGTCTCTCTCCTCCCTCTTCTTTCTGCCTCCTCCAGTCTTCGGTTACATTCTGTTATATTATATATATTACGTCTGTTTTTGTTTTTATCTCATCCTTATTTTTATTTGTGTGCATATTAAAAGTAGCCTGCTGTAGGGTCCTAAACTGGATGGAGAAAAAAAGAGAGGAAATGCCAACACATCAGCCCATAAATGGCCAAGCCGGTTACAAACACACTCATAAAAAAAATTTCTCTCAGAAAACTTCCCTGCTCAGTGGAAATCCAAGGCTCACCCACCTAAGTCCTTCATCAAAGCAATGCAGTTTGCACTATGTTAACAAATTCAGGTTGTACCAGGCCAAGAAAGAGAAAAAAGAAAAAGCAGAGCCCTTTGGAAAAAGTGCCCTGCTAGGATCTCTCTTAGCTTCTCTCAACGATGGCTCATCTGGAGACACTTCCATCACAGCGTGCTGCACCAAGGAAGTGGGGAGCAGAGTCTGTCCAGGGATGAGGAAAACTCAGCTGGGAGGATTTTCTTTTTTAAATGTCTTCAGGGAAAAAATCCCCCCCCCCTCCCTCTGCAATTCTTCAACAGGTTCCTCCCTGCGGGACCATCTAGTGCCACCGCAGCTCCGACAGCTCTGGTTGTCCTCCTGGGTTAGGTGGCAAATATGACATTCTCCCAAGGTTGGTTTCTGCACTCAACCTATCTGAGATACTGAGGTACCCCCGTGATTCTGCTTCAGTGCCCTATGTGCATCTAATTCCCCGCAGTCACTACCGTGGATCCTCCTTGCCTGCTCTTGTAACCGCCACGTCTGGTGTGCCGAGGCACACACTTCATCAGAAATTCTCCTTGGCTTTCACACAGACATCATCTGATTCACTGAAGGGGTGAACTGAAGGATCCTCCTATTGTTTTCACTGTCCTACATCGCCCTGCCTCCTCTCCGCCTTTTGTTAGCACCTCTCACATTTTCAAGTCTAAAACAAGAAAGCTTTGAATTTCTCACACATGGTACAAAAGACGCTCCAAAAACCAACCAAAAAAAGAGGTCTAGATTACTACTGACTTTTGCTCCGTTCAGTTTCAGTTGTTTCATCTGAAGCACCTTTGGGAAACCCAGCAACTGGAAACAGAGTGCCCTGCATCCTGAAAACTGGGTGCCTTGCAGACATACCACGTTGTCAGGTTAAGAGCTGAGGCACCCAACACCACCAGTCAGTTGGGCCAGCTAGACCAGTAGCAATGATGCCCCTGTATCTTCCCTTTCCAGTGTACAGGCCCCCTGTTTGTGCAAACAGCTGCTGTGATGCTGAGCTCCAAGCAGGCGCCAAGCTGTGTGTGTGAACAGAGCATCATATATGTGCTGAGCATATATGAGCATGCATATATGGATCGTGCATGTTTTGAGACAGATACCTAGGAATACAGCACAAGGGTGCTGTGATGAGTTGTTCACTGCTAGTCTGTTCACTGCTGACAGTATGTTATGCCCCTGCTAGAGCTGCTCCTGGAGAGCAAGAAAGAAAATTCACCTCTTCCTAGCTGCCACAGAAAGGGGTAGGTGAAACATTTGGGAAGCAGGAGAGACTGTGCCCTCCCTGAGGAGCTCAGAGCATGTTCAGCTGCAAGAGCCAGGGAGGACAAGGAAGGACTGAACAGGTAGGTCTGTGGTACAAAGGAGAAAGTAGGGTACACCATCAGGCTTCAGAGGTGACGGAGCGAAAGAATCTTGTCCTAGGGTACCGAAGTAATGCCGAGTTTGTCACAGCTGAAGAGGCCACCAGCACCGGCTGGGCTGGGAATGCATCCACATATGACACTTTGTTAGTGATCTCTTTTGTTAGGAAGAAGAATTATTATAAAGAAGAGTTACGAGATGATGACATCCAACACGTGACCTGTTCCCAGCACTATCTCCATCCTGCTCCCCATGCCACCACCTGTGTCTGAAATGGGGATCACGGTTTTGTCACGGCCATTTACTCATGCAAGTTTCCCACAGTTTTGACTCTAAGCAGTAAGTCACCCTTGGATCCCCAGGCACCGATGAGAAGAGACCTGTGGGAGCTCAGGAAACTTTTGATGAGTTTACATTGAATTTCAAGGTTGCAAGGAAACTAGAAATAGAGCAAGTCATTTGTCATTTTTCAGCACAACTGTTGCACATGTGAAATCTCCATTTTTTTTCTTCTGGGTTTTTTTCTTTCTTTTCCCCTTTTAACAGTTGCTAAGACAAATACAAATAAATTATCATTTTCTTCCTCTCTAGAGATCTTGCCTGATTGAGAACTGAAATAACTCATAACGTATTGAAATGTTTGTTGCTTTATCACCCGGTCTGGACTATCTGTGGAGAGCTTACCATATTGTCCTCCATGTCCTCAACTTACCATACTGTCCTCCTCTGCTCACAAAATAAGCAAACAAACAAAAAATGTACCTGCTACCTCTTTCTCCCTTGAATTTCTCAGGAAGTTAGGAGAGGCACATAGTGACCTGCTGCAAAAGTGGGAAATAAATTATTGCCAAAACTGCAGAAGCAAAATATTTCTCATCTAAACATGTTGTTTTTTATTTTGTATGTCTTGGCAGCCTAACCCTCTGAAAACACCCCCCTGAATTCTCTGCGCTTCAACAGAGCAACTCAAGGATAAACCTTCCACTAAATCCTATGTGACTGAAGCTATAGGAGCCTGACTGTGAGTAAAAACATTTTAAATGTGATTGCTATACCTGTTAGTAACCAAAGAGCCCTTTTGGAGAAAATACTTTCCTTGTAAACATCTGAATCCAATCATCTAAATCTGGGAGCCCACATCTCTGTAATATCCAAGCTTTCACATCCCTATGTGCTCCGTCCCCTGCCTCAAAAGAAAAGAGTTTACCCTGTCCATCTATCATTTAAATGGTAATGAGTTAAATGAATTCCACCTCACTTCTGAGATTCAGAGCAAGCTTGGGTTTATTTATTCATTTAAAGACACGGGAACAAGTTTGACATTGCTGAACATGTCCCAGATTTATGGAAAATAGAACTGTACTAATCTACTGCGTTTATTAGCTTTTCTGTCGGATGCCTCCATGAGTATCCAGAGATGTGAGTTTGCCCTGCAGTTCTGTTCTGACTGGAACAGCATCTCCTGAAATGTAAATGTTATCTTAAGGTCATATGCTGATGAAAACCACTGTTTTGCCAAACTCTAATTTCTTGGTCATTTGACAAAGCAGCTGCTGTGCAGTTATATGGCACAAAGAAAGCTATTAAAGATGGATGAGTTACATGTTTGATTTGGCATATATTATACTGCTTCCAGAGATAAAAATTAAGATAGACTATTATTTTTCCCGGTTTAACTGAATAAATAAATGACCTCTCACTAATACATACACAGGAATGATACTTCTAAATGAAATTGTTCATCTACACCTTACATTCCTCTGAGTGTTTCTGTGCACGCATTTTAAAGGAACAAGGCAAATATCTTAATGTCAGATATAATTAATTTGCAGCATCATAGATTAGTATTGCGAATAAATTCCTGATTTGGAGGAAAATGCAGAGATTAGACAATTGCGTGTGTCATGTGACAGAAAGCTCTGCAGCTGGTGTACATTAATGAGAATAAAAATTACAAGGTTTAGGTAATCAACAGCTGGTGTCAGCTGGTACAGTACCACATCAGTGCCTCCGAGGTCTGTGAAGATTGTTTTTGACCATCTGGAGGGTATCTAGCGTTGGCCAATGTCAGAAGGATGAGGCTGGAGGCTTCGGCTGCTGCTTTGGCAAACTAGGGGAGCTGCGGCCATCCGCACAAGTACAAGTGAGGAGCACACAGCGCGGCTTCAAGAAACGCTGTATTTGGACAGGTTTTGGGGGGCGATGTTGTCATATCTAGTCATTCAAGGGATTTTGAGTGCGTGAGAACGCACTGACAGGGGAGTCATGCTGCAGCGGTGTAAGTTATGCGTTGCACTAAGCTCAGTGTCCAGGGAGAGCTGGAAGACCACGTTGGGGTTGCAGCAGCGTCTGGTCTCCACTTTTAGGCTCTGAGACATTGGTTCTGGAAACAGAGATGTTTCTTCCCAGCTGAGCTTTTGGGGATGCTCGGAGCAGGAGGTGTTGCTCTGCCCACTGACTGACTTCTTGCGAGGAGAAATCACGATTATTCTCAGAAAAAAAAAATAGCAGTGTTTTTCATGTTAAAAAGTGCTTTAGCTCAGGAGTGCTTTTAGTATTTTGTAACGGAGAATTAAGAAACCTGGAGTTTGGGATTTCTGTGGCCTCTTCCCCCCCCCTCCCTTTTTATACAGGAGATCGAGATAATTTCCAAGTGAGCATTTTGGATAGGAATTTACTTGGGCAGTGTATTGCAGCATTCATTTATACATTAACCCTTCCACAGCCAAGAAAATAGGAAAAATGTCCCAGTGAGAAATGAATACGAGTAATAAAGCACTTGTGTTCAGATCATAAACCTAATGAAAAAATGAGACTCCTTAATAGTTCAGACTACCAAAGACACATTTCTCTAATAATTTCTCTAGTGGGATGACAAGGAATCTTCCTCTCCTATTTACTGATAACTTGGACAGGTCACATCACAAAATTTGATTCCAAGATTGAGATCTGGAATCAAACAGACCTTCTGGATAAATTTTAGAGAGGAGATAAATATGAATGTGAAGCATCTCATACCCAGTGATTGCACCGCTCATTTCAAGGGAGTGTGGTCCAACCCACCCACTGCTGAGAAGGAAGGATTTCCCTTTACAGCCTGTGCGACAAATGCAGGACTTCTCTGCTGGGCATCACGTGGGTCTTCATTCAGTCTGAAGAGGGGGAAGCGTTGAGAAACTTGGTGCTGTTTGTTTGTGGCTTTGCTGTTAGTCTACTAAGAGACCTTGGAAAGAGCATACTAACTCACTCTGTGCCTCAGTTTCCTAAAACAGCAATGTTTACCTTCTTCATAACACACTTCTTGCTTACTAATGAAAGCTATGCATTAGGATCTGTATCTTATAGCCCCAACTCTAAGCCCATTGGGTTATCTGAGGCCTGACCCATTGCATCTCTAAGGAATGGGAAGAGCCTCACGCTGTATTGCCCGTGCGCATTGCCTGGCACAGTGGCTCTTTATCGCAGCGGAGACCTCTACCACAGCAATGGCATATTGCAGTTTGTGCCTCTCTTCTTACAAAATTCAATTCGCATACTGAGGTTTTCTGCTCTTGCAATTTACTTGTTTGAATTAGCTAAGACACCACCCTATGGCACATAATTCTTGTGAAACTTGTTAGCTCTCCTTAAAATAAGTAAATAAATAAATAAGTAGGCTGGAATTCATTACTGAAATCGAGTAACAGCCCAGCAGAAAATTCAACAATAAAACAACTATGTCGTAAAACATCAATATTTGCAATAAACCATGAGCTGAGAGGAGGCATGGTAAAATAGCTTCTTCCACTCATGGAATACAGTTTCCTCATGATAAAAACACAGCGAGACACAAACCGAGCTAAAAGGGAATTACTGGTGCTGCAAGGTACCTGCAGAAACTCACTCAACCACAGCACCTTGTTCTTGCTTAATATAATTCCTCTTTGAGCAGAGCACATTCCTTCCCCAGAGCTCAAGGCAAGGGAAGGAGAGAGCATAAAAGGAACAGAGTAATGCAATAAGGCTTATGTGCATCTATTCTGTGTACAAAGGCTTTATGCCACACTTGTGGTCCCAAAACATCCACTTAACATCCAGCTGAAATTTAGGTGTGAAAAATGAATGATATGGCACTCCTCGTCCTGGCAGCTTGGATCTAATAGCTCTGCTCTAGTATTTGCACTCTGCTTATGTCTTCATTGCTGTATAAAGTTCTGCTCTTCACTGTCCCTAAGATTCAGGGATTTTTAGGCCAAAGGATGATGTCTCTGAGATCGCCTATGTCACAGATTATTGTTTCCCCCAATTGCTTCCAGAATTGAACCCAGTAATTGATGGGCAATAAAAATTGACTGCCAGAGAGACACCCAGCCTTGATTTGCGGGAATCGGGAAATAGAGCACCCACTGCTTTCCTCAACAGTGTGTTCTCATTGTTAAACCCCTGGAGCAAAAAGTTAATCTTATTCTAAATTATACTGGTCCTTCTTGTGCCTTCCTCTGACTGATTACAGAGCCCTTTTCCAGCCAGGCTTTTCTCCCCACACAAGTATTTCAGCAGTAGTCAAGTCACCTCTCCATCTTCTCTTTGCCCAAGTGAGCAGGCTGAGCATGAAACATCTCTCATTCCCAGGAATTTTCTCCTGTCCTTGTCTGGCTCTTCTCTGCAGTTTTTCCAGTGCTTCTACATCCTACAAAGAAAGCAAACGGAGATGCAGCATTACCATTTCAGACATCCTGATTTTGTATGCAGGTGCAGAGCTGCAATCAGATCCTATTCAAACGGGAATATGCTTATAGGCAAGACCTGTGACCTTTACCGTTTAAGGCCTTGAAATGCAGTATATGGAATATATAGAGAGCACATACAGCATATAGAGAGAGACAGAAATACATATCAGTCTAGACGTATCTCAGATCTGTAGAATAACAGCCATAGAAGAAATAATTCTGTAGCAGTGTAGGTTATGCCTTGACATAAGTTTAGCTGATTAATGCCAGGAAAAGAAAAATAGCAGGAAAGAAGTCAGAAGCAGGACGTGTCAGAAGGGAAAAATGAGTCAGGGTTTTCCATAAGCAGGGAGACTAATAACAAATTAGGTAGATCTGCTTGCCTTTTCTAAGCTAGGGCAGTTCTAAATAAATGTTAATCTCTTAATAGAGACCTCCTGCCCTGGACTCGTGTTCATGCAGAGGTTTCTGTCCCTTCCAAGAGCTTCGCTGAATATTTGGTCTCTGGATCATAGGCAACTTAGGTAAAACTTAGTCCCTAGAAGGCTGGGCTCTTTAGTATCACCTATAGCATAGACTTCAAACCAGTGTAAATTGTGTCATCTGTAGCCTATAAGCAATATCATTCACACACATACATTTAGGAATTCCTAAATTCTCAAACATGACATCATGTCATGTTTATGTCATGTCCTTTGTTCACTGACTCTATCATTAAATCAAGATTTTAATTAAAATACATTGAAATATATTGCTATAAGGCCTGAGCTTCTTTCAGGTGAGCTCCTTCGTTCTCGTGTTTCTCAGCTCTGTTTTGGGGAACAAGCTTCACAAGACACAGTGATGTTTACTGGCTACTCCTGATGATAGGGGGTAAAAACTCCCTCTGCGACCAAGGCCAGTCAGCCTCTGTGGTCACCTCCCTCCTGCCATTCGCAGTAGTCCATCTGTCCACTCAGGGGTTGCGACGTGTCCTGGAATGAATAGGGACACGATATGTGATGGGTAAGGGTATGCATTTGGTGTTCCTGCGTGGATGACACTGCATTTGACTATATTAAAACATGCTTTGCCGGAATAAGCCAAGCTTCACATGTGATCTAGGTTATGCTGTACCTACAGTTATTTATACCTCTACCAATCTTTATCTGCTGCAAATTCTATCAGCAGCTACTTTATATCTAATTCAAGGTCACTCATGAAAACATCCTATAGCCCTAAGCATAGGACTGATTCTGTGGAGATGCTGTTAAAAATGCCCCGAGTTAACGATGATTTATCTGAATTTTCAGACCTCTCATTTACTCTTTATCATCCTCTATGGCTTTTTCCCTTCCCTTCCCTTCCCTTCCCTTCCCTTCCATTTCTGTTTGAAAATTAAGACCTTGATATCCGACAATGTTCTCTTCCATATCAGCTTTCTGGCAACTCTGTTAGCAGTGGTGGGTTCTTATCCATGAGAAAGCATGTGATTATATAGAGCCACAATGTAAATTGGAAGGCAGAAGCCATTTTCCTGTGTTCTGGCATGAATACAGTTCATGAAAATAAAATGTAAATATACATATACACAAGACAATTATTAAATACTTGTTGGTTTCTTTTTGGATATACAGTACAGATAGGTTTGGGGTGTATGCTTGTTTTATTTTTTGGTGCTGTTCCTAAATAAACAAATTGGTTCCGGCTGTGTGTTTTGTTTTAGCAGTGTGAGTTAAAACACATCCAAAATGTTTCAGTAGAGTAAAAAGATTTAACTTTCCATTAAAAAAATAACCCCAAACAACAACCCACAGAACTATAGAAACAGCTGAGCATTTCAGCCATTGCCCAGATAGGATGTTAGAATTTGGCTATCAACCTAATCTGTTTAATATGGTTTGGTTTTATGAGGTAAGTCATGGTGGTTAATGTTTAGTGAGCTGAAACAAGAATGGAAGAAAATGATAATGGAAAAGCTTGGTTTAAAAAACAACTTTTCATAGATGGCTATAAGAGAGATGATTGGAGTCGTGGTGTGTATCACATATTTTGGCTAAGCTGGCTTTTGAAAGCGTTTGAGCTGAGATAAGCATGATCATCAGAGCAAGGCTTTTTAGCTCAAAACACTCCTAATGTTGGACTATTGGCATGAGGTGATGACAGCTGCAGAACACAGAGGGGGAAAAAGCTGTAGCATTATGTCTTTGTTATGGAAAACAGCAGCGCAGGAAAGGCAATATCACCTAAATTGGCCTTGTGTGATTTTGGGGGGGTG
This sequence comes from Dromaius novaehollandiae, assembly GCF_036370855.1. Lineage (NCBI taxonomy): Eukaryota > Metazoa > Chordata > Aves > Casuariiformes > Dromaiidae > Dromaius > Dromaius novaehollandiae. The sequence goes on from NC_088130.1 coordinate 66,659,408, forward strand.
TCTGATGGTGTGACCCTACTCCGACAGTGACTCCCTGACTTCTGCTGCCTGTGTGCACAGGCTCACACCCGCTGCCTTCTAGGAGAAACAGAAATTATATCTCTCCTTTTTTGTCCCTTAGCCTTTTAGAGCTGGGACAGCCAGGATTGTGTCTCCACCGTGCATAAATATGAGCACAGAAAGCAAGATAGTTAAGTTGATATGGTGATAAGCAGAGACTAATAAACCCCACGGCACTAATTAGCCCACAAGCAACTGTTGATCCTGGAGCTAGTTGGTTACTCTCTGTACCATACTCCAAAGGGCCCATATGTAGGCAGGCCCTAGAAAACAGTGAATGAGGTTTTGTCTTGCACATGAAAGTCTCTAAGATAATTAGGCATTATTACTCTTCCCCTGGACAGCCCATGGACGCCTTCTCTCCAGTCCTGATGTAGAAATAACAAGGTTTTATAGATACCCCTGAGGATCTGATCCCAAGGAAAACCGCATCTGTCCCCCTGTAAAAACTGCAGAGGACAAGATGTGATGCCGATGGTGAGAAACAGGCCTGCAAACCAGTCTGCTGTAGCTCTCCAAAGCCTTCATGTGCCTGTCTGTCACTGCACTCACGTCTTCAGATAAATGAACAGAGTGATTTATTCCTTCCTTGAGCTTTGCTCCTAGCTTCATGGGCTCTCCAGGAGGTCATATGGTGGGAAAGGGGCTGCATACCAAGGGTGGGACCAACCTCAACACTCATCAGGTGGCTCTAAGGCCAGGTTTGACCAGGGATGAACTCTCATCAGCTCTCAGATTCAGAAATGAGTAGAGAGAGGCTGAAAAAGAAAGTCCTGTAAAGTCAGCGCACAAAAATTCAGGAGGAACAGCAAACATGAAATCCCATTTTGCCATTTTAAGTAACTTTCAGAGCAAAACTAGCTACCAAAGAATGGTCTTTTATCCTGACCTCATCTCCATGCAAAGCCTTTTCCACAGCCTGGTTTCTGCTGCGGGGAGGACCTCGGGGAGAACACTGATAAAATGGAAGAATCACTTCCTCTGACTCTATCTTCAGCACCAGCACTTTTAGCACAAATTCCCTCCAAGCACAGCAGAATTCCGGTTTCTCAATTTCTGTTTTTTCAAAGCTCTGGAGAAGAGCGTTATTTTTAACACAGTCAGTGCCTATTCATCACAGCCTATTCAAATGTGCTTTTTGTCTGGTGCCTGGAACACCTAACAGGGAGGTGGATGATTTTGAATAATATCCTTCGTTAGTGGTCTAACAAAGAGCCGATGTGCTAGGCCTGAGCTAACACCTCAGGACCTTATTTTTTTGAGATGAAGATGCATGTTGAATCCAGCAAGTGTATGGGCTCTTTTTAGCAAGCATTGTCCTCCTCTTGACATGGTGCAAGAATGCCCTGGTTTCTCTTCCCTGGTTTGCTATGAGGTCTGTTCCCATTTTGGAAAGCACTCTGAGAGCTGTTATTAAAGAGCAGTGCCCTAACCAGTGGTGAAAAGACGCAGTTCCTACCTCCTTCAGATCCCCTCTCCACCCTCTCTTCCTTATTCACTCTGACAGAGTTTGACTACGTCAAAAGCCTAAGTTTTAGCTACACAATTTTCTTTCCGCTTGAATATTTCTGTACATGAAAAGCTTTGCTTTTATAAAGACATGCAGTTTAGTCTTCAAGTCATTGAGGAATGTCATCAGCATCTCAAATACGGCATCCCCCCTCCAAGCCCGTAACGCTGTGCTCAGACGGCTGCTCGTCTGTCGCGTGTCCCTTGATGTTCTGGATTCGCACTCTCGGGGGAATCCATTACCATCCGCACTGGCAGGCAGTTCTTTTTTCCCCCATTAATAATTACCCAGGGAAGGTACAATTAAAATAGGTTCTGAGGCAGTGAAGGACCTCTGTCCATTCTTCCTGCTCATGGAGCCAAATGGAAACTTTAATGTAGATTTGGAGATAACTCCTGAAGGGTTTTGCACCTTTGCCATGTTCTTGTTGTCATTAACCATGATCTAATCCTCCATTTCATTTCATTAACCTGAACAGGGGGAAATCCTGAAACATGACTCCAACACAGCATGAGTAAAATTTCCCTAGACACCCGAGAAAGCTCTATCAGTATAAAATGGCAAATTTCACGGGGCTGGACAGGAACTCTGGAAATTTGGATCCAGTTATCATATAACTCCCACATGATCTTACCCAAATCTCTGAATCTCTGTATCTTACTTTTTCTTATGTAGAACTGAAAAGGTCAGCTTTCATCCAGCCTCTGAGTTAGTGGGACTTTCAGAAGGGACATTGCCTCTTCTAGCGCATGGGTCGTGTGCCTAGTAGGGCTTGTCCTCAGTGCTGCAAACAGCCCATGCCAGCACCAAGAAACCCAGCTCTACAACCAAGGTCTCTTGACTGTCTCCTTCTAAATCTGATCTGAGATCACTTACTCTGGGTTTATACTGGCAATTGTGCTGCCATGTAGTGCCTGGAATCCACGATGGGAGCAAGGGGGCACGTGCAATGCCGCGTGCACGGTTTGGCCCCTGGATTTGAAATCTTTCGCTGTCTCCCTTAACGGCTGTCATTCAATTTGTCTTTAAAAAAAAAAAAAAAGCAAATGAAGCAATGGAAAATAAATATGCCTCCCATTTTTCAAAACTTGATGTTTTTTAACTAAACCTTATATTATTCATACGCTGTATATTTTATTGCTGTTAGTTTCAAAGCTGTTGGAAATCATAGATCAGTTTCTCAACCACAATGTCTTTATTATGCATACATAAATCATGCATGGAAGGGCCCTGACAGTTGACGATGTAAACTCTCAGGAAGCAAAGCCCCTAAGCCATGTAAAAAATGTATGTCACAGGCAAAGATGTATGTCATCTCTATTTCCTTTTTATGGATATTCTTGTCTTGTCATTATCGAGGGAGATTTTTTTCCCTTTATTTCCTATTTAAATGTAGTTAGCACAGAGGTAATTTGCAATGGTATTTCAATGAGACAAATGGAGTACTCTTCCCCACATCTGCCTGCGTCTTCAAGGATGAGCGTGTTGTAATTATACTGTTCCAGTTTCATTAACAGCTCTGCCGTGCCCAATATGGTTCATAACTATTCTGGTAAAATGCAGGACAAAGTTCAGCTAATTGTCAGGAGCATTTGGGTGATATAGGACTCCTGTAAATTGCCTTAGAATTGGCTTGTTCTGAAGCCATAGATTGGTTGCAGGAGTCACCAGAACTGTTTTGAGTAGAAAAGCCTAAAAGCGAAGGATTTCTCCACAGCTGAAAATCAGAAATTAGGTAAAAGCTGAGAAATATTTTGCTGAGAATGCTGAAAATTAAAGAAGGTGAATTTGTGGTTGACTTTCTCTGTTTCCAAAAGAAGTTGTTTTGACTTTCATTTCCTTGATTGTTCATTTCTTTGTGGGGGGAGCAGTTCAGTGAATTTGTTTCTGTGAGAAGAAACACCTTTTTGATGGAAATTTTGGGTTAGTCAAAAAAAGCAAATTGTAGCAGATAAAAACTGAACTGGATCTTTTGGCCAGTCCTCTACAATGACAAGGAGAAGGTAAAGAATAACCATTCACATGGGAAATTGGAGAAACCATGTCTACAGCGCTGGACTGTGAGATCCTATTTGTATGTCATGGACTAAGGGACAACTCTGTGACCATCCAGAAAATGATTGAAGGCCTTGATGAACTGCTCTTTTCTGCTACACGCATGCATACACTGAGCTTTCAAAAGCAGAGCACTAAAGACAGACTGTTAAACCCACTCTTGGTCACCTGAAAAGTGGTAAGCATTTAACAGCTCCCATTGCCATCTACCCTTATGGTTATATTTACTGAACTGCTACACACAGATCAGCGTAGATATTGTCCCACACGTTGTTACTGCCTGGTGAAAAGGTGCCTCCTAACTGACTATGTACAAAAATGGACTTTTTCTTCAAGCAGGTCATTTTCTTTGAGTTGATCTTCCTGTACGTCTTCCTCTGTTCACTTTCATCTTCCAGATTTACTGCTATGTGATGCCTTCTATTTATTGAGCAGCTAAAACTAATTCACTCTAGTTACAGGATAAGACAGGCACATGGACACGCACGCACACACAAACACACGCACACACAGAGGAAAAACAGCTCATCCTTCCTCCTTCATTAACTCTCAACCTGGCTGAGCAACCACATTGCTGATGCCTCCTCCATGGCTGCCACATTGGGGGTTTCATCGAAGCATATTCCCCTGAGCTTCCTTTGACATCAGCTGAGCTAAGCAGCTCATTTTAGGCCACAGTTCACCTCACATTTTTTAGACCTCTACTTTTGATGACGTCCCTGTTTCTCTGTACTGACCAGAGAGGAACCAAAGGCAAGTAGTTCAGCTGAAGCTCAGAGAAATCTCACTCATGTCTAAGCTCACTGGGGAATCCTCTTTTTGCCTGGCGCAACTTGGGATACCATTAAAAAGAATCAAGATCAGCAAGTGATGATACTGTGATGTCTGCTTCATGAGAGAAACATACACAAAAAAGAGCAGGATATCTATAATTCTGTCTGTAGGGGAAATTCAGAACCAGCTGAGATGTTTGCTACTTCTTTTATCCTCTTGCCTATGCAAATTAGTGGGGTTCAGATCTAAATGCAAATGTGTTAAAAGGAAACCTGAAAGTTTTCGTATGCTCGTTCTGCTTCTATCCTAGTTCTGCTCTCCTCCTTTGGAAGGACACCTGTGGATACATTTTCATTAATAATTTTACCGTTTCTCTTCTCTGATGTAAATTTACAAGGCAGGAAAAATGCCAAATCAAATGTTGGAGCCTGACTAGTAAGATAATTAGCATATGATGCATAAGAAAGAAGAATCCCAAGAAGCAAAGCTAGAAGTACGTGTATCTATTAGTGACAGTATTTCTGGGAAGTTTCAATTCACTGAGGATCAGCTGTGTTTGCATTTTGCGCTTTCCTTCTCTCGCTTAGTGAATCTCCTAGGAATGCCCTTTTTCCATGAGATTTCTAACTGATGAAGTAGCTGCAGGAAAGAGGAAAGAAAAGCAACTTAGAAATAGATAAGCTGCTTATCTCTTTAGCAGAGTTGGATTTGCTGCTGTGTGGAGGAGGATGCTATCAAAAACAGAAGTTTGTAATGCTGGAAAAGTTTCTAGATGTGCATCACCAGAACATAACTCATGCTGCATGTTATTCCATAAGTTGCTTATAAATCACTGTTAGAGAATAGATCAATCCAGGTACATTTAATTTTGTTTTTCTAAAGTCAATCACGGTTGGTTTTTAGCCTGAGAAAACAGGGTTTGTGTGATCATGTTTTGTGCCTGTCCAGCCATCTGTCAGTCTCTTTCAATAACATGTAAACCCACAGATCAACTTTGACAGAAGGGTAGAGGTCTCAAAGATATTATGTTCCAATGCTTTTCATGAAAATCAGTAGCTTTTCTGTTCGGTTTTAGCTGCCAGCTGGCCTTTAAGCATACGACTACTGGTCACTAATCAGCACATGCATAGCTAAGGAGCAGCCACCACGAGTGCTGCTTCTGGCTAATTAGGGCTCAGAGGAAGGAACAGAGAGTGTCGAAGAGGACAGGAATTGGGGACGAACACGATAACTGAGTTCTCACAGCACCCAGGGGATGGGCACATCTCAGAAAGCTGAGGTCGTCACGATGGGGTGGAAGAAAAACAGGACTCAGATCCATAAGAAACTGAACTTTATCAGTTCCTCAGCTAATCCAGCGACTTCTTTTTCCGTGGCATTTGATTCAACACCTGCTGATAGTAAAGGAAAAACTCCCATTGATTCTCAGGGGCATTAGATCTGACCCAGAGCTGGGGAGAGATTTATTAAAGCAGCAATCACTGTATTCAAATGGCAATTCATAAAACAAGAGTTATGAGATATATTCACTGCTGATATTTTGATTTGGTTTATTGTACAAATAGGCAGCTATTTGGAAAAGAAGGCCATCTTTGGGTTTGAACAGAAAACAAAATACTATATTTGGAAAAGACTGGGCAGATACCAGCTTATTACCACAGCCAAACTTAAATAGAAAATGTTGCATTTTAATGATCCTTACTTTAAATAGCATCTTTGATCTGGTGGCTTTCTTTATTTTACTTTGGTTTTAAAAAAGAAAAGCTATCTTAGAAGACAGAAGACCACTTATTATGATTCGAATGGAGATGATATCCAATGCTAACCTATTGCCTTCCAAGAATGACTATACTGTTTGTAGGAATAGTAACACAATATCAGCCTAAATCCTTCACTTCTTCTTGGCTGTTCTCAGTGGTTTCCTTGGAAGACTCCAATTTCTTCTACCCTTGACAGGACATCCAGCTCCTCTCATACACTGTTGGAAGGGAACTGAACCTACCTCTCTCTTTCTGACCATGAATCTTGAATTCTTTCCTACACCACTTTACAGATAAGTGGTTATGACAGTCTCCTGAGAGGTCAAAAACAGGGATTTGACACCCTCATACAGGGAAAGGGTTGTGGATATTCCATTTTGTGTGTGTGTGTGCTGTTACATGAAAGAAGAGTCTTTCCTCTTGTTTTAAAAATGGCAGAAGTCAGCTCTGCCCTGGAGGTAATCTAAGATGGCCTATTGGCTCACACTTCTCAGGGGAGAAAACCGAAGTCATTGCTGATTCCTGGGAATTTTTTGGAAGTGAAAAAGAACTTCAGGCATCTGGCAAAATTAAGCATAAAAACCTAAGGTGTCTTTGCAATCTACCTGCCCGTGGGGCTAAAAAACAGGTGAATCAGCATCGTAATTTTGGATTTAGGCGTTTAAAAATCACACTTGAAGCATCTCTAGTTCTTCCCAGGCTCTGGCCTCTCCATGCTGTGACAGCAGAGGCAGCTACAGCCTGTCTGGTGTGCACAAAGTCTGGTGTGCAGGAGCTAGTGTGCTGTAACTTCTGCTCCCAGGCTTGCTGTGTGTTACCTTTCTTGTGCAAACGGCTTTTGAATAGAGACGCCTTGAGTTCCTGTACAGTGTCCAAAATCCTCATTCTGCTCCATCGCTATCTTTCTGCCATTTCTGGACTCTGGTTTTTATTCAAGGAGTGTTCATCACTGTGCTATGATTCATGGATCTTAAGGTCAGAAGACACCAACAGGATCACCTAGTCTGACCTACTATATAACGCAAACCATACATTTCACCCAGTGATTCTTGCATCTGGCTCAACAAATCAAGGCTATGAATCTGTGGTAAATTTACTGCATGGGAAAGGTGTCAGATTGATAGTGTTGGCTATTGGAAAATCTCTTCTCAGCCACTCAGCAGGTATAGCACATTGGAGTAAGCTTTCTCCAGCACTTCCCCACATTCCAGTTACCTCAAATATTATTTGGTTGCTGTCAACTTGATCTGTCTTTAAAACAACAGGAGGTTTTGTCATCCCCTCGTTAATCACCTAAACCATAAATTTCTCATCTAGTCTTTATTTTTACATTTTGTGCCATTTGTGTCATGCTGGAGGCTACTGTTGGCAAAGTCAACCTTTAAAATAAAATCAGTGTTGCTTCTCTTATGCCAACTGTACTTTACTCTCTCATATTGAAATTTCAGAAATACTAGGGTTCCTTAAAACATGAGTCTTCCTTTCAGGACAGTGAATTTCTCAAGGTGTTCTCAGTCGTGTGCTTTCCTCTCTTTACAGTGTAAATACCCCAGTTCTCCAATACAATTTGAGGCTTATCCTAAAATATTTTACTGTCTATATGTTGAAATTTCATCTTTAAGGAATCCTTGTTCTCACTGCTCAGCAGAGGGACGTGACTTTGCATGACAGGAATATTTTTAACCTATCAGTGCAGACTCACTGGTGTGCTATTTGGTTGATGCCCAAAGCTGGTATACACTAGTGAGTTTATGTTTGCTCCACACCACTCTAACTAGTATATCTTAGAAAATTTTGTGTTTTCTAACAACACCTCTATGTTTCAAAGCATTCTCATTAAGTTCAAGGAAGCAGCCATTTCACTACCGTAATCTTTCTGATCCTTGGTAAAGATCTCCCACTTGTGGTTGATGTTTCCCTGGCCTATACAAGTCATTTTTGACTTAGGAAAGATAACCACTGTATGTAAACGGGAGCCTAAAGCTCTCAAAGGTGCCACCATCAATAGAGTTTCAGCCTATCCTGGATCCTGATAGCAGAGTCAAATGCACAGTTAGCCATTCCTATAATTTTCATATCAGGCAACAGACGCACTGATCCCATCCCTTACCTGTTGCAATAAAATATCTGTCTCCCCTCTATGCTTTTGTGCTGTTCCATAAACTCTGTGCCGTGGGAGGCATCAGCCATATGTAGCCCCAAAAAGCCAGCCCACCTCTGTGGCCCTCTTGCAAACAGTGACCAGCAGACTGAGCAGGCAATTTGTTGAAGTTTAGCCACCGAAGAAGCACTGCAGGGAAAACATCAAAAGCAACCGCTTCTTCGCCCCACTGTCCTCCCCCAGCCCAGCTGCCAAGCTTTGCAGGCAGCTGGGGGCCCTGAAGCTGGCTTTCCCTTGGAAAAGGCTTTAAGTCGGGAGCGAGCAATGGAAGTGGACTGTGAAAGGAAGACGTAAACTCCAGTCTCACCCTGAGCTGGATATTGTGGTTTCTGTGAGACCTCTCAAGAGAGGAGAAGGGTGCCCTGGGAGGGGTGTTTTGGGGCAGAATCACCGGGAGAGAAATTCTGGGTGCTGCTGGGAGCCATTCCAGCACTTCAACAGATGAGTCACTAGCGAGTGGCCTCCTACAACGATAAAACTGTATTGCATGTAAGTGGGATGTATTTTTTACAGTAAGTTCGCAGTCCTGGGCTGGGCCAGCTGGCAATTGGATATTTGCCAATGAGACACATTCCCCAAGAGCCAGCGCTGCTCCACTTAGTCCTGTGTCTGTATTTCCAGAGAGCATCCTTTGCACCATGAGCTCCCAATAGACTCATCGATGCTCCCAGCAGAAACTGGAAGGGAGAGGAGAAAAGGGCAGAAAAAGCAGCAGGAGAGGAAAGCAGGGGTGGGAGGGAAAGGTACAAAGAAAGCAGAACTGCATTGTGCATAGAAATAAAACAGAAGGACACAAGTACAGGAAAAAAGCAAGAAGAGGTGTCAAATAGAGCAAAGAGAAAACTGGAGGAATGGAAAGGAAACAGAAAAAAAGAAAAAAAAGACAGACAGACAGACAAAAACAGCTGGGTGGGGTTTTTACAGTTTCCTAGCAAAAATGTGCATACAAAACCATGTAACTGCTGCCGTGTTATTTGAGCACATAACGGTGGCAGCTGCGGGAAGGACTCGGGTCCTCACCTGGAATGACTGTGCACAGCCCCACCGGGGCCATAAGGCTTGCACCCCCCAAGGACCGATTCCTTTACAAAACTGGTACATGATGTACACAGCATTATAAGTGGAGCAGGTGAGGTATTTTCAAAACCAAGGCCTACATTTCTGCCTAGCTGAGCAGCAGTCAAAACAGCTGTCTGCCTTTATTCATGATGGGCACAGCTCTGAGATGGTTTTGACTTTGGCGAAATGTGGGGAAATTGGAGGGGGGGGAGGTCCAGAATTTCACACTTCCAGAAAAAATGTTGTTAAAATTGCATTTTTGGAGAGAAAAAAAGTGGCCTGGGTTGGATACAAAAGGATCTGCTTGGACTCTTTCGTCTTTTTGTAAATGAAATTTAGAGTCTTGGAGAGGGGAGAAGGGTTTTTTCAGCACTCATAAAACACGCACGAGCACACACACACACATACATATACACATATGGGTATATATGTGTGTGTGTCTGTGTGTATATATATATATATGAATTAATGGATTTCTCATTTTTTAACCAGCTCCTTTTTCCTTCCACCATCTGTCTCTTCTTCTACCCTTTGGAAATAGCTGGGAAAATAGATTCAGATTTTCTTGTGAAACTAGAATTCTTTGTGTTAGATTTCCTAAATTTTTATAGTTGACTCTGAAACTGCCATCTCTTGACATCACTGCTAAAAACAAACAAGCAAACTGTGTATTTTTTGGCCATACTAGTGCAGTGTGTCCGTCCTCTTTTCAGCAACTTTTGACTTTTCAGTGCAGCATCCACTGAAATGAATGCATCAGAGTGCAGCCCTGAGCTGCCGTTTCAGACTCTCAGCAAACGCAGGTAGGCATGGTTGGACCGATCACATCTGTTCCACGTTTTGAAAATATTTTTTTCTGGAGCTGGACAGCTACATTCACACTGAGATGCTGCAGATGTGAATAAGGATCTGGGCAGCCATGTGAGGCTTTCGCCGTCACATAATGAAGGCAACACAAACAGGATCAGGTAAGGAAAGGCAGGGTGTCCTTAGACACCGTTCTTCACAATTAACCCATTCTGAACTGTGCAGTGGAGAATTGCCCTTCTCTCTTGCACACACGGTGCTTTGGGGGAATGTACCATTCTCCACTGGTTTTCAGAGCTCTCAAACTGACCAAGGTTGAAGCTCAATGCTGCAGAGTCTGTTTCAGAAGCAACTGATGGGGATGCTGCTCAGTGAAATGTTGCTCGTTTACATGCACAGTCTTTCTGTAGCACCGCTTGATGATGGAAATGAAATTGGAACCGTTATTTTTCAATGCTACCTTGGGAATTTTATCAGCTTTGAACCCTGAAACGATAAGCAGCGTATAACAAGTTAGCAGCACAATTTCAGATGTAACGTTGCACCCAATACAGGCACAATTTTAGACTGTGTTAGCTTTTGGTGGCTAACACCACCCCTGTGTCTAGGGCCTGATTTAATGGATGTTGAGCAGAGCTCTTACAAAATATACGACCATTTGCTATGCTAAGCCGTTACAGCTTTGTTGTAGGCAAAGTCTCTCCAGATTCAGTGGGCCTTTCTTGGCACAAGGAGGCATACAAGCACTGCCAAAATACAGAACACCTCTGCCCTTTCTTAAAGTAAAAGCCAATGTATTTGGAGGGCTGCCACTCATTTAACTAGACTCCCTGATTGCATCATTAATTGCAATTTACGGTATTCATTTATAGCCAGGAGATAGAGGCAATAAGCTTTCACATTTGGTTTGTAGTACAGTATCTCCACAATCTGTAAGTCTAAGTAAAAAGCGTCTCCTGAGAAGAATATAATAGTCCATCCTGTGCTTAACAAACAAAAGGAAGCTTACAGGGTTTAATTCTCAACAGCACATGGGGACTGAGAAGGAAACTACTGCTTCTGTAACATAGCAGGGATTTCAAACATTATTCCAGTATTTTGGTCTTGAAAAATGTCATTTTCCTGGGGAGCAGGGGATGAGCTCAGGCTGCCCTGACGGCCGCACCATGATGAGTAGGGTACCCATCAGAGCTCCCCGGCTAAGGATGGATAAACCTTGTCGGTTTATAGATGGCAGGTGCTGGTGCTGGTGATTCAGTCACTGGATCTCTTCCATCTGACTCAGTTTTGAACCAGCGCCCAAGCAAATGCTGCTGGAAGGGTCGTCCTGCAGAAGAGCAGAAAGCCTAGTGTGCTAAGCCCTCGAAGCTGTCAGAGATTTCCTGGGCCTTTTTTGCATCTTTGGAGGTGTTTGTGGGTGTCTGTGCAAAGTACAGCCTGGGTCGTGGCGTGCTTTCTTTAAATAGTATCTAGAGTTCACGGGGTGATGATGGTTCCCAGGCAGAGCACTGAAGCCAGGACAAGGCACTCAGCTCTGAGAGGACTCAAAGCTTAGAGGAGGAGAAAAAGTTTATCACCTGTCCTATACCAAGCTTTCTTAATTGCAGCAGGAGTGAGTCCTGGCTCCGTGATACGCACTGTCCACAGGATTGTAGAGTGCAGCCTATAGCACACACCAGCCTCTGCTCCACACACAGATTTATTCTTGGTCTGCTTTAAACTGGACCAACCAACACTGGGGCCAGAAGACCAGTCTGAATACCATTTTAAAGGTTGCAAGGCTTGCTGCAACTTGGATTTTGTGTTAGCTCATATCAAACCAGCTGAATTGCTGTCGACAACTAGGTTGTGGTGGTTCAGGAGCAGAGTGGTGGCAAAATCCCATGCCAGTATCTCAGCTTCCCCATTTCAAGGTTATTTCTTTGTTAGCTGCTCTCGGCAGTTAGCAGTGTTTTTATTGCTAGGGTCATGTAGAAAGTGCAGGAGCATGGAGTGATTGCCATGCTACATGGCAGCTTGGCCATGCATTAAGCTGATTGTTAATCAAGCTCCTAACAAGACTTAGCTCTGTTCTTTCCAACAGGCCAAACATCCATTGAACGAAGACAGTGTCTCAAGTGGCAACTGTCTGATTTCAACTGTAATGTTTATGAGTTGCATTGAGAAAGAAAGTACTCAAGAGCATGTTTAGGCTAAAACCTGGGATCTTTTCTTTTCTTTTCTTTTTTTTTTTTTTTTTAAGCTGATGCTCAGGCTGCAAGAAAACAGAGCACTTTAAACTGCTGCTGCATAGTAAAGTATTTCTTCATTTTTCCCTCAAATCCATCTCCACAGATTTCAGGGAAAACCTCAGCTGATAGGATCATCTGCAACTTCACCATGATTTCAGTTGAATGGTCCTTATGTGTGCTCCCTCAGTGCAACCATAACCCAGAGAAACGCCCAAAGGAATATTTTTCTCTTGAGCACATGCAACCTTACAAATACTGGAAGAGTCAGTCCCCCAGCTAGGGCCCTAAGGCAGTCTATCTATTTTATCTGGAATTGCAGATGTATTTAAAATAGGCTTTGGGGCTCAGGTTCAGCCCTGGGCTAGTGTGACAAGGCAGCCCCCACACCCAAGAAAGCTCCTACCCTTACAGTCTCTGAACTGAGCCACATTTCAGGTCTGGGGTAACACACGAAGGGGGCTTCAGTCTGTCTGTATCCATCAATATAAACACACCATGAGATTCTCCATGGAAATTTCTCTCCTAGGTATGCAATTCTTACTCTCTTTTGTTCTTCTCCTTTGTACTTTTCTTCTTTTCATTCTCCTGATATCACTTGGGCTGGGCAAAGAATTGATTCTTCAGTTTGGCTGACAAAGCAGAAAACACAAAACAAGAGAAGTGGCATAGCTATACACAAAATAAAGCTGTTGATTTTTTCTCAGCAAAACAGAGAAATCCCCCAAAGATGCTGCTTCAACCAAACTTTGTTTTCAGAAGCCCTGGAGCAAAGTGCCAAAGTCACCAAACAGCATCAGCATTTGCTCATGGTTCCCTTCCTCCCCAGCAGCCTGCACATGAGAGATTTAAATTTAGTTTCCTTCTTTCCCCAGGGTCTTTAGGCACTTACCTGGAGACATCCTATTTCGGATCCATTCAGTCTGACCGACAGGACAGATTTGAATTAAAAGTTTTCCCCCTTTCATGACAGATTTCTCACCACCAACTGTGCAGCATCCAGGGGGATGAGCATAACGGTGGGATGCCACTAAGGTTGTCACCATGTTTGGCTGGGAGGTGAGAACTGGCTTTATCCAATTGACAACTGAACCCTTTCTCTGTCTTGATTTATCTCCCTTTCTTCCTGGATTTGTATATGGCACAGAAACTGTCCTCCAATATTACTATTCTTATAGGTATTAATGTGTCCTGCCTGCTAGGGATTGTCCTGCTTCTCTCGGGGTTAATCCCAAACTGAATACCGCTGATTTTCTGAAAAAAAAACCCCACACTCTTCTTACAAAAATAGGAGGACTTTTTTTCAGAGTCTTCCTAAGGCAGTGCTTAAGATGTGGATATTGAGAAGCTGTAGGACAAATTCTAAACTTGACTACAGTATGTTTATCCATCTCTAATTGTTATTTTTAAACAAATTACGATCCATGACAAGTTAATGAAACATACAAATAACATGTCATATTAGTTATTTACCAGATTTTGTAGATAAGCTGTCTGATGGCCAGCACAGACAGCCCGTCTGAGGGACATCTTGCAATGTCAAAGCTTTTGCTAATTTGATAATGAGGCCTTCAGGGTTCCTGGCTGGATTTTGAGCTGTCTGGAAGAAGTCAGCTTGTCCCACAGGTTGTATAGCTATGTTAATAGCTGAGCTGAGACTAAGTTTATTTTTGTGCCTTGCTTTTGACCACTGTATTCATATGTAGTTCTTTTTACCTAATAAAGCATGTAGCCAAGAGCAGGGTGGACTCAGAGTTATATTATTGTATCTTAAATTCTGTTGGGATGGATTAATCTTACCTAATTTTAGACATCAATAATACAGATGCCAACATCTGTGTTAGTTCTCCAGACTCCCAAAAGAGGAGTTGGAAAGAAATAGCACATTTGGGGTGTGATTCATTGTATCTATGATGGGCACCTAAAGCAGGTCAGATGAATTCTGCCTTACAAGTGTCTATATGTATTAACTATAAAAGGAGTTGAGAGCTAGTTCAGTGTAAGGATGTGTTGTGAATGGCTGCAAAAGGTGAGGTGATCAGCTTTGCCTCGCTTGAGATGGGGCCATTCACCCAGGTGTTTGCACATAGCCCATAGCAAACGTGAAGAGACACTCTAAGCCTCAGTGAACCTCATATGCAGGGAGATCTCAGGCCATTATAACTTGAAGGTGGGTTTGGTTGCTACGGCCAGTGTAGTGTAAAGATGGCAACAGACATTACTTTCCACCTCAAGGAGCCATCAGAGATCAGCAGCCACCTTTCAGGACCAGCAAAGAGAACAGCCACCAGAGATGATGGTGTGAAACTGTGGCTAAACAACACCCTCTTCTTCCTCCCAATTTCATCTGAAAAGCACATGCATTTAACACTCCTAAGAATCGCAGCTCAGATCACTATGTTTCATGTGGAATGTTCTAAATCAGGACCCAGTTTCCTTGTGGTTAATGCTTGCTGAAAGTTCTTTTTCTCTTAAGAAGTTTAGATAAATTTGAAGTTGACTTTACTGTCACCCATTTGAGCAACCTTATGACAATAAGCTTGGATAACCATATTTAAGTTAGTTTACACCTACTAGAGTTAAAAACTGACTCTTAAATATCATCTTGCTATAGCATGTTGCAGTGAAGCACTTTTAGGAAATAGGTGAAAAGTACCATCACAGTTTCATAGCTGGAGCTGCTTGCATGGCCTTCCCAATGAGAGGGCTTCAATTACTGAGGTAACCACTGGAGGGTCCACTCAGCAGAAAGCAGTTCACCTCTGGGAGGTCGAAGAGTATGACAGGTCATGCCAACTCTTCCATATGCCTTCATGGGAAGAAGCTACCACACCACGGTTGCTTCTTGAGAGAATGGTGAGAAGTCTGCTCCCCAAAAGGTACTCATGGTCTACACCAAAAGCTTGTTGTTTGAGTGACCCTGCTTCATATTATTTGCAGAAGAATTTAAAATCCAGCATGTTTCAGGTTTTTAGGTAGTTATTATAGGTGGATTTTGCTACTCCACAGCTTGCTGGATTTTTACCTCGTTTTCAGTGTTCTCTGATATGCCACACTGCATTATTGCTAGCTGACATTTCACAAAAGCCATTCTTCACACTTTGGATTCAGCTCCCCTCTGTGATCAGCTAGTGTTCAGAGATGTTCATCTGTGGTTTGGCAATGTAGTACAATATCCAAAATCTTCCCTGATCTTTTGTTGCATCTTATACCGATTTAACCTTGCTCTTAAAAAAGCTACAGAGGGGGTTATTCTAATACAAGCTGGAGTGCTCTTTTATTCTCCTAATATGCTCTCAGTTGAATTGCATTTCTGTACAAACAAAAAGAGAAATGTATTTTTTTCTTGACTGAAGGGTAAAATCTTAGGCAATGGTTTGAAATTTACTGTGGAGAGGGGGCCACATGCCCCTTCCTGGGGAGAGCCTGTAGCAGAGCAACCTAAATAGTTTCTGAAAGACCATCATACGTATTCCTACTATTTGTTATCAAAAGGCAATACTTCTGAGCAGGGCATGAAAAGGCCAACAGGATTCTGGGCCCCAGCTGAGGAAGTATCCAAGAGGGTATCATAACCAGCTTAAGGATTTGATCTGCGTGCCCATACACAAGGTTGATACCGGAGAACCTTTTGTCAACCAGTCAAACGTTCTCCTTCTGAAATACCGCTAAATAGAGATATCTGCTGAACAAACTGGCAGATTGTCAGGCATTTTGTGCACAATGGCACTAGTTGAAATTTCCAGGAAAGGCTGCCAGTTACCTGTGAGCAGACTTCAATAGTGATTATCAGATTTCCTCTTTTTTTTTTTTTTTTTTTTTTTTTAACTCTGCTCTGGTTTAAGCACACAAACTGCTGTTTTTTCCTTCACCGCTACAAAATAAGTTGTTAGAAACTCCACTGACATATCATGTCACATTGCATCAACATCACCATGTAATCATGAGATTACACAGTCCGAGAGAAAAACCTGGTGAGACCAACTAGGAAATTTGGAAGTGCTTTTCCACACAGAGCTTAGCGGTACTAATTGCAGAGGGGAAGGCACTGTGATCTTTAAGCAGGCAGATCTGGAACTGCTTTCAAGCCATGGCTTTTCAGTCAAGGGCTCCAAAAAGGTTAGGTAAACTTTACTTAGTGAATTCTTATAATCGGAGCTGGAGCAGAATCTTTGGAACAAGATGTTTTGTTCATCAGAAAATGTTACTTTCATAGGAACAAAATTGTTCAGAGAAGCACATATGTTCTAAATTTTTTTCTTGAAAGGAGTTTCCAATCAGTGCAACAGTCAAAGAAAAGAAAATTCTTCCCGGGCACCTAAAAGCCCAATTCCTGGGCTCTGAAATACTGGGAGTCCCACATTTTATCCTAGGAGTGAGGTAGCCGGCTGTTCCGAGGTTGGGTCCATTTCCCATGAACTTTTCCAAAGATGTCAATTAGGAATGTAATGGGATTCTTTTCAAATATCAGTTTCTTTGTCTAGGAAAAAATGCTTCCCACGCAACTCTGGTTGTATCATCGCAGTAGACGTGATTCCCCCATGCCAAGCAAAGACATTTTTGTCATGGAGGGGTTAGGCAGTTCAGAGGAAGTGACAAAAATAGCGCCCACAACTGTAGTGCCCTCTGCACCCTGTCCATCTGTCTGCTATATAATATGAAAAGCAAAGGGAGATGAGAAATCCCATTTCAGCAGCAGGTTCCAGTCTAGAGCATCCAGAAAAATCTGGGGCAAAACAATTAATTTCTCCTTTCTAAGTAAAAAGTTTGAAAGAGAGCTTGATCTTCAGCTGGCACAAATCAGTTCAGCTGCATTAACTTCATCAGACCTATGCTAATCTAAACTGATTGAGGACTGCAAGAATATCCCAATATCTCATGATGAACTATAATCCTCAGGTTTTAGCTAAAGAGTTGCTGTTAATCCCGTAATATACATGCATTGTCCATTTAGCAAACACTCAACAAAGTTAAAAAAACCTGAAAGCAGTGCGAATCTCACGTCTGAGCTGCAGCTCCTCAGCGTGCCGGGGACTCCAGCATGGCGTTCCCAAGCTGTCATTCAAGCCAGGTTGCACGTGCGCTCTGTCTGGTGCAATTCCCAGCTGCCTTTTGCAGATTCTCCATCAACGCAGCCTGTCCAAGGGCGCCTGTCCATCACTCACAAGCTCTCCTTACATATGTTTGAATTTCACATGACTCCCGTGAGTCGTTTCTAGGCCACGAGGTAGCTTGTTTCCAGCCAGGCTGGTGCTGCACTGAGCTGTGGAGACAAGCAGAAGTTCCCTTTTCTCTTACAGACATTTCCATCATGACACACAAATGAAAATCATGTGATTGACTCTTCCCAATCTGCATAGTTTTTCCCCCACCATACAGGATCGCCATGTGTCTTATTACAGAGAGATAATCTTTGTGAGAAACAACATTTCCCAGTCATAATATCTTTGAAACAGGCTGTTTTTCTCTGGGTTTGGCCCATTCTCTCCTAGACTTTAAGTAAACAGAAAAAGTATATTACACCCTGTCAATCCCCCACAGTTTATGCAGAACTGTCCAAGTCAGCACAATCTCGCACATCATATTTTTGGGAAGAGCCATCTGTCATAAACAAAACGTGGCCATGTGTGGCTCACTACCATGTACTACAACGTGGAGTCCCGGAGCAGGATTTCTAATGGCTCCAGCGCTTCAACCACCAGGCTCGGGGGCAAGTGCTGTCAGGCGAGGAGCAGCCCATCTCCAGCTGGAAGCTCCAGGTAGCTGGATTCTCCTTTGGTTTTGGCTTCCTGTCATTATTCATACCTAGACACAAAATGACATCTTGGTGACTTAGCATCTTTTTCTAAAATTCATCCAGTTACCATAAAAGTTTAAATTGTGACTGAAATTGCAAGATGGAAATGAATTAGACCCAAGTTGTGAGCATATGCCTGGCAAAGGCAGGTGTTGGTCAGATTTACAGCCGGACGTAGCTCCACTTGTGTACTTCCCAGCAGCTGAGAATCTGCACCTAATGTACGTAAATTTGACTGCCGTTGGCTTTATCTGTGACTGTTTCAATCAGCAAATACCTACAACTGAGTTAGTACTAAAAGTGGCTAGAAAACCAAACTTCTGTGAGTTCTGTTAGCATGCTGAAATTATGTTTGCAGGTTGAACTGGAGTAAAAATTTGAAGCTTTCAAAAAAATTTCAGAGAACAGAAATATGAAATGCCTCATTTAAAAAAAATGATGTAATATTTTGATAAAGTAGAAATGTTGCACTGTTATAATGTTGAAAAACACTGTAATAAAATATTGAATATAATACTTTATATTAAACTGCATGATGAAATTAGTAGTTGCTATAAGTCAAAACAAAACAATATGATAAACTCAAAATTGCATTTTTTGTTTGTCAAAACAAATCATTTCTACATTAGCGGCACAAATAAGAAAATCAAAGCCATTTCCTGAGACATTTTTCCTATTGAAAAAGTCATGTGCCTACAAAATATTCTAGTTTCAATGAGCTTTCATCTTAAACATAAAATTGTTCTATCAAAAATGTTTTAACTGGCTTTGCTCCATATATCTCATAAGTTATGAACAGTTTATATTTATATTTGATTTTGCTTTCATATGATGTTCTGAGACAGGTTAGTAAAAAAAAATTTGCATTAGCAAGCTGTTATGAAGTCAAGGGACAGATTTTTGAGCGGTGTAAATACACGAGCCCGTACCAGCAGAGCAACTAGCTCTGTGTTTTGAATTATTTTCTTATAAAATTTAGCATCAACACATCTGATAGAGATGAAATCCATATTATTATAAATATGATGTTTGGCATTCCAGGAGACTCACTTTGTAATAAACATCAGGAATCAGCAGGGTGGTTAAGCACATTCTTGTTTGCAATACGAATAGTTTCGCTGAAGGCCCTCTGATGACTCCCATCCTGAAAGGCAGTTGGGTGTTCAACCGAATCACGGGCACATACTTTGAGAAGACACAGTGACTGCCTTAAAGGGATTGACCCAAAGCTTATTGAAGTCAGTGGAAGTTTTTTACTTAGTTCAGAGGTCTTTGGATCATGCCCAAAGACGACAAGTCATGTATGAAAAAGATGAAGGGGAAAGCTGATATGCATTGCACTTGTTTATCTTATCCTCAGAAATAGTTACAGCTGGGATCTAGACATATAATCTCCCTATATTTCTTCATGTCTAACAGTATTTGTTGCTAGTTGCTTGTAAGCTTTGTTGCAGAAGAGCAGTGTTGACTACCGGGAATTTAACCATTCCTTTGAACGTACCCATCAAGCACCAGAAGGTTAAGTAAAGTTGAGAGTAACTTAAATCAGCCTTGAGAACGAGTGTATGGATTCAAGTAGCAAAGTCAGTAAACTGGGAGCCGAACACTCAGTTCAAAGGTGTATGAACACAGAACAGATTTATCGTAAGATAAAGGGCAAGGGGTTTAAGGCAGTCATTCCCGAGAAAGAGTAGCGCTCTAGCAACATGAAAAGTAAAATTTAGTCTGAAACTCCATTCCTCACACTGAGATCTACCAGGTAATAAAACAGTCTCTCAAGGGAGGTGACTGGAGCCTCGCTGTTTTGAGACATTAAATGCTTGACCGAACAGAGCATCAGAAAGTATGTTGAAGAGAACAATTTTACACTTATAAAGAGAAGTCAGGGTTTCATAACAGATCTCTTCTACTTCTAATACGTGAGATTTAGAGATAATGCTATGTTTGACCTTAGCAGGAGCACAGGAGAAGAGGACAGTTCCATTGTTAGCTTCCAGGATGAATCAGCTTCCCAATCTTTTCTTTACTTTTCAATTTTTTAACTATCCAGAGTTGTGAGGAAAATGAGATTACAAAAATCCCTTGGGCAATTTCTAGTCAGTCTTTTCTTTTACTTTGTTTCCTGGATAAAACTTTTTATATCCTGTAAGAAGCTGCCCTGATCATTTATATCTGATTAGATTTGACCATGTAGTGTTTTAGCAAGCAGACTTTTAGTATATGTATATGCATGTTTAATCGTGGGGTAGAGGTTTATGGGAAATAAGTAAGAGAGAAGCACATGTTCCATTTTGAAAGTTAATAATTGATTAGAGAGATAAGTTTTCTTAAGTGCAGTGACTCTCAGAGCACTGAGTGATATAACATAAAATGTACATTTATCTGTCTCACTTTCCAGCCAAAATTTGTCATGTAAATTTAACTTACCAAGTTTTCCTTAGAGAACAAAAATGATCACACATCATTTCTTTTTAACCCGACCATTTTTTTTTGTAAAAGTAGCATCATGTGTTCTTCCTGGCCATTAGAGGACAACATGTAGAGGAGAAATTCAGGGTCCTGCAATTATGATTGATTGGCTGGTGAGTCATTTATGGTTTTGAACGAAGCCCTTTTGAATATATTTACTGAAAGCAAATGACATTGTGAATTTTAATGTAATGTGGAGGAGCCCAGAGCTTTGGATGGACGCCTGTTATTGTTAAAAATTCAGTGAGCAAAAGGAAAGAAATGAGTAACCAAGACCAAAGTAACCTTTACTTGTATTCACTAGGAAAAGGCTGCACAAAGTCTGACTGCAAAAATATGCCCAAAACTGGCATGTAGCAAACACTTATTTCTACTACCAGCTAAGAAACCAGAGTTCCTCGTTACTGTCTTTCAATAGATAAGCTGGTCACTAAGTCAGGGAGAGTGCTAGGGAAAAGAACAATTCAAATTATGTTCATCTTGCTGTACGGTACAATTAGTGTCATGAACATACGGACATGGGGATGAGGAAGAAATCTCTCATGTCGAGGTTGTTCAACTCCTAGCTGCAACCTTCAGGAGTGATTTCTCCTACCTCTCTATTAGAGGCAGAAATGAAGAGCAAATGGATTGCTGGGCTTTCCTGATGTAACCACCCCTGCACTGCTGTCCCAGCTAGGGAGAAGGTATTTTTGGGAAGGACACAGCCCCACTCCAGCTCATCATGTCAGATAGCTTGGTGACACTGAGCAATACCAAAATGCTTAAAACGTCTACACTACGTTTTGTGGCTGAATAACAATCAATGTTGATGTTAGAGAAATTACCTTCTTTATCAACCGCTCATAGGGCCCTGTATTAAACTGAAACCTTTTCAGTGTATATTCTACGGGGTTCTTCAGTACTTAGGAGACATTACTATATTCCACAGAGTGCTATAAAACTACAAATCACAAAAGCAAGAAGAGTTGCTCAGAGTTGTGTAGTTTATCTTCAGCAAGCTGCTACATGTGCTTTTCATATTCACTTCCAGTTGTGCAGCCGCTTTAGTCAACACACGCAATTATGTAATCACCATCCAAATGTTTTCCTCGCTGACTCTGGCCTTGACTGCAATATAAAATACAGCAACACACAGAGATCCCAACCAAGCTAGTACTGCAGCCAAAAGCATTTCTGCTGTATCAGCTCAGTGATAATTAATCCCGCTGAAAGGCCAAGCTAATTAGCATGCTGCTCTGCCCAGGCCACTGTGCGACTCTGCTTGCAGGACCTGAGCCGCTGCCTTTGCATGGCAGGAGCTGCGCAGGCCAGATGTACCCCGTGGTGGGAGCTAGCCCAGGTCTCTTCAGCGCAGGTGAGCCCTGAGGACCTGCACCTGGGATGGCTTGCTCTGATTCTCACCGCTCCTCCACTGGCTAAATATTAGTGCCGAGGAGTGTCTATAACTATGTGGACTTTGCTTTTCGAATCTTTGAGCACAAAGTACAACCTTATTTTACTGAACGGCCATTGCAGTAGAGCCCGGAGAAGTAGCACTGATGGGGGGCAAAAACATGAAACAGAAACACGGTGGAAACATCCATCCGCAGCTCCACGGCTGATGGGCGTGCAGACCCAGGCAGGACTTGTCACCTCCCTGGCTTCTGCTGCCTTTTCTTTGAAGACATATTACCGTGGGCTTGATTCAGCTATGGGCTCACATTCGAGTTATCCTTGGGGGACTGACAGGCACGAAGCTGGCCTTACGGGAGACTCGTTTTGGCATCTGGCGACCAGACGTGAAACCCCTCAGTGCCTGACACAACACTAGGTGCCTGTGTTTAAGCAACTGAATCTTATCACAGATGTCCATATGGCTACCACTGGGCCAGTTTAATGGGGGTTTTTTTCAGATTAAATGGCAGTAATTAGCTAAAGGTAGAAAACTCTAAACAAAAAAGCATTTCACTGTCAAAACAGAAATGCTGGCAGCATTTGAAACTTTGAATTCAGTGAATCAGCAGTCAGTGATTCTCAGTGCACAATGGGATTCATCTCCCCCATTTTAGCTATCTACAATTTATAGTCTTGTTTAAGCTTTTTTCTAGGTTTCCTAAACGGAGAGAGAGGGAGAGAAGCACCTCCAGGAAATGATTCATCTTCTCCTAAGATAGATGTCTGTAATATGCGGGATGAATCACAGCTGAAAGGGGATTATCTTTCTTCTTTGGCATAAAGGGGAACTAGATGACCTGCTTAAACCTGCTGAAGTGCACAGTCCCACCATTAGGGACTTCAGCTGTGTTTTCTTGCTAAAGACTGAAAATTATGGGACTGCAAACACTGGCTAAAGGACCGATCGTGGCTTAATTCTCCTTTCCGAGAAAATAACTCTCAAACAGACATTGGCTTCAGTGGGAGCAGAGATAGGCCAACAAGGGCTGCTTTTGAAAAATCCCCTTCATAATGGCCTGACTTTAGGGAAGAAAACACTCACTGAAGCCTGTGGGACCTGCTGAGAGTTCAGTGCTTTTAAAAAAGCAATCATTTATCTAGATGACTAAATACACACTTAGAAGCACTACTTTGACCATCATTGTTTGCAGAACTCAGGCAGAGTCATGAGGTCTGTAGAGAAAATAGATGGGAGCATCTCTGTTCTCTCCAGGGGGAGTGAGAGAAAGATACCCACCTCCGGAGCAGCAGTAGATGCCAAACTGGAAGGCATCCAGCTCAGTGGCATGCAAGAAATATAAAACATTATTTCAATGCAAGCATTTGAGTTTATTTGGGGAATCAATTAACAATAAGTGCATACATCCATTTACAAAATGGTAGTGTACTAGACACATGCACACACAAGTTGTAATTGAAAAATGAATTAACACCAGGAGGAATAATCATTAAAACAAAACAAAACAAAAAATCTCAAAAAAAGCCAAGAATAATATTTAATAAAATAAAATAATTCATCTATCTGCAGTTATATCCTTAGGGGGAGGCCACAGACTAACAAGCAAACAAATCTAGATAGAAATGAAAATAATGTTGTGAAGGCAATGGAAGGAACAAGGGAGAAATTTCTTTGCAGATTAGCTGCTTATGAACCAAAATTATTTCAGTTTGATCACTTGTTTGTAGATATGTTTATCAGAGGATGGGGAATTCCATCATACATTCCTAACATCCTGAAGAATAATTCTTCTTCTCCTCTTCAGATATTTTACTATCACTATTTATTGGTACAGCCACAGAATTTAAGAGCTGTAGTCGAAGATACCAGCTGAGGTCTCAAGAGCCTACTTTCTTTCCTTAAGCCATAGGAAGCACAAAGGTTAATCAAATGTGGTCTCTTCTTCATCTTTCTTGTGGAGGTGTAGCATCTGAGGCACCTAGCAGCCCAAGGTACCTAAGAACCTCATGAAAGCACCTAAAGGGCACCTAACACTCTCGGTTGAGTTGGATGCCTACAAATCTCAAGATGCATGGGACTCTAATTCAGTTTTCTTAGTATTGCATTGCGTGCTGGGATTTATAGTCTTTACAGATAGATTTCAAAAAATAAAAAAATGGGAGGGAAGTACAGTTCTGTCTTCTGTACATTTGGACATATGCTACATGGCCAAATAGTCCTCAGCAGAGAAAGTCTTAGGGGCCATATAATTAAGGCACTGTATCCGTAAGAGATGTTCATTGACTGTCACCCCCACACTTCCATTAACTGCATGCAGGCAGGCCAGCCTGCAAAACAGCCAATCTGTTATAGCTTTGTGCTTTCACTTGGATCTCTTCTTTTTTTTCCCCAAGAATGCCATTCACAAAAATTAAACGTCTGTTCTTATTGAAATTCACAGAATCTACAGGAGAAATGAACTGTTTTCCATAGCCTACAGTCAGAAATGGAAAAGATTTGCTAGGATAGAGGAACGCTGGAGCTAGATCAGATGAGCAGTTCTTTTAATCCAGTATCCTTCCTGTAAGAGTTCCTCTAAGGAACACACAAGAATCCCCTTTGAACAACTATGGACTAATTTTGCCATATAAGCCTGTCAGCAGTTAATGATTGTATACTCTAAAGTATGAGTTTACACTACATTATATTTCCATTATGTTTCTACCCTCTGCGAGGTAACTGAGAGTATTCCCAACTATATCTTCTTCCTGCTAAATTACATGCCCAGTAATACTTTATAGCAGTGAGTTCCAGAGATCAGTTAAGTGCTGTGGGAGGAAAAAGCAGAATCCCTTGTTTGCAATTTGCTTACGACAACAACAAAAATATGTTTCTGAGTCTACTTTCTCCCTGTTGCCCAACATCTGACTCATCCTGTCCTTATCAGGCCTCTGTCGTGGTCTCTACTCTAGTTCTGCATCTCAAACACACCAGGGTGCCTCATGGCCTCCCCTAAGCAACTTTGTCATCTTCAAACCATGCCTGTTTTCCCATCCCACTCTCCCTTCCCTTTAGAGAAGATGTATTAAATCAGCGTTTTGCCAAGCCTCTTTTGAATACTTCGTCCCATTGAAAACCAACCACTTGTCTTGCTCTTTCTTTTGCGTGTGTTGCTCCTAGTGGCAGCTCACCGCCAGCAAGGGAAGCCCTGGGACCATCTGTCTATCTGCTCTCCCACCTCATCACCCTTTTGGTAACCTGCAAAGAACTCTAGCAGAGTGGACAGGTGGGCTTTTCCTTTGCAAAGCTAGGCACTTGCAGTATTTCCAGTTGTTTCACCTGTTTTTTTAAGCAACTTATTTGGCCACTAATGAGTTCCTAAAAGCAGAGTTTTCACCTTGCTTTAATAGGCTATATCAGCTATTCTATAGCCCTGCCTTGCTTCCCACTTGAAATAATTAATCTCTTTTGGCTGGTGGCTTAGTTCTTGTGGCTTATCCTTTAAATTCCTTATTTCCTTCAGCTTCCAGACCTTTCTGTGACTTCTGTTCTGTCTCTTCAGCCACATACCCCTCTGTCCTGGCCAGCAGCTGCAGTCCTGATGGCTTCTCTGATCGCTCGGCATTCAGGTTGCTCTCACTTTTGCAGAAGAATAAAGAGGGAAAGGACAAAAAAAGGAGGGAAAAAGCCAAGCTATGGGATGTAGCACTGCCCCCTGACCCAGGCTGGGTTGAATTAATTCACCTACAGAGAGCAGGGAATTGGAAGTTTTATTCCTAACCTGTGGCAAAGCCTGCAGGGAGTGGGAAGATCTTAGGGTCTGGGCAATGTATGGTCCGCTTGATTTCAGCATCAAGGGAGGACCAGCAGCACTAAGGAGTGATGCACATCGCAGGGCGTCTGGGGAAACAGCCTGCGAGAAAAGAGTGCCGGCAGTAGCACTAGCATGAATAACATCCACAGAAAGGAGGGACAACATCAGGAGTGTGACACAACCTGAAGGGCTAATCTTCTTAAGGAGACCTTAGTCTTGCCAGGGACATGAGAACAAGATTTGAGGCACAAATGGGAAATTAGAGGGAAACTGCAACAAGCATGACTGGAGCTACATCCTGTAGAAAACAATGTGCTTGTTTTCAGACCCACAGCCTGCCTTGATTTGCTTTCTTTTCCTTCCCACCCCACTCCTGCAGGTCACTCTGGCCCAGCAGTCAGTATGCGGTGGCCGACAGATTGTGGCAGCGAGGTTGTCTGGGCGTTGCACTCACCAACGCATCTCCAAACAGGCTCTATTTTTATTACATCTACTGGTTCATTTGGAGCTTGCTCT
Organism: Dromaius novaehollandiae; assembly: GCF_036370855.1. Taxonomy (NCBI): domain Eukaryota; kingdom Metazoa; phylum Chordata; class Aves; order Casuariiformes; family Dromaiidae; genus Dromaius; species Dromaius novaehollandiae. Next base: position 66,685,793 of record NC_088130.1, read on the forward strand.
TGAGCCAGCAAGCCCTCCACGTGGCCAGCTGGCCAGACTCCCTCAGTCTTCACTGAAATGACAGCTGCTCCCTGACTATCCTCACAGCCAGTCTTTGCACCTACCCCATGTGGAAATCCAGACACCATTCGTTTTTGTCTCATATCGAGACTCTGAATACAGGAAATACATTGACTGAACTATCACAGGATCATAGTTTTGTCTTTTGCTTCTTTGTTGGGTTTTTTTTTCTCCCCTGTGTAGTGACAGATCAGAGGTCTCCATGCCCTAATAGCACAAGCCACCCGTCATTCACCCTCCTCCATGGATGAACAACAGCCTACCGAAATGTTATTTGCCTCTAACGCTGGATGGGATTCATCTGCCTGTACCTAGATGAGTGCAGTTCAGGCACCTGCAGCCCAGCTGGACTCCTTATGGTGTCCTTATAATCAGGAGTGAGTGGTAGCCACTTATAGGGTACAGTTCTTTAGCCCTATGTTAGACAGTATATCAGGCTGACATGGACAACAACTTTAAAGTGCTTTTTTTCTCTGTTAACAATAAGGAGAGCTCATGCTGCGTAACTCTTCCACAGATATTCACATTTAGTCAGATGACTGCCACCATTCGTGAATAACCTACATTTTGTACTATTGTATCTTGCTGCATTTCTACAACTCATGACCCTTTCTGCAAATCATAATTTCCCATTGCACTGGTAGTGTCCTCTAACTTCATGCCTCCAGCTGATTTCATCAGTGTGCCCCCACTTTGTGTGTGCATATTAAATCAGTTCTGTGGCATGATTAACCCCTAAGAAATTCCACTAGTAACTTCCTTCCATGCTAATGTCATTCTTTTACCGAGACCCGCTGCAGTTACCCATGTAGCCAGTTTCTTCATCATCTGTCAGTTCTTGCATCTCTTCTTTAATGAGTAAATTGCCATGTGTCAACATGTAAAATGCTTGATTGCAGCAAAGATTTTCCTTTTTTTAGGGACTTTATTTCAAGACAAGAGGATAAAAACTCACTGTTCCTCCAGGTAGCTACAATGCAGCAGGATTCATTGTCTGCAGAGCTGTTGCATATAAATGGTCAATTGATTATGTGCGTTTAACAGATGCCTTGCAATATCAATCCCATTCACGCATGTGTTTTAATCTTTATTTTTTTCTCCTGTTGCATGATTCTTGGCTCCGTTTCACTGTACCGTAAGCATGCTCCGATCACTGCAGACAAAAATGGTATCAGCATGAGCGACAACTGCACCTCGAGATCATCAGAAGTGAAGCACATACCGCTGAGGCCACCTGGTGTACGGAGCCGAGCTGCAGTCCACCATGGCCGCTCCTTCAGCATAGGATAGCAGAGACAATTAAACAAACAAAAAGCTCACCCTCCTTAGGAAGGGCCTAGTGTGACTCCTCAAGAGGCAGGGTTGAGGCTGAATGTCCTTGCTCTGCAGAGGGATGTTTACAGTTGCACCAACAAGCCTTAATAGTGAGAGTAGTTTAGTAGAATGAGAGGGAGTAGACACACAGGCATCAGAGTAGAAAATGGTTGCTTTTATATATGGTAATGTCTGCTTAACTCTGCCTACACCACTCCATCCCAGCCATCAAAGGGACAAAGGCTGCCCCGCCTTCCCAATGCCCATCGTAGCTCCCATTGCTGACCTAGGCTCAGCCTGCACGACTCCCCTTCCCTTGCATGAGTGTCTGCTCTGCCCTTGCAGATAGGTTTGCTCTGCCCTTGCATGATGGTTTTTTTTATATATTTTTTTTTCCCACTCATCTTGAAAAGCATTTCGTCTGGCCACTTGGGTGTGAGAACAGCCTGAGTAAAGAGAGAACAAATCTTGCCATGAAATTAGGATTTGGAACAATCTCATGTAACCTGAGCCTGAAAGGGTTGGCTTGCCCTTAGCTTATACACATCCTATAGCCATTTGCAACTGAATTGCAGGGGCTGGGAGTGAATGACTCCTCAGAGAGATGTGGCTGGCAGGACTCAATGCCTCTCATGCCTGTATGCATGTGAAACTGCACGCACTGGGTCACATCCTGGATGACAGCAACACATCGATGTGTTACGTGACTGGTGCACAGGTCTCTGTGAATGGCCTAGCCACAGGACGGGTGCATCCCTGGGTGTGCTGGTTCCTTTTCTGGGTAAGAAGCTGAATTATAGCATCATCTTGAGAGCTGGAGCTCAACAGGACGAGCACTTGGGGCCAACAGCCAACTATCCATGCGTGGTAGGTCCAACGCACAGACTCTCCACTCTGCATGTGAGGACGATAAGAGAGCCCTCTATGAACCAGTTTAGGCTTTCTAAAGGCTCTCTTGCACGGCTGCTTGCCTAGGGAGTGTGCCCTCAGACATGACCCCGCTGAGCCATGGCTTTTCTCCAGCTTTAAGACTCTGGCACTGCCCTGAAAATGCATGAAATGCCATAGGGCTGACCTAGGGAGAGGAAATAGGGATCAAATGCACAAGATCCTCCCTGTCAGAATAAAAATCGACACAACTGAGATGATATAAAATATCTGAAATATAACCAGAGCCCTTAGAGGAGTAAGCCCGTGTGGAAACTTCTTGGAAAAGCCATGCAGTCTCCGTGAATGTGAAGGAGATTATTTTTGCTAAATCAAAGGCAGAATGCTGTATTTGTCACCCATCTGCTGCAGTCTGGCTTGTACAAAAAAATCCTGTCCATACATCTTCCATATGTTAGGAGGTAATTTGGATGTCTGAAATTTAGTCATAGAGATACAAGGGAGGTGCAGTGTCATCTTTCCCAACCAGTGCATGGTTGTTCCCTGCAATACATTCCACAGTGGAGCTGGATTTTTTTTTTCCTATTCAGTGACCAGAAAAAAATCCAGGAGAAAATCCATTTGACTAGAGCTAAAAGAAAAAGTGTTCAGGATTTTCAGGTAGGCAAAAAAAAGCATAATAACCAACTTCAACTAGAAGCAATTTTTTGTTCCAAAAATAAATGTTTCATTATGTCCTGAGAATATTGGGGGGCCAAGGTATCTAACCTTTTTTTTTCTTTTTGTTCTGGTCAGTTTTTAAAAGAATAATATGCTGTTTTGAAACAAAAGTCAAAATAGTTCTTTAAAAAAACCAAAAAACCAAAAAACCCACTGACATGAAATGTTTTGACATTTCCTGAACTGAAACATTTCATTTGGAAAAGTCAATGTGAAATGCTTTCAAAAATGGTATCTTTTGGGGGGGAGACAAATATTTTTCTGTATTGGACCCAGAGTCATGAATAGTTTGGGTGTCTCCAGAACTCTGTTTCTGGATAAATTTATTAGTGATCTGAAATATACAGATATATATACATTCCAGGTGTGTGTTCCACACTTCTTCATTCCAGATAGTGTTAAAAAGAGGACACTAGGAAATCCTCCATTTATACTGCAACTGCTCTGCAGAAAATCTCATTGTTAAGAACTGTATTTCTCCTAAATCTCTATGGCCTGATTTTTCTCATTCCCTGAGAACATCTTTACCAATTTCTCATTAGAGAGGTTCTGCTGACACAGCCACTTCCAAGCATCCCAAGTGCCCACTAGCACAGCAGCCACATGAATAGCTTCTCCTTTTCAGGAGCCAACCCCTCAGCAAGTGCACAGCATGTCAACAGCTTTTGCTCCCTGATGATCAAAAACTAGAAAAAAATTAAACCAGTGAAGAGAGTATTGCATGCAGTGCCCCGTCTGCGTATACTCAGAGTATCATTTTACCCTGGACCTCAGCTAGGTCTGGTCTGGAGGTAATGCTAAGTCAAGATGGGCCAGTATTGCAATTGTGCAATGTGAAAAGTGGTAACTGACCCACTAAAAATAAATGAACCACAATATCCTAGGCATGATTAAAGGGGATTATACTGTAGAAGCCATCATGCCTTGGGAAGCAGAATATAAAATCACAGAATGTAGAAAGAGGAGAAACTTGTTAGACCATCCAGGCTATTTTCTTGCTCATTTGAGAGTTACCTCCAGAATATTTGCTGATGCTCTGTTTTGCCTGGCTTAAAATCTGGCTTTTGGGGGAATTTCAAATTATTCCATGCCCCCATAGGTCTCTTTGTCAGAAAATTTTCTTGTAAGATCTGTCCAAGTTTCACATGTTCTCTGTCTTAATTGAATCCTCTTGCTGCTAGCTTTACCCTGGGATCACGCCAAATAATTGCTTCTTGCCTTCAATGGTAACAATCTATCTCTTGAAGTCTGGCTTTTCATAACTCCCCTTAATTGCCTCTTCCAGTGTATGCATATAGATACGATTCTTTTAATTCTCCCTAAAAATCCATGCCTCCAGCCTTCTGATCAGAGGAGAGCAACTAAAATGAAGTAATCCTGCTCCTCAACAACTTGCTGGCAATACAGAGCTATTAATCAAACGCAGTTTTCCAGCTGCAGTTGGATCATATATAAATGGAGACAGACTGTGCAGGTCAGGACTGCAGTGATTTATTTTGGCATGCTCACCTATCTTTACACTTCTAGAAATTAGATGTCTAATCTACATTAGGCATTGGGGCTTCTTTGAAGACACAAGAGAGAGAAGAAGCTTTGAGGGACCTGGGGCAGCTTAGAGCTGTCCTTCGAGGGGATGCGTGGTGAGGTGGGTCGACTCGCTGGGACCGGAGGCAGGATTCAGCTCATACCAACATTTAGGTGTGTGCATGTAGGTGCCGGCACGTGAGCTGGATGTCTACGCTCCCATTACAGTCAATGAAGACCGTAATTTCATCAGTGAAGCCTAAAGAGTAATCCAGCTGACCAGGCGTAGATATTTACTCTAGGATGAGCAGAACTGTCCTCTCTCACCATACACTGTATTAACCAAATGGCCACCGACTGCAATGGGAGCTGAGACATATACAGGCGAATTCCTCAGTTTAGGTGTCTTACTGTGCAAGCTGAATCTCGCTTGAAGGTGTCTAATTTTCAGACAGCCAACACTGGGCGAGCGGTACCCTCTACCTGCTTTTTCAACTTCGGAGCTAAGGAAGAGTCTCTTTCTTACTGCTAAGTGTTTTATTCCAAATATCAGACAGACCAGGTTTTCATGTTTATTGCCTCTTTTATAGGTCAAGTTCTATTTTTGGTAATTCCCATGTTGCCAAAGACTGACTTGGATTCATTCAGATTTAATTCAGCAATTTGTATATTTCATAGAGTTTTAATTTAGGTTTATCTGGGTATAAGAACTAAACTTGGTGAGAATCCTCTCTTGGGCAGACCATAACAATGTTATTCCCAGCATGCAAAAAATATGTTCGCCTAAGTAAGAGAAATACACAGAGGAAAAGCAAGAGCTGTTTCTGCTCCTCTACTGTCACATAAGCCACACTCTCAGAATAGAGAGGTCCAGGCATTTTAATGATGGTTGATGGTCTCCTTTCTTGTGTGCTCAGCCTGAAGCATTTAAATGGTGCCTGATTTTCAGAAGATATTCACCTCCTTTCTACTGAAAATCAGGCTGCTCTGACAAAAGGTGCAACAGAAGTATATTCTTATTAGAATAACTTGGTATACACACTAGTATTTTGTGGAGTTATTCAAATTTTATCCAGACTTATCACCCCTGAAGAACTCATTTTTTTCTCCCTCATCTGTACCAGGATTCTTGTTATATGTAAGATAAGAGAGTGGAGCTCTCCCCATCTGATATGGTTATTTGGGATTTACAGAGCCCTAAGGAACACACAGCCTTGCCTGGGGAGTGAGGCAATGGAAGCTGGAGGTTGTAATGGAAGTTTTCACTGAAAAAAAGTTGTTTCTAAACTGAGATTTAAACAAACAATAATAATAATCTAATGCCATAATCAGTTTACCTTAATCTGGTCCAGGAATTCTCATTATCTCTGAGGAGTTCTCAGTTGGAATGAAAGGGAGTTAGGTAGTTTAGCTCCTGTGAAATAAGAACCCATTTATTCAAATGAAATCCCTGCATTTTGTACAACTGTGCTAGGTCCAACCTCAAGATGTAGACAGGAGATTTTTTTTCTTTATGTATTTAGTTGTTCCTCTATTGATTTGGGGCTTTTAAGTTCCTGGCTGGCTCCCCATGATCACAGTGCCAGGTCTGCGTTGGTCATTTGTGGCAGTGACCCAGCACTGCTCCCATGAAAGGCTCCCATCCAAGGCAGGGTCATCAGATGCACCTTCGTCAGATCGGTGTATGATGCTCTTCCGTCTTTCACTCGAACAACACACTCACTATGTGACTGAATTATCAGGAACAGTACATCCAGACACATCGCAGGCATAGGAATTATCTGACCAGCTAATCTGTAGCCAATCATTACACTTATCTGTTCCAGCAGTATTTCAGAATAGAAACACTCCACAGAAGGCGAGGACATCAGTGCCCAAAAGACACTGCTGCGCAAGAAGACCCTTGTGGTCTGGTGTCTCTCTTCACTTTTAGTTAGAAGCCACACCTTTGGCAGCACAGCCTATTTTCTTAGTCCAGGAAAGAAAAAGAGACTCAGAGGATCTGTCGGGGTGCATTTATCTTAATAAAGAGTCTTCTAAATACTCATTAAAACTACTTCTGTTCTCTTCTTTACCCTAAGGGCACTCCAACCCCACTTGAGATTACAGAGGGCGAGCAGTTTCCGTGGGTTCCTGTCTCAGCTGATCCCCCTGCAGCAGCATCAGTGAGGGCACGTTGGAGAGACAACTGACCAAAGCATTTGCTTCAGAGAGCAGAATTTAAACCTCCCAAAGTTTTCCCATCCAGAACATCTTGTATAAGAAATAGCTGTAAAGACCCCGTTAGCATCAGGGCTTATTACTAAACAACAAAAAAACCCACAAAGTTTTCCAGTTCTGAGAAACTCCATCAAGAGGGGAGCTTGTCTGTGTTTGCATGTTCCCTGCTGGCAGCACTTTCTCCCTCATATCACTGATTTCTTGTAGCATCAGGAATTATTTTGAAAACCTGGCAATGCTAGGGATTGGCCTGAGGAAAGTAGTTTTGAATTGCTTCCCGGAACCTAATAATCCATCAGGAGTGCGAGCTGTCCCCTGGGTCACCTGCTCACTTTTTTAAAACAATTTTATGTAGTTAGATTTCAAAATGTACTGGCTTCCAGCTACAGCAACCACATCAGCATCTGTTACCTATATCAGAACTGCCCATCTGGGGACATACGGAGCTCAGCAATTTTGTTTCACAGGGGTGTTGAGAGAAGTTGCTGTGCTGTTTCATTTTCTTCTTTGCCCAGCACTGAATCCCAGGCATTTCTCTTGGAGCATCTAACTATGATACCCTGGTCTGAAATCAAGGACCTTCTGAGCCACAGAAGTTGCTAAGTTCCAGACACAGCCCAGCAAGGGTAAACGAATGGATCCTCAGCGTCCCACAGTCCCAAGACCACAGATAGGCCACCTGCTTGTTCTCCCTGAAATGTCTCTTGAAGGCAACACATTGCTGCAAGCAAATCCCAAAACAAAAAATTGGTGGATTTGGCTGATTTCAGGCAAAGGCTACAAAACATCCCGGTCTTGACTGAAACTCCCAAGAGGGTCTCTTGTGTCAGGCTTGCTAAGAGATTCCCAGAACCGATATCTACTTTTGGAATAATTGTCTTGGATTTTGGCTGTGTTAATTGAATCAGTCTCCCTATCTATAATACCTTTCTAGTGCTTCGCTTTCCAGCCTGTGCCTCATCTGGGAGTACGTTCCCCATGCTACTTTCCAATACTGCAGATAGACAGTCCCTAAGAATATCATTCTCATTATCAGTAAAAAAAAGTACTAGATGCAGAGCCTGGGGTTGGACAGGACCATTAGGATCATCAAGTTTGACTTCCCCTATAACAGACCAATACAACTCCTTCCAATGATTCTTGCATCAGCCTACAACTTTGACCTCAACAATAATATTTCCCTTATGTATCTAAAGATTTTTAGGGAGGGAGAAGCCACTGCAGCCTCACATAAGATGTTCCATGCTTCATGGCTACAAATTTGTCCATTTTTCTTCCTAACCTAAATTTCAGATTAATTTCAGCTTAATTTGCCTAATTTCAGCTTCTGATCTGGCTTAAAGAGTGAACTAGATTGAAGATTACACTATCAAGCAATTCTTCCAGCACAGGCACCTCTTAACCTTTTCCTAAGTAAACTAAATGGCTGGATCTTCTTAAACTCGTCATATTATAAATAATAAATAGGAACCCAGGTATTATAATTCTGGTTGGCCACTGCTTTGATTTTCCTGAGAGTCTATAAGCCCATACACGTCCAAAATAGAATACCAAAATAGAATATGACTCCATATTAAATGGAAAACTAAATAACCTAAATTTTCAGAGCACTTTTCATTAGCATTTAAAGCAGTATCTGAAATTAGACTATTTATTTGCATGCTTAGATTTCACTGTAAGTTCCATCCTTTAGGCAATGCTATTCCTTAAATTAAGGCCAATACTAGCCATTTCATTTAATGTCAGAGGAGGGCCAAAACAGAAGGTCTGACTGATGCCTAAACATTAAACAAGCATGCATAAGGCACACAGGGTTTTGTAGAACGTGATAGACGTGTCATACCTGGGCACCATAACCACACACTCAATTAAAAATGGGTTGGCAGTCTTCAATAAAAACTCTGTATACGTAGCAAAGTCTCTTCACTGCTCTACCACCACACCCCAACTGTGATTCAAATCCATTGATGCTGGACAGGGGAATGGATTTGGATGCGTGCCTTTTCCTAAATGTCATTAGATGGGAATGTTCTTGGTCGGTGTTTTGTTTTGTTTATTTCTTTTGGAGACAAATAGGTCAGAGCATTCAGTCTGGGAAAAACAAGCCCATCCTGCAATGTCAGTGAGCAAGTATTGGAGATTGATGCTGATGTTCTCCAAGTGCTGGAATTCATTTTGCAGAGTTTGTCACTTTTCTAATTGAAAAAGCTGTCTCTGCAACATTTAGCAACTAAAAATATCGAGTGATGAAGCACAAAGAGGGGAAAAAAATAAAAAGCCAAGCACTCAGCAGCAGACATCTGCCACCCTGAGTTCCAGGCCTTACAGCAAGGACACTGAGAAATGGAGCGCTGAGACATACCGATCAGCACATCTCCGGGAGCAATGCGTCCTGGAGCAGGGCACACATTTTTTCACTGCAGAAAAACAAGCAAAAGCTTGCAATCAGCAGCTGACTATAGGCATGTGAATAAAGGTTTGCTTAACACAGACATTAATTCTGCATACAAATGATAGGCAGTTATAGCCAAGACTACAGAACATTAAATATGTCATAAGTGATAAAGATAGGTTCAGGCTGAAAAATTGAATTCTGCCTCAGTGCCACCTCCCTCCTGCTTCATCCCTTGTTCCCTGGCAGAATCTGTGGGCAACCAGCTCTGGGAATCGGGTGCTCAATCCACCCCTACCAAACAAGCAAAATCGAGTTCCAAATCCCCAAAAGTCATTCTGAAAACCAGCCAAGGTCACAAGACAGCATTAGTGATGAATTTTTTCAGTAGAACATTTGGGTTGTTTTTTGTTTGTGGAAAATGCATCTGTTTGAGTGAAAGCTTCACCCACAATATTTCTGACAGCAGGGAAAAAATCTACCTGATTTACCACATGGAGTTGAACCCAAGTTTCCTGGATTTCAGGGCTAGGGTCTGTTAGGTATTCTGAGCTCTTTTTGCACTCATTACTGTTATGAAATCTGAATTTTGGAAATCTGTCTCCTTCATTCTGATGTAGAATTGTTAAAAATTTCTAAAACACAATATTTTTCATGAAATAAAATTCATATTTTCTGGCAATGTCAGTAATCAAGAGATGAATAAGTTTCTATTTTCCCTCTCTGAGAAAACCCAAGAACTTAGCAATGAAAATTATATTTAAAGAATCTTAAAAGCTGAGATGCCTGAAAAAATATTCCATTGTGTTTGCCTCTATATGATCTCCCTGTCTACTGTACCTTGCAAAGAGAACAAAAATACTTTCTGTATCAACAAATCTTTAATGCCACCTTAATTTTAAACATCTAAAAGCTGGTGACTAATCTAAAGTAGCTAAGCTCTTCCTGAAGTCACTGTAGAGAAACCCTCCAGAGAACCAGTGAGACCACGTAGAATAGCTGTCCAAGAGGAATAATACAATTAACCAGGAGATTCCTCTCTAAAAGCAGTCAAGATACATTAAAACATTGCAACATCTAAATTTTACATGACTAAACTTAGGTCAGAGGAATCCTACTCTTTGGATCTCAGATTGCTCTTAGCAGTTTTGTAAGCTGGCACTGTATTTCAATGGGTTTAGAAGTGAGAAATGTAACTGTGATGCCTCACCAGCATCAACACCAAAGGATAAAATGCTGACTACAAAGAAGACCTTGGCAATGTTCCTGTAAACAGGCACTTGAATACATAGAGCAGCGAAGGAAATTGAAATCTAAATGGAGCTGTGATTTATCTCCTGACATTAATGACATGAGACAGGATGACCCCAAAATTTCCAGATAAATTTGTGATGGATAAAAAGCTTAAAGACCTCATACACAGAAAGAGGCATCGTTCCCTAAATATAGGTAGAAACCAGAGTTCAGGACATTGCATCCACTGGAAAAGTAAAATAGCTGAAACACACTGATGTGATCTTCCTGCCAGGACAAAATGGATGGCACTGAAATATCAGGCATACTTCAGGAAAAATTCAGTTGTATAGGCATTTAGGAAAATGCATTATCCTCGCAGGGCTTCAGTGAACATTTGCCTCCATCCCAGCCATAGCCTCTGAGTTCAGGACCTCCAAACATCTTCTTCCTCATCATCTTTGCTCTTGCCCTATAGAATTTCGTCCAAAGATGTCTCAGTGTCACCTTGCATACAAAAGGCAAACCTTGCAAAATCATCTGAGAGGATTTAGAGGCACAGAGTACCCTAAGTGGCATCATTAATCGCAAGGATGTACAAGCCCTACAATATAAAAGCCCCTTTCCATCTCTACTAGCTTTGGCTCCTTTAGCTAGACTCCAGTGATGCCTCTTCTCATTATTGTCAGTAATGACAATAAGGCTTCCTTTCTCCTCAAATATCTGTCTCTGCACTATTTCCCTCCAACCTGACTCATCACACTGTCCCAATCACGCCTGGCCTGCCCCACACCAGCAACTTCAGCTCATGCTATGGGATGACCCCCTCAACAGAACTATGCAGCCCCTTCATCCCCAGCAGCATCTCCTGCCCCAGAAGATCCCCTCTGTGCCCCAAAGAGATATGTGGACCATTGGACTGATCCAGTATGACCGGGTTTAGGACCGTCTTTATAAAGCAAGATAGCCCCTGCCCTGGAAACTCAATGCCAAAGCTGAACTCAGTGAAATCCAGTCTAACTATACAGTGATTAGCTCTGGATTTGCTTTACCCTCCTTACAGAGATAGTTTCCCATAGTGTGTATCAGCCACTGCTCATCACCAGCTGATAAGAAAGGGTGGGACTGCTTGAGTAAAAGTGCACCTTAAGGATAAAGAAGGGGGAAAGGAAACAAATCAGCACAGAAATCTGCATGCCTGGGCCTTTGGCCACAAAAATAATGCTTTCCTTTCATCCTCCCTGTCATTATCTATATTTTGTTTCCTTAATTTATTCCCTCTGCTACTAGGTAAAGTAGGTAACAGCATAGTTAGATGCAAACTGAGCAACCGGTCCCTTAGAAAACATCCTTACACGTAGATGAGAGCATTTGCAAGCCCAGGCTGTGCACAAGGTGGGATTGCTCTGCACAAGGTGGGATTGCTCTGCACAAGGTGGGATTGCCCTGCACAAGGTGGGATTGCCCTGCACCCGCTGCCCCTCGCAGCACAAGTCTCTGCTGCAGCAGGACGGTGCTGTTCCCAGGCCGGGGCTCACTCCGAGGCTTTGCAGCGAGGCGAGGCTCTGCGCTCACGCCTCTGATGGGTAGCCAGCACCAGCGCTAGCCTGAGGATCCGGGCTGAAAATGAGCATAAGAGTTGTCACGCTGGATCAATCCAATGGTCCATCCTGGCAGCACTCCGCTTCTGAAAACAGCTGTTAACAGATGCTTCGAAGAAACTGTAATGGACTGTCATGCGATCGTCTGCCCACAGGGGAAGTTTTCCAATCACAGGTAGTTGTGGGCTGGCTTGTATCCTGAAAGGTGGAAGATTAACGTCTTTTCCCAGGGAAAAAAAGGGCTGGGCTGGCCTCCCAGTCCCTTTGGATCCAGGGGGCTTGCCTCCAAATCGGGAGCGCTCTCTCCGATCCAGCAGTAAATGCTCCCACTGTCCGCATAAATCTTAAACTTGTGCTGTCTGCTGGGTAGAAACACTGAGCGAATAGCGTGTTGCACGCAACAACACGTTGCTGTCACTCGTGGCTTCAGTTGATTTTTCTCATTCCCGGCGGTCGTGAGCAGCACAGCGGTGGTGAGCCCTGCTGGAGACTTTCTAACCTACTGGCAGCAATGACAGCTTGAATTTCGCAGGTTAGTCGTGTGCCAGGTACAACATATTCCTCATATGTACTGGAAAACATGCCATTGCCTTTCCCCACTTCTTCCGACTGTAAGAAAACAGTTGCTCCTAAGCTCCTATGAGGAATCGCAGTAAAAGCAAAAGGGCCCAAACTTTCTCAAGCCTCATAAAAGACTCGGGCCCCAGTTTTAGCTCACTGTTGGGGATAAAAGTGTGGGAAAAGGAGTATTTTCTCCTCTCCAGTTTATCTAATCCATGACTGAGATGCCATCACGGAGCTTGGCTTTATTCTGTTTTAGCTTGGTCTGCGGCCTCAGCCCCTGCAGCTCATGATGACATCCTAGCGCAGCGAATGTCCCTGCTGCTTCTGGAAATCAATGACACTGCCATTAAAATATATAATAGCAAAAAAAACATCAAGAAACCTGCAGACTTGGCAACACTGCCAGCGCTGCAGAGAGCCCCCAAAAGCTAACAATGGCCACGGCTTTGAAATACTGCTGATTCCTCCATTTCCCATTTCCCTCCGTCCCAGTGGTGTCATTTGGAAATACATTACTGCTGAAAGACTTTGGGATGTTTTAATTACATGTGACTAAAACTTGCTGTTGCTAGAATTAGTGCGCCTATGTTTACGATTTATAGGTCTCTGTTTCGACACTAGTGAGGCCATAAATAACACGAAATGGGCCCTTTAGTATTAGAAAATTCAGCGCTCCTCTCTAAGCCTTGACACACACACACTCAGAAACCCTCGTAAGGCTTCTGGCAAGCATGGTATGAAATACAATATGATGCCAAAAGTGCGGGGTGGGGGATAGGAGCGTGGTAGTAAATTATTTATCTACAGAGCATGAATGTCGAGCCTTCAGGCAAGGACTTGCCGTTGTTTTGCTGGGGCGGGAGGATTCGCGGCACCAGGGGCTGATAGGGATACTAATGGGTGTTTATTCCTGCAGCACACGGACTCCACTTGCATATATATCTCAGGGAAATGTATTACGGGGACCACCTATTTCAAAGGGGTTGCTGCCGGCAGCATATTGGACAAGGAAATATGCATTCAATACAGGGTCACGCAAGGTGATGGAGCTCCTGGGCTCTCTTCCTGGCTCCACATCCCTGTGGCAAATGGGCTCGAGGAAAACCAAAAGCTTATCCTTCAAATTGCCGAAGTCTGGGGAGGATTTCACACAACGCGCAGTCTTCAGTGCTGGAATATCCCCCTCACCCCTAAGCTGAGCAGACCCGTAGGGGCGGGAGGGAGGACAAGCCCTACCTTGCTCAGCGATACGCTGTGTCTCAGGCGCGATTGCACCTCTGCAGCAAGGCGGTTTGGGATTCTTGGTAGGAAAACGCTTTCAGATCTTTCACGAAGGGCACTAGAGAAGGCCCCACTAAAGAAGAATAACACTGAAAATGTACACCATTAAAAGCAATTATGTGGCTTTTGCCTTTTCCATTTTTTTTAGGACATACCATAAGCAGCCTATTTTCTGACTTTTGCTGTTCTCTCAGTTGTTTCCTCAGTAATTTCTGCATATGGAAGTCTTTATGTGTTTCCTGAGAAGCTCACTTTAACAATTAGTTTACTGGAATTCAGACTTAATAGACATTTTTATCTTGACACACAGCTTTTCCCAGTCTATTGTTTCTGTCTGACAGTGAGCATGAGTTTGGGAATAAGGTGTGTGAACCTGACTAATGAGACTTTATTTCCATGTTTGTAGTATTTTCTAATATTTCTGCTGCATTTGCTGAAAAAAATGGCTCCTATTAGAGCAACGATGAAATAAAGACAAAAAAGACACTCATGAATGTTCCCCTTGCAAGAGGGGATGAATTACAGTTTAGCTAGTAGGGCTGAACAGGTGACTGCCAAAGGAACTGCTTTTGACAGCAAGTCTCTGAGTGGACAAATATTTGAGGCACAGGGTTAATTCAGACAGGGATGTCCAAGGAGAGGCAGTATCTTGTCATACTCCTTTTGTAGAAAATATGGAATTTTCAGGAAAATAACAAAATCCAAAATATTGCAGCCAAAAAAGCAAGCTTTGACAATTTAGAAAGGGTGCCTGAGAGTTTTGTTTTGTCATGTTCCTACTCCTTGGTAAAGGCCACGATGTCTGGTCAGAATATATCTTCTCCATGCCTTCTCCTTGCTCCCATCGTGATGAAACTTGCATGAGAGCTGTCCTTGGCCAAGCTGAAATGTGGAATAGTGGATAATAGAGCAAAGTGAGAATATAAGGAAACAGAACTAAAATTCTGCCATAAACCATTATGCAAGAACATCTGCTCTCAATATTTCTGGGATTCTGCAGTGATTTCGTGATTAAAAATCCATTTTTTTTCTGCAGAAAGCAAACATCAGAAAAAAACAATAACCTTTCACAACAGAAATTGGTGAGAAAAACGTGGAATAGCACTCAAGCCTGTGTTTGAACCCTATTTGATTCTGAAGAAGCAACATACAGTACACAATCCATCCACTAGCATCAGCTGATAGTGACTCCTACCCTATGATGGTTTATTGACCTTTGAAAACTTTAAACTATGTCCTACAGTTTCTTCCTTGGCCCACATCAGTTTCTTTCTGATACTCTTGTGCACAGTACCCCTATTTCCATGATTACAAACTCTGTCTAGAAGGGACCTCTGAGACCATCTATCTGGCTAATTTTGTCGTCTACAATCCACTCCTACTTGTAGCTTGCACCAGCTGTATTTATTTAAGATTCTCTTTTATAAACTCCCTAATAAAAACCTATGGCAGTGTCAAAGAGAAGTTTCGCACTGTAAAAATGATCCCTGGTGGAGTTATAATTTATATTTTTAAACTGAAAGCCATTGTCTATGTAATAACCTTCTGACTAGGGAAATCTGTGCAGTTTTTGTGATTACAGATGTTATTCGTGACTTCACTTTTTCCCTTCTTTTTTCATTTCAAAATGCTATATATTTTCAAGTAAAATTAAAATAGCAGGAATAACACAGAAATGTTTGTGAGTGTTCTTACACCAAGAGTGAATAATTTACTGAGTTTATTACAATACAAGCAAGGGGAAGAGAAATGATAAATCAAAAGTGGTCTTGGAGGTGATACACTTTATGTCACTGGAGATATGCACTAAATTCATGATTCAGCCACATAGCCCTTGGGTTACCTACCTGAGGTAATTCACTTAGCTGTCAGTCAAGGAAGCACTTAAATAAGTTTTACATATATGCTGAAGGTCCACAGAACCTAACAGAACTTAAACAAGTATTCAGCCACTTCCTGAGATATAAGCTGTTTCCTGAAATTCCTTATCTCAGTCAGGAATGTAATAACATTGCTTCCTCTCATCCTTTATTTATCTTATTTGTTGACATTGAGAAGTCTTCAGGAAAGGCTGTTTCTTAGATCCATTTGCACAATACCCCAAAAAATGGGATATGTAATATTAGTAATGAATTCAGAATTATTAAATGTTTCTTGAAGAGACATGGTAAAAGAGGGATTTGATGAGCTATGAAACACATTCTGTGGGCATGAGCTGTGCAGAGGGAGATTCTTGTTGCAACTGGCACAGGCAGTTTGGGGGTGGACAAGAAATCACAGCAGTGTTAGGTGAGGGCAGAGTGCAAGAAGGAGGAAAGAAAGGGGTTTTATGGAATCAGAATCAACAAATGTACGGACAGCTTTGAAATATGGGGGTTGAAAGGTTGAACACCACCCGTTTCAGGTGAAAGCAATAGACTCGGTTGCATTCCTTTGCCCTTGCAAAAAAATATACTGCCCTTGCTAGAACAAGGAAGGCCATTAAGACCTCAGTTTATCAAAACTGCCTTCCAGCCATGCTTCTTCCATGTTGCTCCCTCACCTCACCTCTAGCAGATCCCCTAACTCCACCACTCCTCACTTTCCACCTCCATTCAGCCCATAGCTATTGTACAGGTTGGTGCTAGAGCCTTCAGCACTGATTTTAACACAGTCATAAACAAGGGACTTACAATGGTCACAGCTGAAAGAAAGGAACAATGTCTTAGAAAAAACCCTGGCAGGAATATGGAAGAGCATCTGTGTGTATGGAAGGGCCATGATGCACAGGGGATGATGGGTGAACTTACCATCAAGCTGATTTTCTAAATTTTTTTTTTTTTTCACATTAGCTGACACAGAGCATTTGGTAAAAAATGTCCCACTTCTCAGCAGTAACCATACCATCCCATAGGAAAAAATGAAAGCTTGGGTAAGGTCTCATGCCGGACTTTGCTACCGTCGAGGTCATGTGAAAGACACTACTCAAGGCTACGAAAGGTTTCTAAATTTAAAACAGACCCCACTTACCATGGTAGGCAATTGAAAACTGTTTATCCACTTTGAACAGATAGAGTTACCTAATCCTTCTACGATTAGAGGCTAGCGAAGTTAAGCTAATTCTGTTTCTGTGGGCGCTGCTGCCTTTGATGGAGGCAGCTCATCTTGGGGAATGGCCTGCTGGTGTGATGGCGAAACAAATAGTTTTGTCCTTTTGAGCTAAGAAAAAAAAATTATTGATTTTGGCTTAAGAGGGGTAAGTGCTTTCTTTACGACTCTCATCATGGCTGGACAGCTATTATTTTGGACATGAGCCTCACATACATTGCTGTGGAAGATCCAGTGTTGCACTATGCTGTCTTGCAGGAATTTACTGGGGGTTCCCTCGGTCTCTCCGGTTTTTGGGTTTGCAGCCAGGAAAAGAGGGCTGAGTATACGAAACAGGCTCTCTACTGGCACAGAGTTTAATAGGCTCAACAGCCTACAGATATTGATCGTTTTGGGAGAAAGCTCAAGAGAACATAAGAGCCTTGCTGTTTTTCTACTTACGACGGGAGATTTGGTTTATCATGAAAGACCACACAACCGCCATCTAAATTCCCCTTTAAAACCACCAGCCGCACAGGGCTTTAAGACTGATTACAAAGAGTAACCGTTGTTTTCTGAAGCAGCAGGCAAGTTGAAAAGGACAGAGGCAGTGAGCCTGGTGAGGCCCCGCGGATGGGCAAGCCTCGTACCAGCGCTGCAGCTAGCAACACCAGAACATGATCAGAAATGTAAGCGCGGGAGGTAGAGAGGCAGCACAGGAATCACCGCGTGGGGCAGCGCGCTTTGAAGATCAGTCTCGTAACAGCCACATCCCGAAAATGGTCCTTCCATTCAAAAAGGCCTCCTGCACTCTGCAAAAATGAAGAGCGCTTGAGCAAGTAATAAATCTAGGACCGGCTCTTCTGGCTGTCTAAGGGCCACAAAGACTGTATGTGACTGAAGGGTTGTTGGGGCTATTTTTTCCTCTGTCAGCCTTTTGTGTAATTGGAAACAAAACATTTAACTTTCCCTTGTTAGGTGGGTGTAAAATAAAATACTCCCTTTATAGCCATTAGTTACATTAACTGAGTAGAAATTATGGGGAAATCCTCTACAGAAAAGAGCACAGTACCGCAGGATCCTCAGACCAGGTCTGAAGACTGGAAGCAGAGCAGTACAAAAAACTTTTTTTTCTGAATGAAAGATAAAATAAAAAAAAAAAATCCTAGATGTAATTTCTCTTTGAAAAATTCACTGTGAGCACTTTCCAGGAAATTCCAAAAAGAAAATTATCTCAGGATAATGTTTCAAAAAAAATGGTGTTTTCTTTTAAAATAGGGGGGAGTTTTGCCAAAAAGAAAAAATGAGAGTTTAGGTTGCATTGTAACACAATATTTCATCTTGTTTTGAAATGATCATTCAAAACAAGTTTTTCTTTTGAATTTCCTGCAGGCAAACTTTTGTGTGTGCATAGCTGTATAGGTGACATTTTCTTGCCAAAAACTAGGTTTGACAAAACTGTATTTTTTGGCAGAAGCACTTTCCTCCTGAAATTTCAATAAGCCTTAACTTTAAGAAATAGATATGTTTAAACAAAAGGTCGGAGTAGAAAAAAACAACAGATCCTGGGCTAGACACCCAGATAGCACAGGCAGTGGGTCAGCTGGAGAGCAAAGTAAAAAAAAATCCATCATCAGAAAGACTCGCTGCTGAAAAGAATCGTTGATGAATTGTACATCAGCGGGTGTCTTCGACCATAGTCATGTGTGAATGTCTGGGTATGGGAGGGTTGTGAATGAAGGATTGTTCACGAAGACACCATAAATTAATACCATTGATGAATTTTTACCACGGAGCACATGCAGACCCCGAAATAATAAAACTTTGTAAGAAAAGATCGTTAATCCTTTTCCCATCCCCAGCTACAAGGGCTTTCCATCTACCAAGACAAATGCCAGGTTTTTTTGGCAGGTTTTTTTGGTCTACTAAGTGGCAAAGTCAGTTCTAACAGCCTGACAACCACAGAGCCACGGGGACTATGGGGATCAGTGGTGCCACCTTTGCACCTGAACGCGTGTTCAGCCAAGGGAGCAGCCCCGGTGCTGCCTGCAGGGCTGCTCTGGTGAATGAGCTCCACTTACTGTGAGCAAAGACTGCACAGCTGCATGATCGTACCAGCAATGTCAAGCACACATACAACACAGACAGGCTGTTATTTTTGTCATAGGGCTCGCCATAAAATCCAACAGCAAGTCAACGGAAAGACTCCGGTTCATTTTACTGGGCTCCAAGTCGGGCATCCAGCCATGATCAGCGCTTGCTGCAGTCACCAGAGATGCTGCGCTAGGCAGTGATTTAGCGGCTGGAGGAGCCGAGCCCTTTAACATTGGGGCCATCAAACAGGGGCTTCTCAGCCTGCCCCTCCCAGGCACCCATCCTTGCTGTTCTCAGATAGCTCCTTGGGGGCATCTGCCTCTCCTTCCCCCTGGGAAACTTAGCATGGGGTTTAGGTGCTCAGCTTTACAGGTCAAAGGCATAGACGTCACCCTAGCTAGTCACCCGACTCACTGGAAGCACTCCAAAGGACAATTCCTGTAATCTTAAATTAGAGGATTCAGATCCCCACTTTCTCCTCTGACTATAAAATGAAGCAGAGATGAATAGCTCAGCTGGAGACATCTACTCTTTGGACTCTCAGGTTACGTGATATGAATTTCCTTAGGGTTCCTCAGTGTGGTACCTAAACTGGCTTTGAGTAAGTGATATAAATATCCCTCTACAGAATTAATCAAAGCCTGTAGACCAAATAGGGACAAATGCATAGACATAAAATACCAGCAGAGGAGTTACTGTGGTATTTTACAACATGCTAGTCCAAGAAGAGGAGTGATTCTGAAGAAGAAATAAAAGATGGTGGTTAGAGCAGATTCAGGGGATTGCTATAAGACTCCCTCTGCCTCAATCCCCCTGCTCTAAGCAACTTCCCTGCCTCTCATAAGGTATGATAATCTTGATCTCATAACCAAATCAGAACAAAGGGCTTGTAGAGGTCATCAGCTTTAGCAATGTGTGGCACCTGTGCTGCCAGCCCAGCGCACAGGCAGTGTGAGATTGCATCAGCCTGAAACACTGCATGGGAATAGCTCACCCAAAGCCAGAGACATTTGTGGAAAAACCTTGATTAGCTTCTCTCCTGCTCTCATTAGACCATGTAATACTATCCCACTGGCACCTGCTCATTCAAACTTGGCCTGCTGCCCTGAAGGAGAATGGAGGACAAAGCCACAAGCGGCCACAGTTCCTCTCCTAAACCACAAAGAAAATAGAGCCAAAGTCCTTCCTCTCTAGTCACTAGATACTTGTGCACGTCTCACACACACAGATACACACAAACATACTGGGGGGGGAATCAGCCATCAGGTAAAGCATCTCCCATCTTTCTCTTAATTTCCTAAAGCCTTTCATTATCATCCATACATTATATGCTAACAAGAGGCTAATTTATCTTTTACCAAAATGAGATCTTAATAATAGAATGAGAACCACTTCTCTATCAGGGCAAGAACACTCTCCAAGTGCTCAAAGCACTGGAGAAACAAGTCAAGGCTTCAAAACTGAGTATCTTAGAGATAAGCTCCTACTTGGACATGATTTTCAAATGTGCTCTGCACTCTGTAATTCCTGCATGGGAGAGACTTGCCAGATGCTCACCAGTTTCAAAAAGCAGGCTAACTTTTGCTGGGGAAATAAATGTGGATTTTCTACACTACACAGACAGCATTTTGAGTTATCAGAGCATCTCTCTGTTAACAATGTGCGGCTCTTCTCTAGACCCGGTGGCTGCCAAGTAGCATCTACACAGTGTGGTAACATGTGGGAAAGGTATGGTTGAGCATTGACCACAATGTCCAGGTCACTGTTCAGTTCCTCATTAGTGTGAGGTGATAACTCTAGATCGCAGAGCCTTTCTAGTGAATTACTTTCTAGAACAGATCTACAGCTTAAATAAGCCTGTAGTAAGGGTTTCATATATTTGTAAAAAGTTGCTCATGAAAGAGATACCCGTGCCACACACCTCTATAGACCTAATGAACAGAGCAGCTGACTCTCTCTAAGACATACAGGGACTACACCTACAGAGGCTGCAAAAGACAACCCAGGGAAGAAAACCTGTTGTCACAAGGTTTAAGTTTGCAAGATAGGAATCTGCATCCCCACTGAAAAAAATGGTAAAAAGCTGAAAATCAGTGGTAAATTCACCAAAACTGAGTCAAGAATGACTGCGTACTTACCACAAGCCATAAAGAGCTCCCGAACAACAGGCTCTGGGTACCATCTCCACGGTCCCATTAGGAAATACAGATATGTTTCCTGTTCATGCTTACATGAGTACAGGAATGCTGCGACAGTGACTTAGACTCCATCATAGTTTGGCGGGCATGCAAGGAAGCATTCTGTATGCCTCCCAGATGATGCTGCACCCACATACCTGCACTTCAGGAGGAGTTTGGTCCATGTCTAGCAGGTTCTCCAGGAGCAACCTCAAAGCAGGTCAGCTGTGCAAACCTCCTTTCAGCAGAAAAAGTAAAATACATATCTTTTCATAAAAAATGTGTCCTCACCTGACCAGACTTTTCAGCTTGCGGTTCTTCTGCGCTTGGTCTTGGAAGTGTTCTGGTTCTCTGTTTTATACTGCGACGGAGGGAAAACAAACTCTGAATTCAGGTGCCAAAGGAAAGCTGAGCACTGGGGCACAACTCTGAGGTGGTAGGCATGGTTGGCAGTGTGACACTAAATTTTTAATCTCTAGGAATTCGCACCATGGTAAAGTTTGCAGTGGAGTGCAGGGTAGTCTACACAGAGTGTTAGCAGCCATTGTTTATTGGGTCTACAGGTGTGTGAGTACTGGAGCACAGTGTTACATGATAGTTTTTTAAATACAGTTCTGTTATTGTCAATTTTTTTGAGACTGTGCTAGAGCCCCTGCTATACTTGTTAGGATGTTGTTTTTCACTTTGAGGCTGTAAGTGATGTTTTCTGCTGGTCTTCCTGCAGAAAACTGTATCTCAGCCAAGAATCATAAGGATGTGTGAGTAAAAAGGGAGAAAACTGCACTGGAACTATATAAACACCTATTTAAAAATTACATTGTTAAAATAACAAAAATACAAGACCAAATTCAGCTCTAGCAGTATGTACATATCTCTTCTGATATCAATGAAATTGAGGCCATTAACACCAGCAGAACATGTGATCCATAACTGTAAGTTCTGGTCACACCAGAAAAGTTCCAGGAGGCAAATGTTTTACTTGGTAAAAGAGTATGTGGTGTCTGACTATGTGTCCAAATTCAATATATGAGATTGCCATATCCATGATATATATTTGCAAGGCATTCACAGAGTATTTGAATATATAACTTAAGGAAATTAACATTATCCAACAAACAGGTACTCAATATTACTCAAAAACAACCCAATAGATTAATTTACAAAGATTGCATTTCTTTGTCACTTTCTTGACCTTTAAAGTAATGCCTAATTCCAATTAGTTCAGTTATAAAGTCCATAACTCTTGTAGGTACTGCAGTGTGCAACACATTATCATTTTACAATGTTCTCCCTGATTTGCAGCACAAAACATGCACTCCTTATGGGAATTTGTTGGCAGGCATTTAGGGCAGCTGGAAGTGATCATGAAGTGCAATTACTGTCTGTGCATATCCACATCTGGAAAACAGTTCTTTGCAGATTTTAAAATAGCCCTAATGAAGAATGGAACCTTGTACTTGAATAGATGGAAAGGGTGAAGGGGTCTCAACGCCAAATTTGTTAGAGAGCTAGAATGAAAAGAACACACTGTACAGAAATAGAAAATAATTAACGGAAAATTAATTATTGTCAGAAATGTTTGCAATCATTCTTCATGGAGGGAGAAATATCATTCTTGGGCAGGGGTGAAGGGAAGTTCTCCATTAAATAAAATATTTAACATTTGCCATTAAAGATTTAACAGTGATGATATTGGCTGAATTAAGTATGTTAGGTGATATTATCTTTAACACGTAATCTCATGAAGCCTCATGGCCAGAAAGACATCAGTTGGTGTGAGAGATGCTAGGAGGTTTATTGAAAAAGGTCTAGGGGCAAAATGGAGGCAGCCCAAGAAATAGCAGCATTAACATTTATGGGTTGCAACAATGGATTCCTTGTGATGGAAACTGCTCCGTGACATGCTGCATTTAGTCCTTTCGTTGCCTCCGAGAGTCTCCTGGATGCACACTCAAATGAACTTCACAGTAATTATTACTACGCCATCGTCATCTTGGCCAGACTAGCCAAATTTTGAGTCTCTTTAGGATGACCGAGAGCTGAGGGTGGTCATTCCATAACATGCTGCTGGTATCTGTAAATTAACATGCACAAAAACCTTCCTCTGGAGATGTTCCCATATTTTAGTCCCCGGTTCAGCCACACTGGGCTCAATTATTCTGACAGTATTGATATCCTTCAACTTGAGTTCAAAAGAGTGGATGCTGCTGCTACTCAACACCTCCAAAAAATTGGACAAATTAAACATAAAGTACTCAGAACATGCAGTAATTAAGACACACATTTTCTCCACATTTAAACATATTGCAAAAACTGTCTAAAATTGGTCTAGTTTATGGAATTACCTAATGCTTTCTCTTTTGTTCCTTCCCAGAACAAATAATCCATTTTTCTGCTCTGTTTTATGTGATCTATATTCATTTTTTAATCCTCCCCCATGCACACTTTGGGATAAGGCATAAAGCTACAGCTCTGACCACTCAAGATCATTAAAGATCTCCAAACGCTGCGTTCTTCCCACAGTCTCCCTTGTGTGAAATCATTCTGCCAGCCTAAACCTGCTGTAATGTTCTTCTGCATTCCTCCCTTCCCATGTTTAGTTGTTGATGCCACCAAACAGCTTTTGCTTTCTGCCCCGGAGGTAGGCGCACCATTTTGTCTGAGTCTAATAAACTGGATGTGCAATTTGCAAAATTTTTCAGCATCCTTCTGGTTGCAATGATGTTTAATGAATGTATCCGGGCACTTCAGTCCTCCCCCTTTTTTCCCAAAAGACCTATCTAAATCACTGAGTTTCACTCATTTCAACAGAAGCTGGATCATGTCCTATGTGAGCACTTCTGCACTTAATGAATATTAATTATTTTTCACAGGCCAAAGCTAAACAACACAAGTAGTTAACACTAATATAATCAAACAGAGCTCTATGATTATAGAAGACCATAATGACAAAGATTTTTGCCACCATGATAAGAGGATTTTTTTTCCCTGAGGGAGGAAACAGAGGATAATGAAGGCAACAAAGGTTTGGGGGATAAAAAAAGAAAAAATAAAGGTTAGTGAAGCCAGAATGGCTCAGATGGGAATAGTGAAGTTCTACTGTCTTGAACTGATGCTGCTACCACACAGGAACAGGTTGGCCAGCTCACCAAGCAGGATGGTCCCCACCACGGCCAACATGCTGCCCGGAGCAGGACATGTTGCCCCCGGGTTTCCTAACCAAGCCTGACGTCCAACTAGCTTCTCTGCACATTGGGGCAAAAATCGAAAGGATAAGTTATTACTCAGACAAGTTGTGATTTTGTGCAACATACTGAGCCTCCTGAGTTGGCTCATCCCTGCACCCGAGAAGTGTTTCCAATGCACAGGCAGGACTGGGTGTCGTGACCTTGCTTGTAAAACAGAGTCTCATGGTGCAGCCAGATTTCATCAAAACAAAGCCAACGTTAATGCAAGGCTTGGCCCCTCCAATGGTGTTTTCTTATGAGTAAACGTTAGACTAAGCATCACTGAATGACGTGGATTTTTGATTCCTTAGCGCAGAAGGAACCATTGGGAGGATCTGCCCCTAAATTAGCATCGCGGTGAGCACAAGATTTCACCCCAAAATTCCTGCAGCAAGCCAATAATTTCTGGTGGAGCCGGAGAATCTCAGAAATGCTTTGAGGGCTTTGCTCAAACCCTCCTGAGGTCACTTCCTACCCCGGGAATCTCTGCCTTGAAACAGCCCCAGCCGGCCTCCTGCCCTCAGGCTTTGCCTTCCCTTTGCCCCCTCACCTCTCCATCGGCTCCAGGGGACCAAGGAGGGGAATCAGAAGGGGAGAATAGCGAAAATCTCAGCTCACGGTCTGTGTGTTGGGGGGCAATTCCTGCCCTCAGGTAGCCCCCAGGCAAAGGAACATTATTATTATTCTTTATCAAAGTAGAACCTACAGTCCAATAGTTACATGAATAAAAAAGCATCTCCCTTGTAGCATTCACAATATAAACACACAAAAAATAATAAGCGAAGCATCACTGTCATTAGCATCATCCATGCATTATCTCTGGGAATTGTTTTACATTAGAAAATTACCTTTATAGTGAAACTTAATTTGTAATTAAGAAGAGCTGTTTTCCACAGAGACTTTTTTATTATTTTTATGCTAGAAACATTACCACCACAAAAATCTTAGGTAAATATTTTTGGCTAAAAGAGAAGTGTCATGAAGGCCTCAGGGGTGAATTTTGCTGCCTGCAGTCCCATTCTCACCTGGAAACCGAACTCTCCAGCAATAGTCCATCTCCCATAACACATCACAATCTGAGATTTCCCAAACGTACAACTTCCCTTCAATAAGAAACGAAACCACAATGTATTATAGGAGATTTAGTCCCGCTAGCAATTGGGTGCTAGAGGAAGATATGAGGAGCAAACTGCAATTTCCTTGTGGCACAATATTGATAATATTTTAGGGACTGAGTTCATCTAAAATGGGAAATTACATGAAAAATCATGACAAAACTAATGTTTTTCGCCCCCCATGAAATTATGCAAAAAGAAACTTCCATCCAGAGTTAATTTTCCCACTTCTCAGATGGAAAGAAAAGCACAGGGAAACTAAATGCATTTTCCAATAAATACATACTGAGCCTGTGACAAGGTATAAACTCAACATCAACACATCATTCCTAGCACTACACAGATTTCTCTCTGCTGGAAGCAGGAATACAATTACACATAGGCCTCCAGACAGCTGGCTTGCAGTAGGAATTTTTCAACACTTTGAATTTGAGATAGATGTGAAGAAGAAAAAGAAACTATACCACAAACCTGGAGGGAGAAGTTTTGCCTATGGGAGATAATGAATATTCAAAATACAGTTTCCGTGAAACACCATAGCACCTTCGTCAAATACGGTTTGATACAGAGTCATTCCTTGAACATTTTGAATTTGGTCCACAAATCAAAGTGTTTCAGTTCAAAACAACAAAAATAATAAATATAATTTAATTTTTCCCTAATGAAAAATATGATACTTCAGCAATATCAATATTTTTTCCTCAAATCCCTTTCTTTTCCATAGGCAACGTTCTGTGCAATCTCCATTCTTGTCTTCATCTTCCAAATGAGGGTCTTTACACATATGTAAGTGAACAAATTTGCCTAAGGGCAACCCACATGTTTATTAAGTCTTAATCAAGACTTAATTAAGTCTCTCACACATGCTCACACTGTCTCCCCTCTCTTGTCCTGTGGAGGTGAGTCCCATAGTTTAATTTTACATTAAAAGAGAAGGACATCACTGAAAAATACAGCCTGACAAATATTTAAGGAGAAAATTATTTATTCTATCAAATACTTTGCCTTCCCAGACAGAAGGTGTAAACCCTAATAAATTTAACATGGTCATGAAATTAATGATGACTGTAAATTACTGAGATACTTTGCTCCTTTTACCAAATATATCCTAAGTAATAAATAAGGAGAAAATGTATACAGAGATAAGGAAGGCATCATTAAAAAGAGTAAATAAAATTAAGGAGCTCAAGGCAGTCTTCGAAAATATATCAGCAGGTCCATGTGACAAGCACTAGTTGATAAAAGAATTACTCCTGTTCTTTCACGACGGACCCTACAGCACGGTGACCAGTATTTCTGACAAGTCATAGGAATAGCGCTTGGAAGTGCAGTGGAAACACGGAAAGAAAAACAACACTGAACATTATCTCCATTTTAAATTTTGGGTCGGGATCTAGTAACATGTATAAACAACTCAGGAGCAACAGCCGAAAGCCATGGGCTCATTACAAGCAGAAAGAAACCACGTTGAGCTGTAGCGCAGGCAATAACCCCCTCCCGACAGCAGTATGAACGCTCAGCACTTTGCAGGTTCAAAGGAGCTTTATGGGGGCTCCACGCAGCGCCTTGCGAGCTGGGAGAAGGGTCCCTCTTGCTACCCATTTGTTCAGGTCAAAGACCCTGAGGTCCAGTTTCATTTCAATGAACTTCAGGCTGCTCAAGCTCTTGGGTTTGGGGCACAATTCACCTACACTAAGGAGAACAGAAGGACACCCTCAGTCCTAATTCACGTCCTGTATCGCCCAATTTCCCCACTAGACATGGCAGTTTGTGGATTACACAGCGTCAAAACCTGCTGTCTCAATTTAGGAGCCTTACTTTTGTGTCCAAAGCTCAGGCAGGACAAATCCAGACCACACCATGTACACAGTTAGCCGAATGCTACACAATAATGCAGGGGCAAAGGGAAGGTCTGGATTTTGGTCATAGCTATGCTAACTCTAGATCTTCCACCCTTGTCCCTGTGTCTGTCCTCCTCCACCCTTGTCCCTGTGTCTGTCCTCTCTGTGGACCAAATCCTGCTTTCCAGTTTCCTTCACACCTCTGAGCTTTGAGCACCTAAAATAAGCCACCATAGCAAATAATTCACCCAGTTAACGGAGCTGCCAAGCAGGAGGGCTGTGGACCTCAGCTTTAGCACGGCAAACTTTCCCCCAAGGGCACATTTGTGCTAGGCCACTCAAATAAATGCATGGAGAGACTAATTCCTTCTAGCTGTGCATCCTTCCTGGCGCCTGGATGCGGACCGCGGCAAGCCTCTTTGCAGCAGTATTGCTAGGTAATGACAACCAGGCGCCACTAGCAAACACACATGTGCGTGCATAGGCACACGTGGCGGAAAACTCCTCTTCCCCGGCTTGACCTTGCACTGAAGAAGCAGCCTCAAATTACAGAAATAATACAGAAATTGCCTCTTTCATATATCAGGAAGAAGGGAAGGTGAGGTGGCCTTGGGAGTGTTTTTTCCAGCCTTTATAGATGTGGCATCTATAGGATGTCCTTTCCCCTTCTTAATTTCCCTATTCCTCTTCCCGTTCACTGGGGAAGGAAGCTTTGCAGGGACATTGTAAGCAGGCAGCTCTGGCAGAGACCGAGCACAGCGGTCCCTTGTTTCAGAAGGAAACTCATTTTCCTGGACCTCCGGGATCCATTCTTCCTCCCCATGGAGGAATGAGTTCATGGGGTCAAGGCACTTCGGATCAGCACCATGAAACAGCCAAGAAAGGAGCTCCCAGAGAAGCTATCCAGCTTTCCCCCGCATGCTGCCCACTCCTAACTCCGCTTTCCGAACGCTTTGCCTACATTATCTCTGGCTCCCTTCTCCCCACCTGCCACTCAATCAGAGCTAAATGTCAAATGTCTTTGCCATCAGCCATGCCAGGCATGCTATAAAAAGCAGCTGTCTTCCTGACAAACTGCGCTCTCTGAAAGTCACTATTATCTCACACGGCTTAGTCCTGTCTTCGACTTTAATTTGCAGGCTTTTTTTTTTATTATTTTATTTTTAACACCCTCTGCCTCTGATGGCCCGTCTGTCACCTAGGGTTGTTCTGCGGTGGGGGCATTGCCCAAGGAGCGTGCTCGTCTCCACACCACCCTGGTGCTCAGCTGGAGCAAGGATGAGTGGGAACATCCGAATCCCCATGGATGCCGGGATGGACCCAGCAGTACAATAATCCCTACAACAAGCAGATACAAAAATCTCTCCTCACTCCCAACACCTTCAGAGAGGTGCCGGCTTGGGGCACAGCCCCTTAGGGGCTCCCTAAGGCTCATCTACCCAAGCGTGGTCATCAAACGTGGCACCTGAGGTGGGTTCTCCACGTTGCAGTCGGGTGCCAGCCCAATCCCCCTCCCCAGGGCACCCAGCCCAGGCAGGAGGGGAGCTAGGAGAGAAAAATGCCTTTTTCCCACGCAGTTGGTTCAGATCCCACCGCTATTCCTCGCTTCTCCTCCTGTAAATACCTGGTCCCCATTTCATTCCTGAGCAACCATCACCCGTGATGTCTCCTTCAAGAAATTGCTGTCAGCATCAAGGATTTGCGCAGGGCAGCAAACAGGGCATTTTACTCTCCTGTGTGACTCTAGCCCATCCCGCTTGCTTTAAACTTAAAATAAGGTCCTATTCTGAAAAGGGACTTTTCAGGAAAAAAAAAGACCATATTGACTACCATGTTCATTTGATCCCTGTGACATCAACTCTTCTTTGTCGCTGGGAAGGAGAGGTATTTTTAGCCTGACTGTCAGCTCTGCAAATAGTCCAGAATTCAGGCTACGTTCTTCCTGCCTCATCCATTGCCACCGATAAAGATTTTGCAATCAGAATGCAAGTTTACAGTGTGATGTGTCGGCCGCAAGAGAGCCCAGCTCTTATTCCCAGAGATGCGTCAGCTCTGCAGTGATAGGAAGTAAAACACGGCGAACTTGCTTCTGTTCTCACAAAGGAAGATATGACTGAAATACAAAATGGTATATATAACACACAGACAAAATGAGACTCCCAGTTAAAAGAGCCACTTCTAATTCTTGCTTTACAGAATTATCTCGGTCAAGTTTCCTAGTGTTTATACACGTAGAAAATGTATTGCAAATTCAGGCTTGATCCAACTTAAAAATATTTGATGATGGCATTTATTTTAAATATTACTGAGGCAAGTCCATATTTGGGTGACATGCTCCCACAGGATTTCTTTCTGATACAGGATATTAAATGTACTCATACAGTCAAGAAAATTTACTATTAAGCTAAGAGTGTGGTATGCCAGACAGGCTTTACCAATTGATTTCAGCTGAATCTGTGCCGGGTGGCCTTCACCTAGTCTCTCTTCCTCCCGTTAATTTCTACAGGCACTTGCAGAGACTTTGCTGAAAAACTAAATGGACAGAGATAATAACATAGTCTCCTGATGTGGATGCAAAATTAATCTCATGTTAAAACTGAGACCCTGCCCAAAAGGTTGGGAAAGCCCAATTCAGCAAAGTATGTAAGCACGTGCTTAAATCCATCACTGTTAAACACAACATGTTAGTGCCTCCCTAAAGACTTTGCAGATTTGGGGCTCCAGCCTAGCTAGTAAATGGTGAGTGGCTTTGATTTTAGTGTGCCAAAGGAGTGTGAAAGCAATTTAATTTTGTAATGAGAATCTTTCCGCCAACAAAAGACAAGTGTTCTAAGTAGGCCTTTTGCTGTCTATTTAAATTAGATTAAATAAGATTATGGTATTATTAGCATTATTAGCATTATTATTAGCAAATTACTATTCACAGCACTTTTATTGTAGTATTCTACAATAAGGAAAGCAAATCTATTAAAATGATTGAGCATCAATACATAAGCTCTTAATAATCAAATGGTAGCAATGAGTTCATCTTTTAGATTCAGTTGCAAAAGTCATCATTTGCTAGTTAAATTCCAATTGTTCATTAGAAGAGATTCTCTGAGACTCAGCAGCTCTCTAATGATGATACATAGTCATTATATTTTAGTCAACCTATTCTTAGTACAGCTATTGAATGGCATTTAGTTGTTGCTATTTTATGATCATAATTGGCAAGTAATAATGATATCATGACCCACAGCATCCCATCAGGCTTTCATCTTGTCAGATATCTTAAACCATGTCAATGAAATGTGGGTAGTGCTCAAAATGGCATTTTTTTAAGGCAGAGGTACGTGCTGCATGAAGTAAGGCTCACAGATACATCGCTGGTACTCATTCCTCCAACTTAAGGTTGACCAGTAAGTCCAGTAAGTCCCGGGCAGCATGGCAGTAGTATGTATCAGAAGATAGTACCTGTGCATATCTTTGCTGTCTATTAACTACTTGTTGGGAAATCCTGAATTTCCAGTTCTCACTGAATAGTTGCAGTCTTGAACTTGAATTTGGCAGGGGGGATCTTCTCACAACTACTCAGCATTTTCCGCTCACACTGAAATCAGTGGCAGGACTTCCTTGGACTTCTGTAGCAGTGGAGCTGCTTAAAAATTGTGAGTCTTCTAGTTTATTTCCAGTAATAGGGGAAATCTGTCTTCAGTTATATTAGGCTTGATATTCTGACAGAATTTTGCACTGATTGAACTTTTGAACCTTTCATTAGCTGTAAGATTTTGTGCCTGCATATCTCTATTTCATATATTCACACTGTCTCTTGCTACACAGATAAGGAAGTGTAGACACACCACAATGAGATGGCGTGCTGAGAGCGGCCAGTTCTGATATTCTGATATTCTAGTTTCAAACAATAGGTATCTCTGATATTGCATCTGAGACAATGATGTTAGTTACGTCTTTTTTTAATGTGCTAGCCCGCAGAATAACTTAGATCAATGTGAACGAAATACAGATCCTTTGAAACCACTGTGCTGATCCCTGCATAAAACTAGTCAAGTACCCTAATATAACCCCAGCAAAGGAAGCTTCCACAATCCAAGGAGGATGGTGATTTTGCACCAGGCGCAAAATTTGGGTCACTTGAATCCTACATTTAAATTCCATTTGTTGTTGCTGTACACATTTAAACTGTGATAGCACTCTGAGCCCCACACGGGCCAAAACCCTCTGGTATCTGCTCAATTTTGGCAAGAACTTAGAAGCACAGCTTCAGTTTGGAAAAAAGTCAAGCTCCTAGGAGAAGGATTTCAGCATACATTTAACTTGGAGCACTTGCTTCTGTGCTTCTGTGCTGATCAGGGATGGATTTAAACACAAAGTTAAATGTTTTGCCGAATGGGACTTAGCTAAGTGAGAATGACTCCAGCTAGATAGGGCTGGTTGTGGACCTAAGGGAGAAAGAAAGAAGCGCAAAACTTTGCTTCTTAAAAACCTCTAAACTGCTTCCAAGCCATTTCTAGATATTACTTTTCTCCCATTTATCCTGCAGGAGTATTTATGGCATCAAGACTTAAACTGTAAAATAACCCCAGCTTGTGCACTCCAGTCATAAACTGGTGGCATCAAGTTATTGTCTTAGGCTCTCCTTGCAAATAAACAAACTATCCACTTTTTTAGAGAAGTGAGGTATCCATTTAATCTATGTGCATGATAGTTGGTGATAGACAGGAAAAGGGAGCATCTGCTCTTCATCAGGGGAGTCACCACGGCTGTGTCTGTGCTGCTGTTCATGAGCAGTCCCCTTCACCATTTGTGTTATGCTCCCCAGGACTTGCTGGAGCACCTTCCAGACCAGCTGTAGGTCAGCCCCACTGCTGAGGTTATCTCAGAGGAAATACCTACTGCAACCTGCACTTCAGAGTCACGTAGGTCTGCAGCCTCCTCCCTTGCGGCTGGATACTGTGTGCCTTTGCTTCTACCCTGTCTTTTTCTTCAGTTCAGCCACTGGTCGCATCTGGGCAGACAAGATGGCCTGGGCTCCACCTGCCAGAAGGGTTGATGGGACTGTTGGGCAGATTGAGCATGGACCGGGAAATGTTAGCACACTGGGAACCAGCTCCCAGCCCCTGCACAGCCCCAGGAGATCCCAGAACATGGAGGTTACATCAACATTGTCCCTCTCCACCAAGACTGGGGGTGTAGGAAGGCCCCAGCAGGACCCTGGGAGGAGCTAACCCAACCAGCTGATCACTGCCTCCCAAAAACAGAGCAGAAGGGGAGCACTGAGGTCCCAGTCCCTATGTAGTGCCCCTACAAAACTGACACTTCTCCAGCTGGTTTCATGATGAAATAATACATGATATTACAGTTTGTGGCATGACAGACTGCTGTGTCAAAAAGGCTATAGCTCAGCACTGGTTTGACACATGAGAAAGCAATTAGGGAGACAAGAGAAGCCAAGTGTCTCACAAAGAAATGTGAAAAACTGTGGGACCCGGCTAATTCCAGAGGCAATACCACTTATGTTATTACTTGATGCCAGCAGTTACAAAAATAGCAACTACGCTCCTTAGCCCATGGTAATTCTCCCAGATTATCTGAGAACAACCACATTACTATCAGCAAAATTGTTGCATGCATCTGGAACAAAAGCTCTGCAACAAATGCAAGAGATACCACAAGTAGGTCACTACTCACTGATGTGCATGTCCCAGGGGACAGCTGCATGCACGTGAGCTAGTCACGTTGATAAAGGTGAGTCCACCTTGCTGGGATAACGACAGTACAACATCTCCGTCTGCTTCAGGACTGATACAGAAGCTGTTGTAACATCATCTCTGAGGAGTGGTAAAGGTTTGCCCTGGCTCATGTACTCTCCACTGGGAAGACACTGTTGCCAGTGAGAAAAAGACAAGGAAAATGCTGGAATGTGGAGCACGCAGCTGCAGTATGAGATGGCACCTATATAGGAAGAGATGTCTATAGCCAGAAATCCTGGATTCCCATCATTGAGCTATCAGCCAAGAACAACACCAAGAATAAAGGTTAAATGAGATCTGTGTCCAAGCTATGAAGTTGACTCCAGTCCAAGATGCCCTACAGTCATTTAACTAATTAAGAAAACTGAAACAATCCCACACAGTCAGGCTTAATCCTTTGCACTCATAATACCTCAACAAGTTCCTCCTGCCATGATAAAGGCTGTCAAGAAGCAAGTCCAGAATATCTACAAGGAAGTTTTTGAGCCAGTCAGTAATCATTTGTATCCATGTCATCGAACTCAGCAAGAATGTGGGATGGGAATACACTGTTATTTGCACATTCCAGCTGCAAAATATTAAAATCTACAAACGTCATGACCTAACTCATGAATTTGGCAGCTACCACTCTCTCAAGGATCATCTACTTATATCAGATTCCTTACTTCATTTAAGAGACATGTTTTGAAACAACTGCCATGTGAAATTTCCTCAGCACCTGAGATTTTTCTTCTGAGGATGAGCCAACTTTCAGAAGCCAGGTGGGGAGGCACACCCCAGTGAGGCACACCCCATGTGCCAGTCTACCACATTTATTTACAAGAGGAGGACTCATCCCTGAATGTGTACAAATGTGGAGGGAGACAGTTCCTAAACCAGCAGCTGTGAGGAGAGCAGGACTGAGATCACTTGCAGAACTGGGTATCACCTTAAATCCTAGCCTGTGTACAGGCACTTTTTTCCAGGGCTGGCTACCATGTTGAGCTCTGCTAATATCTGAGTTAGTGTGTGTCATCACTAATAAAAAGAATGGCAATCTGAAGAGTAAAAATAAGGGAGGACCGGGAAGAACATGGTCAAGTGAGATGAACATCTCTAATGTACAGACTTTCTTATCCGCCTTTATATTAAAGGATGCTACGCTAAAATGGACCACTGGGGTCATTCATCATAAATCACCCCTTTACAGTTTCACCTGAAAACAGTATATAGTAGCTTCCAGAATGGTATTTCTGTCAGAATACCCTTGGGTGGGCTAAGCCAATCACTTGTAAACCCCTGAGCAAGAAAGTCATTTCTTAAATACATTAAGAAAATTTTTCTTCAAAACAAAAAACAAAAAAACTCCCCCCAAAATTCTAAAAATTCACACTCAGACAGCCTTGTTTGTGCTAACAAATCCAGCTTAATGCATCTCCCAGTCAAAAATCATGTATATATTAGTGCTATCACATACAGCAATTAGAAACCTCCTGACATCCTGTTCCTTCTGCTCCTTCCCCCTCTCCAATATTCAAAAGACTTAGGCCCCTAAAAACACCCACCCTCATATACCATTCCCCTTCATGTCAGCATCAGCCAAGTTGCCCTCTTCCTTACCTTCTTTAAGTGTTCAAAGGTAATTTTAAAGAACACCTCATTTAGCTTTCATTTTACTTAGATTCAGCCTGCCCATAAATCAGAGTTGAAGGGGAAGTAGAGAGGGTCTCAGCTAATCAAAGCTCCAATCTCTAAAATGTTTAAATATAAATCAAAATAGTTGAAGGCTCTCCAAAGCTTCAATTTTCTTTGAAAGCCCCAGTTCTTATTTTTTCTGCGCTTAGCTCTCAATTTCATCCTCATCCCTTGAAGGTATTTTTCTAAGTATTTTTTAGTCGTTTTCTCCAAGACATTGAGCTGCCTGGTTCAAGAATGATATTAAATTTTGACCTGTGAGAGAGTTGCTATTGCTCCCAAGTAGAAGCGCTTTGTCCAAATTAAGGTTTTAGGGTTCAGATCCTAAATTGAAGTTTACTAATGACTTTAAGGCTAAAAATGTTCCTAGAATCTATTGAAAACATGACTTTGATCATCCATTCCATATTGCAGTCAGTACTACATGCTCCATATGTCAGAAATGATAAAATGTTCTTGCCTCCCTCTTTTGCCTCAGAAGTCTGGAAGTCTGCTAAATTAATCTGCTTACCTGTCTTTACCACATCTTATAGTTCTGGAATGCAATATGGGTTAGGAAAGTTAAGAATATAAGCTTATTTCTCTCTCTTCCTCCCTCCCCTCCTTCCTGTGTTAAAGTTATTGCAAGAAAGGAAAAAATTACACATTGTAAAAGATATTTTTATCCTTGGGTTTAATCATTCAAGCATGTGAGTTTACCTAAAGAGTTCTTATTGAAAAGCCGATCCTTTCATTCTTCCCGGTACGTGTAGCATCAGTGTGTCTTATCAGTGCATTTCGTTTCTCTGAAAAAGTCCTTCTTTCAGGAGCCTCCCATGTCACAAGTAGAAATGGGCAATGTACAACGTACAAATCTACGTGCATTTGTCTGCGTGCACGGTGCATGCGCACAAACATCTACACATGAGCGTGTCTTAGGACAAAAACTAAGTATCTAGCAACAGATGATGTATGCCTAGTTTGTATTTGATGTATTTGCAGCCAACGCATAAGGTTATGCAAATAGGAATTTAAGAACATGTCCTGTAACATACCAGAATGATGCCTGACCCTAGGTGCCTTTTTTAGGAGATACTGCCCTCTGAAAGTACCGACTGCTCTTCAGTGAGTGGAGTGACCTTTTCAGACCTAATCTCCCTTTAGATGCCTGAGTTAGGGCAGGCGAAGCTCAATAAAAATACTGAAAACTGTACAAAGGTTGGTAAACTGTTAGGCAAAATTTTCCATAAAAATATGTATTTTTATTTGCTTACATTGTGAAAACAAATGTGCCTAGTTTAGATTTAAATAGAATTTTTGAAGCTGCTTTGGTTTCAACTGCCTCACACATGAAATTTCTTTGGGAAAGGTTTTCACCATTCAAAAAGCTAACCAAAAACCTTGACAGATCTTTAACTGCATGTGAGTAAGGAGCTCTCCAAACTCTTTTTTGTCTTTGCATAGAATAAATATAGCAGCTAGTTCAGAAATCCAGGCCAGTACCAAACTGAATGGCCTAGTATTTCCTGGAAAGAACAACTCCTAAATAAGCATTAAAAAAGGGAGGAGAGATATCTCATTCCCATATCTTTACATAGAACTGCGTGGAAAATCAAGGATCCTTAGGCTGACAGTCAGTCAACTTTACCCTTAGAAGAGATTCATTACAAAGATCTCTAAATCTCTTCAAGAGATCTCTTCTAGATCTTTTCAAGAGAAAAGCAAATTGGAAGAGGTACCATTTCCCAGTGACTGTCTGCCTTCCAGTTGGGAATAGCCAACAGAAAATCATGAAAAAATTGCTTCCTACTAATTCAAATGCTCTGCTTCACATTCTCTTTTCTAAAGTGTTAATATCATCTAACACAAAACTGGGGAAAATCAAAACAAACAATCATCAAAAAATAGTATAGACATTTTTGCATCTTGTTTTCATTCCTCTCAGAATCAAAATTTCACTAATATTAAACAACTTTTGCAAAGTGTTAGCACATGGACAAAACCACTTCCTCAGATAATAAATCATTCAGCTAAGCTTTTCTGAACCAATTGAAAATGAGAAGTAGGAACCAAACACATTTTTTAAGTGTTCCAACTCAAAGTACAGCACAATGCACATCCACACACATATACATAAGCAAAAAAGCTTTACTTGAAAATACAGGATAAAACAGTTGTCTACCATCATAAGAACCAGGTACAGGGAAAAGTAATATATGGCTAAGAACAGTATTGGGAAAATAACGAAGGAGTTAAACTCTTCAGGACTGAATTGAGTTGGGAAGTGAGGACAGCATTCCTACATGCCAGAGGAAGTAGGTCCTAGGATGCCCTTCACAGTGAAAGGAGAGAGAGGGGAGAAATTCTATCTATTTTTGACATTATATTTGTCCAGCAAGTGAAGAAAATTATCAGCTTCTGAAAAGTGGGGTGACTCGGGACCTGCAGTAGTGGGGAGTCGGGTTTTAGGACTCCAATGGTTTCTTCTGATCTAGGTTCCCATGGGACCACAGAAAGCCATGCCCGTCCTACAAAAAACTGCCGGTGTGCTGTTTGGAATCTCTTTGGAAAGCTCAGTGCTGAAGGAAAGGCAAAAAAAATTGGATCCTTTCCTTCAATAAAGAAAGGTCATTTCCTTTCTTTCATGTTGTAAGCCTGCGTGACAACTAGCCGTACTGCAGGTGTCACTTGCCAACGTGCAAATGGATGACTATATAAATACTAACTAATCAATGGCAGGTATCAAAACTGTAATTTTCTCAGGACTTTGTAGGACCAAGGTAACCTGCAAATCAGGCATGGAACTGCTGACAGATAGACAATACAGACCATTGTATTGCTCTTACACGAGGACCTGTGGCACAGGAATATATTAATTTTTAATGGAAAATGTTATTCTTTATGGTCAGCTCTTTCAGCAGAATCATTTATCAAGACCGACACCAACCAGATACACTGTACATTGCTAAGGATTGATGTTTGGGGTGGGGGGGAATCTAGTGTTTACAAATGGCATGTTTTTTTAAAAAACCACTACTTAGAAGCAAGTGCAATTACAGTGCATTTAAATGAGTATTAAAGTATTTGTATTGCCAGTTTGCAAATTCAGCATCTTGAGAAGCCCAAATGGATTTTCATGTAATTATTGTCATTAACTCAAAGGAGTAAATGCTCAGCAGAGAGTCTGCTTAGAAAAAGCAAGTGCATAAACGTATCATTAAATGGCACCTTCGTGCTTAATTCCCCACGTGATCTTCTAAAAAATACACCTCATAAATGCTGAGTAGCTCAGTGACATAGTACAAGCTTCCTGTCTGCATAGCATTAGCTTAAGGGAAGCTATATTTGGGGTCTTCAGAGGAGTTTCTGCTAGGAAGGTGACATTGAGAAATTTTCTTTCCCTGCAGCCCTATTTATCTGATTTTCTTGCTCACAGATCCAAGCCTGCCTTTTTCTATATGCACTCAGCAGAAAAAGCACTCCTCCATGTCATCGCTCTCATGACTGTCCCAAGTTTCCCTTACCGTTAATCCCTTATACTAGAAATTGCAGGGGGCAGAAACAACTAGTACCGTGTATTTCACAACAAATCTCTGTCTAAATTGCCCGGAGTTCTCCAGCTCTTGTTAGGTTTGAGTACGCTCTAAAAGATGAGCTTTAGCTGTTGGTCATTAGCAGAGTCTAGAAATAGCTGGTAATTCTAGACTGAGAAATGAAGAATGCTGAGAAATATGTTGTCTCCGCTATCACGTCCCCGAGGTCCTGCTAAGCCTCGCAGCAGTTGCGTGCACTGCAGCACCACGAAAAGCTGCAGAGACACTACAGTGCTGAGCAGCACAAAAAAAAGAGTTTCTGGATTTGACTCAATCAGTGGCTCGGTGTGGGGCCTCAGATAGCTATCTGACCCTCTATTTTCCAGTGACAAAAGGAGGGTACAAATACTTATTTTCATGAAATTTTCTCATCAGCGTTTGATGAAAGAGGATAGGGAAGTTCAAATGGCTAATCGATTCCAATAGTAGCATGTCGTGTCTTTTAAAGGAAAATCCTCGATGTACCCCTAAAAACTATCAGCATGAGACCATGCATGATACAGGACTGTCCTTCTTACGGCTAATTGGTTTTTGGAACAAGGGATACTTGGGATAACTTGGTAGGAAGCAGGGACAACGGGGTTTTCCAGCACTGGCTCTTCCTGCTGAGGCAAAATGGCAGAGAAAGGGGCAAAAGAAAGATGACAGAATGAGCTTAGCCTAGCTTTAATGAACATCCAATTTTTGCCTAGAAACTCTGTCTTGGGAATCTTGGTCTGCATAACAATCCTCCATCTCATTGTGATTACAGTGACGTATTGAATAGCTACTAATAACAACAAGCAATGTTTGCCCAGGATAAAATTAATTATTTCTTGTACTAAACCAATAATGACTTTAGTCAATATTCTGAGCAACCTACTGCTTTCACCAACGTATCTCAGATGCCTTCATTGATATTCTGAGTACTTGCTTCAATGCCGCAGAGGGAATATTTTCTCTCACGACCGCAACAAGCAGGTCCTTGTTCCACCCGGATGTAATATGTACTCCCAAACTGATTCATGAACTTAATTTCAACTGTTACAAGAGCAACTCCAAACTCAAAAATGTCAATATGTCGAGCAGGGTTTTACTTTACAAACATTCCTTTGTTAATGAAATTGGAAAAGTTCAGAGAAGGAATTTTCCATGTGTAATCATTCGTCACGTAAACACTACTTAAAAGTCCCTTTCCCCAAATCTGGTATGACAGCTGCTTGGGAAAGAAAAGAAAAAAAAATCCTAGCCTTACTGTTATATCAACAGAATGAACATCTGCAGGCTCAAGCACTGGAACCCAAATTCCTGGGTCTTCATCCAAGATGATGCTCTCTTTTACTTTAAGGTTGGGGTGTACCCACCCAGTTAGGACGCAAACCTCAGCCTGATGGTCCATTCCCTGGAGACCAGTACTTTCAGAGAACTCAAGGGAAACTTTGATGCAATTAGCAAAGGGGAAGCAGCTAGACTCTGTGACTTCTGCTTATTTCCCTGATCATAAAAGTCTTTTTCCTTGCTTGCTGCCATCCATGAGCTGATTGCACCTACTGCCTCTTATCCTATAAATAGATTGTCATCTCTTGGGGCAAGGGGCTGGATCTTTGTTGTATGTTTGTACAGCACCCTGTGAAATGGTGATGGGATCTCCAGGGATTTCTGAAGTACAGATAATGAATCTGACAGAATACGCTATGGAGGGGCTGTCAATCAACAGTGAGCTGTTCGCATATCCTCTGTCAGGCTCCCATCACTCCACAATGAGCTGTTGCCAGGGTTTCAGCAGATAGGGAAGAGGGGAGTGGAAACAGCCTAGGGCCAGGAGGTGCAGCCAGGGCCAGCTCTAGGCAGAGGCAAAGTAGGCAGTCGCCTGGGGCAGGATATTGCTGAAAGGGGGTTAGAGGAGAATGGAAGACAGGGACAAAAAATAGATATGGCCCTGCAGCCTTTCACCTTGGAAAGTTGCAGTATATAGAGTAGCAACTCCAAGCAGCAGTTCCTGACTACCTCTCCCCCCACTTCCCAGAGCTCTTCCACTCTCAACCTATCTGCTGGGTCTCCATCCTGTCCTTCTCCCTCCCCTGAAAGCAGTGGCCTGGGACAAACTCTCACCTGGCTTTGGTGCTTGGAGGAACTATGGGACTGATGGAGGTGATCTTCTGATTTTATGCTTTTAGCCTGAAGACTATTGAGAACTAACTTACAGAGGTCTGGGTACTGGCAGCTCTCACTGCTGCCATAAGCTTGACATTTGACTTGCTCTGTAAATCCAGCCTGCCTATCACTCCAGCCATGAACCAAAGAACGCAGGATGTTTGAAAAATAAGTAGTCAATGAAAGAGGTTGGTCCAATTCTGTAGCTTTTGGAGAGATAAGACAGCAGGTGAGAAGGATGCCACACAATGGAGAGAAAACCAACCAACCAAAAAAAATACAGGAGTTTAAGGAATATGATGTCCTACATGTCAGTTTTTCTGCTAATTCATATGAGTGAGAATTCTTTATGTGCATGGATGGGCTCCACGAGAAATAATGGGTGAAAAAGGCCAAGAAATAGCATTGTGTACCATCATCTGCATCAGAAAAGCAGTGTGCTCTTTGAACCAGCAAGGTAACAGAATGTTGAAGAATTGCTATAAATTTTGCAAAAAATAAGGTTTATTTCCCTGAACTACAGTCATAATACACAGACTTTCCAAGGGTAAATTTTCCTAACTTTAAGGCTATAGTTTCATCCCCTCATGAAAAAAAAGGCTAAAGTGACCAAGTGATGTCACCACTGCCTTGTGCTGGCTCCTTGGGCTTCACTACTGTATGTATTTCCCTTGCTGCTGGTACCAGCCACAACCAGAATTGACTAAACTCTGCATGAAACTCCGAAAAGCAGAGATAAGGAGTAGAGATGTGCTCTGTAATGTACCTAGGACACTGAAACTTGAGGTCAGGTTCCTAGGAGGAACAATCTGTTTAAGATCACAACAGTAATGTTACTCATCACTTCTTAGTCTTGAATCTGCCTAGATGTCTCTCCCTCGAGACATAAGGAAAAACTGCACTAGACTTTGACTAGACTTTGTCTTGGGCTGATATATTCAAAGCCTTTCATGTTTCGTTCAGGTAAGAAAGGGAACCTGTGAAAGTGAAAAGAGCATCTTTTACTTCCTTCCTTCCTTCCTTTCTTTCTCATAAAGAAAGCTTTTTTTCAGCATTTATTGTTTTTCACTATGGGAATACAGGTTGTATCTAGGCTGGAGGACTGTCTGATGATACACAATCTACTAAAATGGGGAAGAGTAAGATAACAGAAAGTGGAGCAAGTGAAAGGGGAAAGGATTCTTGAAACATATTTGTTAACTATTTATTTAATTTCAGAGTTTAAACTTTAGTTTAAGGAAACTCTGTTTCCTCAATTGACACTTGAATTAATACACAAAGCCTTCATGCAACAGCTCAAATACTCTTCAGAAAAACTCTCAGCAAAAACAACCGGTAAAATACTAGACATGAAAGTGTAAAACCCTTTCAGTGAGCTTTTATCCAGCAAAAAGAAGCACAAGAATTTTGAGAATTTGTAAGAGGAAGGGGGCAATTGTTGAAAATCCTTGGCAGATTACCTTTAAACACTACTTCCCCTATAGATCATAACTCATAGAGGAGAGAAGCCAAGTTGCATCTCTTTGTAAGATAGAGAAGAGCATAGAGATTTCCATAAATAGCCATTTTTCTGCATTAAAATCTGCCTGCAGAGAATATTTCTATCCCGGTTTCCAAAGAAAATAAGGGCTTATGTGATCCAAGTTATGTGTGTATCTGTTCATCTCTTTGTATCTCCCTGACAACTTTGGAACCTGTTTGAACTAAACGTGTTAGAATTGTACAGAGTTCATGAAAATTTACGGCCTGAGGGAAGACAGAGACTTGATTAGTTGCACCAGCCAGAATAAGACAGGCTCCAGTTACCCTTATCAAACACTGGAGAATCCATACTGGGGAGAGACATTATTCATATCGCAACTATGGAAAAGCTTCAGTTGGCGCTTTCACTTGACAAGAGTGTTCAACCCCAAGACACAAATCCATAAGAAACATGGCTTCATTAATTCTGTTGCTCATGGAAAAACTCGTTCCCATTAACATCTTTCATTGAAGATATTAGCAAAGATGACACTTCTTCCATTAACACTGTAGTCTCCAGTACTCAGAAATTAATGACACTATCTATAGCAAATCAAATCTTTTAAACACTTTGTAGGCTGGTGGCTCTTCTGGACCATATACACAAACAAGCTCCATATACAAGCAATTCTCTTACACAAACCTATTTCGTCATGTTGAAGTATGAGTGCCGAGACTATGGAGTCAACAAATTGGTGTTCCTTCTGAGTGTGGTTTGAATGTCTCATAGGAGCACAGGGCAGAGCCATCAAGGCTGCTGCCTTTGGTGTTGATTGTGAAAGACCTTTTTCAACAGAAGGCACCTAGTTTCTCTTCACCGTTTGGGTGAACAGTGGCTATACCATCAGTGTCCATGGCAGTCCCAGTTACTAGGTTGGTTATATCACGGGCTTTGGGATGAATCACAGTTCTTTTACACTTAAACAAGGGCCTGGGTACATTGCCCTATATATATGTCACTTTATACATATCAACTATGCTTGCTCTACAGCCCCCCTGGACTTCAGTCTCCTGTATCTCCTTTCTTTGGGAAGATTTGCCTGGGCATAGTGAGCAGGAGCCATCTCTATTTCCCAGCACACTGCAGGCTGAAGTAGAGGAGGACAGGATCACCACCCATTCCCCTAGTTAAGTTAGCTAAGGCTTTGTGCGTGCGTGTGTGTGTGTGTGCATTACAGCAGTGTTACGTTGAAGCTGCTCCTAAGATGCTTCCAGTCCACCTTAAAAGCCTCTCACCTGAGCGTCTTGGCTACTTCTCTCTACAGCCAGACACTTTTAACCATTCTGGAAACTCATCTACATTGCAGAGAAGACACAGGTCCATGCCAATTGCCTTTCAGAGTGGTCCCACAATTGTGCTGAGGAAGCACCCATGTTAGCGCGGCACAGACAACCATGGGGATGTGTTGTGAAACATCCTAGTGGCAGACCTTCCAGTGGAGGTCCAAGCAGTGGTTATGCAGTGCTGTGTCCACATCCAGGCTCTGGTAAGCCATGCAATTAACCCTGCAGTTAAGACATCCCCAGAGGTTGCTTTCTGGAAGTTGTGAGGAGCAAGTGCCTCTCCAAACGGCAACTACTTAGTTCAGTGCAGGATAAACATAATAATGGGGAAGCATGAGAGTGGTACCTTAAGTGAAAAGCCACCCAGGGCTCCTGTCGTGACTTGGCTGTCACCACATCCTCACTGCAATTGCAACCTGAGTTAACTACAGTTGTGCATACTCACAGCTTAAATTTCCAGCAGTAGTATAGCTTCTGCCTGGGACTTTCTCAGACTGACGTTGAATCTCTAGAAGGTTAAACAGACTACAGCCATCAAGGTTGTTCCCCTCACCACCGACTCTGAACAGCCTAAAATATAGCCTTTTAGGAGAAAGGGTTTGATGCCTCTTTGCCTTGCACGCGTTGCTTTGCTACCCAGTCAGTCCCCATGGGGTATATATACAGCCCCATTTAGAGGGTGCTAGCCTTTGAATCTGGAGATCCCAAATCAGCAGTGATAATAGTAAGCATTTCACACCTGGCTCATGGATTTTCTGGGGAAAGGCCAAGCCTAATAAAGTATGTTTCTGATCAGGGACTCTGAGTGCTAACTAGAATATAAATAGTATAATACTGTAACTCAGGGCCCCTCTGTCTCTTGTAAATAACTAAACATGAGAAAAATCAAGAAGGTTCAACTTAAGTTACCAACCGTAAACACTGGCTGCTTTTGAGCTAGTGCTCTGAACTAAAAATCATGTTAAAGTTTTCTTATAATTTGGAAAGACACTTCATTTATGCTTGCATGATGGCAGCTTCGGAAATTTTTCTCAGACTTTCCAAGGTGATTCACTCTCTGGCTTATAACAAAAAATTCCTTCAAAAAGCATCTTGAACTAGAATAAAAGTTCCATTCCTAGTAGTAACTTAAATAACTGTTCATGCTACCAGATTTCTATTTTAAGTCTTTTTAGGAACCCCTCAGAAGAAACAGAACCTTCTGTAGATATCTTCAGTATATTTTCAAATTCTTTGGGGAAACTTCAGTGATGCAATTTTAATTTTGAAGGTCATCTTGGGACTTGAACTTCTCTACAGCTGTTGAAGATGTCCTGCTTTTTCCTATTCATTCCTTCCAACACTGCAGCACAAGGGCAATGCTTACAGTGTTTTTAATGTCTTTTTAATGATTCTTAACAGCCCTTTCTTAAAACAATTTGAGCAAGGTCCTGATTTTTGGAATACACTAGATAGCTTCTTTTGGAAAGTAAAGCTGGTA
Source organism: Dromaius novaehollandiae (assembly GCF_036370855.1). Lineage (NCBI taxonomy): Eukaryota > Metazoa > Chordata > Aves > Casuariiformes > Dromaiidae > Dromaius > Dromaius novaehollandiae. The sequence continues at coordinate 66,730,524 of NC_088130.1, forward strand.
ATGACTTGCAAATTGGATGTCCAAACACTGAGGCCCATAAAACCATCAGACATCTTCTGTATCTCTGGTGTATCTGAAGAGCAGAATCCACTGAATTCTGGCTATAAAGTGCAATCAACCAAACTAGGTGACTCCTGGCCTGTACTTGAATGCAAACTTATTCCCTCTAGAAAGAAGAGCCTCTTTGCCATTTTGCTTGCCAGTAAGTACAAGTACACTGCAGAGCTCTGTGGGCTCTCTTTATGGATTCCATGCCACGTGCACTTGCCTTATTAATTAAAACATATTCTTTACTGTTTTCAATACATTAAATTGAACGCATCTAATGAATATCCAGCTGCACTTTTCCTTCTTTATACATAATAATTTAGAAACATAAATTGCACTCGTTCCAACCCGGGAACATTTTGCCCATTATATGGCTGCTAGTGATAATGTATCAGACAGCAATAATGATGCTTGATTTTCATAAGCTGCAGTAAATGGGAAGTACTCAGAGCTACATGTTTTGATTAGCAGACTAAGCAAACCATGACATGAGAATCCTTATTTACATGGAATACTGAGACTTCTTTTCACAAAGTGATTTATTTAGCCAGAGGGATGCTTTAAGTGTATGCAGCCCGTCCTAGCTGAGATCTAGATCATTTCAAGGTGGACATCTCTGACGCAAAAACGCTTGAGTGATTGTCTCATCTAACCTAGATATGCAGAAATGCATGCTAAAATCCATCCTGAAGGTAATTTACCAGGAAAAGTAATATCTTTTTTGTTATTATTTTAATACTGTATGTGTGGAAGTTGAACCAAATGCACAGAATACTGGGGAGAAGCATACAGACCTAGAAAAGATAATATTTTGACCCAAATTAATATTTCAATGCATCTCATTCCTTTTCTAATGCTCCTCCACCTTTCTCTGCCTAAGTCTTGTGTCCTCTCTGCCCTCCCTTCACTATACAACTACGCTGATATCATTTCAGGAACACAACCCCTTCCACCAGGTCATACACAAACAAGCAAACATACACACCCATCCGTGTGCTCTGCATTGTTCCTTCAGCTCCATCTATTGGCATCCTAAAAAAACGAGTGTTTTGGGGCAGCAACCCTCTTCCCTCTGTCTTGAGCACATTGCTCAGCCTCGCACATTTACACAAGTGACCCATTCCCCTGACAAAGCTGTCGTTTAGCAGGTTGAGGGATATCACTAACCTCTACAGGTTCAATCAGAGAAGCCTTAGTCTACCAAGTTTAAATGGAAATTCTTCTTTGGATTGTGGCAGAAGTCTGGGCTTTAGTTAAGAAACTAAATACGAGCCAACCCAGAGGAAGAACTACCATTGTTACTGTATTCATGATGGCCTGGTTTCAGATCTGATCTAAAACCTACTACGTCAATGGTGGCAACCAAGGTGAACTAGAGAGAAGCAAAGAAACAAAGGTGAAAGAATGGCTGGCCAGTTATTTGTGGGGCTGGTGCAAAGTCTGGACAACGAGCACTGGACTATGTTTGTTTCACTCCCTCTTTTTCTCCCCTGCTTTTGGGGACTTTTTCCCCCTCTGCAATGTGAAAGGCCTTTGTGGGCCAGCTGAGACTAATCATGTACTTGTAAAATATTGAATTGTGGAGATCTTCCTAAAAAAAACCCCACTTTTTGTCATCCTTGCAAGGCTCTAAGTGGAGGAAGTATACAGGAAAGGGCAGAGCCAGACAGCTGGGGAGCTGTTGGCAGACATCTAACAACCTGCCACAAAGCCCTCCCCACCTCCTGGCTGAACTAAGCTTCATGCAAAGTGCAAACACACTTCAGTTGCTCTTTCTCTGGAAAGAACATGGTCAGCACAGGATGGCTGGTAGGTCCCACAGACATTGTACCTCTGGTACCTCCACCACTGGCCCTTCTTGGAGGTCAGGATTTCTGTCTCTGGAAGAGCTGGAGGGCAGAAGAGTAGCATCCTGCAGTGGAGGGGGCACTGGGCCAGGCCACATGAAATCTAAGCTCTCATCTGGCTCTGACTCACAACTGGTATTTGACCTTGGGTAAAAAAGCACTCTCTCTCTTTGTCTCTCCTACCCTATCTTTCAAGTGTAGCTTTTAAACTTCCCTTTATGTGGGATATACCAGGTAATTCCTATCTCATCTGGAGCTGCAGGCACCCCAATAATTGATAGCAAATAAGAAGACAAGGGAGAGAGTTTTGACTTCCAGCGGTGCTACATTGCACCTCTCCAGGCTGAGGAAGTCACCTATGGCCGAGCTGTCAGCCAGAGGTGGGAGTGGTGGTATGGGATTTTGGAGAGTTGCTCTGAAACCCTGGAATGATTTCTCTTTTAAAATAACTTTTTGATCCCTGGTTGGAAGGCACTGGTATCATTATGAAACAAGGCCTTAGGAACTTATCTCCAGCAATATTTGTTTAAGGTCGGTTTGGTACATAGCCCGAAGTACTGGACTGTGCCCCTGTAAATGTTGCTGGCAATGAATCTGAGTGCTGATTACATTCAGAGATGCACTCAGACCTCCCCAGGTCTCCAGGCATCATCTAAACCCTCCTAAGTCTACAAAATAATGCTGGCAGTCACAGAGGAATAGGCATTTCCATCACTTTTGGTAGGAACACCTTGACAGCAGCCTCTCCAAATTTTGGAACTTCTGGTTCCAGAAACTAGAGATGGAAGGGGAGGGGAGAAGTAGAAGTATTTTATTTCCAGGGCCTTAATAAAATGTTGGTTGAAGACATCCACCATAGTCAGCGATGAAACAGCATATCTGTCATGGGAACTGATGGGCATCATTATAGCTTTCATCTTCTCTCCTACATAGCTGAAATTTATAGAGGACCCTGGCAAACCTTTCCTGATAACCTGTCACCTGGAAAGCTTACAGCCCAGTACTTGCTCTTTGCTCTGCAGTACCTTAAGTGGAAAAGAAAGGGTCAAATTGATCTCCATGTAACTGAGCTGGGCTGAGGGGAGTTAGCATGAGGAATGAATCTGGCCTGCGGTTTGCTGTATCTGACAGAGGTTACGTGATCTGATCTGATCCAGTTCAAGGCTTTGCAACAGCATAGGCAAAAACTGAATATAGGCATCCCAAGAACGAAGAGCAGAGCTGAGACCGAAAGTCGTGCAGGGAAAAGCCTGGAGAGCTGGATTCGCAGCTCCTCCTGCTGCCACGGGAATCGATTGCCGTTCCTATGAGGGCCTGACATCTCCCAGGAGGAGAGGCTGGGCCAGACAACTTGGTCTCTCCCTGGCAGCAGCCAGTCAGACACTCAGCGATTCTGGCAAAAGCAAAATAGGCAAGGGCCAATGCCATGCTGCCATCCAAGCACTCGCAATCATGCCCGCAGAGCGTACTGTTTCCAGCTATCTACTCGCCTTATATTTGGCCCTGTAGTGCCTGCAGCTTGAAACCGTTACGACTTTGCTCACCGCTTTCCTACTTTGAACAGCTCTGTCAGCATGTAGCTGCAGGAGCCACGTTTTATGTTGGGCTGCTGCAGTCAATAAAGGAGACACGTCCACACCCTGGGCTCCTTCGTGGAGACTTTTGCTCATGCCTGCAGGAGTTTTTTTGGATCCAGCATAAAAGCAGTTCCAGCCGAAAGACTCGTTTGAGTAGGAGAAAATGCAGGAGATGCTCAGGCTGCTGGAGGGAGCACAGGCTGAGGACATGCAAGGTCTTCTGCCCAGGGTAGACAGCACGGAGGAGAGCAGCACCCCTGCACGTTGCACTCCGGCTACGAGACGTGGCTGAACGTGTGCAAAAACCTGCCAAGGAAAAGCTCAGATAGCTGAAGTCAAAGGCACCAGATAAGGCTTGTCATTTAAAACAAGTGTGTGGGGGGGGGAGGAGGGGTCCCAGGGCACTCTGCAGGGGGAAAAAAAATAAATAAAAAAAATAACAGGCAGCTTTTGCACTTGGTTGAAGTCCAAAACCGCACTGCCTCTTTATACATGAGTCATGAGTCTGTGGAGTTGTTCCATGGCCCCACACTATTTCTGTATCATTTCACACACATTTGGGAAACCAGTGCATAATCCTCACAGCTGTATATTTGTACTGTAAATTTACCGGCTGGTTCATTACCCCCCTCCTTCCACACACAGATATATTCATATATGCCAAGGCTGCAAAACCTAATTACAAACAGTGCCTAAAATTAACATACGAAATTTTCTCCTCTGTACTTAATTTCCTCCAGTATGATGGACAACTGCCCCTCGGTCAGGTATAACACAGGGAAAGGAAAGATTCAGATTTTTTCATGTAGAGATGAGTTGTGAGGCTTTTCTGGGAAACGCAGCATTTATTCCAGGAAGCTGCTATCGGAAAGTTGTTCAAAACAACCAGTCATCTCACTAGCTTCCACTCCTTATTATTCCCCCTCCCCATCATCTCCAAGTTCTTATCTGTTTACCACATTTTTAAACGAAAACAAAGAAAACGGAACAAAATCAATAACTGCCTTTACAGCTAGGAGGACAAAAATGTTCAATTCCCTAGTGGGAAAACTGCTTCGCTCCTTCTTCCTTTCTAATTTTAAACTTCACTTAAGGTTTAGGGATTGAACAAAAGCAGACAAAAAAATATTGCAGTTATCTGACGTACAGAAGTGTAACACAAAGTCTGCTCATTATGGATAATATTTATGGCAGATCATAACATTAAATTACAACTCAGCCGCCTCAGCCAGAAATTTGTAACACCACACATGTGCTTCTAATTAAGGGCTTTTGAAGTTGCCCTGGATATTTATTTTCAGGGGATTTAGTGCACAGAACGATTAAAGTTTGCTCTTGTTAGGAGTTCTGCAATCTAAAAAAAAAAAAAAGAGAGAGAGAGAAAGAGAGACTGCAAATGGACCTCTAACTAATATATACATTCATTTTTGCATGAGTGTATAGGTGTGTGCATGTGTGTATATATATCTATAAAAAATAAAAATGTGTGTGTTAACATAGATAAAATAATATATTAAAAGGAGGGAGACAAAGGGTTCTTTGTTTTAAATGTGGTCCGAGTCCAAAATTTGTGACCGTAATTTTGTTTATAGGAAATCCTTTATAATGCTAGTTTAGTGTTTCCATATGGAATTCTCATAGGACTCTTTTTTTTCCCCTCCCTTTTTTATTTGGATAAGGCAAGAGAAAAGTGAATGTACATTCCAAAGATGCATAGTCATTCCGGATCAAATTCAATGGATTCTGGCAAGAGTTGAAAAACACAGATGCAGTGTTTTAGGTCTCCTGCTGTGCAGCCTCCAGCCGTGAGTGTCTGGTTGAAGCACTTTGTAAAATCATGAAAACCCTATTAAATTCATGAAATATGATATACTGCATTTTCAAGCTAACTTTCCATTGAACTGTCCATGAAGATGGAATTTAGCTGGCTTGCTTATACGGCAAGCGTGCACACACAAACACACACACACACACGCCCATGTGTGCATAAGCAGCAACCCAGTAGATACGCCAGGAGTTGCTGCAATCTGTTGGGTCTTCTACAGCTGAACCCTCCTCTCTAAACCAACTCAGTCAAAGTTTGGGGATATACTTCTCACCAAGCCACCGCTCAGCTCACTAAAGGACCTCCCTAGAGTTAAAGTGCCAAAGAGGTCCTGAAGTTTTGGCGAAGGGAAGGTAGCCTCCGACCTTAGGGCACTCTTATACCTGCTTCCTTCTGACCAACATGCACGCAGCTGCCCTCGTCCACATGAAAACAAAATCCCTTGCTGGGGAGCTACCCAACCGAAAGCAGTCCGATACTCTTACTTCATTTCCTATTGGGTTTCACATAATAAAACTATCACATGTTTAGGCTTGGATTTCTTTTCTCCTAAAAAAAAAAAAAAAAAAAAAAAAAAAAAAAAGTGAAACTGGTCCCCAGGGGAGAATTGATCTGTTGCTAAAATGGTCCTCGAGACCCAGGCTCCTTGCATGCCTGTCAGAGCGAGATAAGTGTGTGTTTTAGTAAAACTAACCTGGCCTTGCTTATTTATGTCTAGGAACCCACTTGGTTGAAAGTTGCAACAAGTTTAATAACATGTGCGTGCACCTGAGCTCGCTATACAACTGCATGAGGTTCTCTTTACCTCTGCGTAAGGCAGATAGAGCTTGCCCATAAAATAAGATGTACTTCCAATTGGGCCTTTTATTCAAGGATCTGTAGGTACTTTAGAATCACGGAAATTCATAAATGTTCAGGTCAGAAGGAACATTTCAGCATCCAGCCCATGTAATACAGACTGTAAATTTCATTCTGTAACTGCCGTAGTGAGTGTAGTAATGTTGACTTCCAGTTTTGAGATGAAGACTTGAAGAGAAGAGAAATCCCCTATTTTCCCTGGTAGTTTGGTCCAACAGCTAATCAGCCCTTCTGCTAAAAACATTACCAGCGATAACCCATGAGGTTTATGATAATATTGTTAATGGGAGGATTTGAGTGTATGTCTGTGGCTAGGACTGTCCACAGGAGTCTTAACTCCAACTTTTTTGAGCGACAATTGTGATAATGTGCTTTTTTTTCCCTCCATGATCCAATCACATTCTGATCCCCCCCCCCTCAAGATTACTAGAGAAATATCCAGAACTTCAGCCATTTACTTAAAAAACACAAATCCCTTCAGATGGGAAATAAGGACTGAAATGGCAGGACGACAGCCCATTAGCTGGTCCCAGATATGCCAAAACGGAGATAATTGGTGGTTTCCTATTTCCCATTCAAAATAAGAAGGAAAAAGGAATGCCACAAGTCCCTTAAGTACTCACTCATGCTTTTATAAATAAAGTTTTGAACTTGAACTTGTGACATTGGTGTTTGCATAACGGTTAGAGGTGGATTCTCTTAGGTGGAGATCAAATGAATCACCTTCTGGAGCTGTCCATTTATCTCCATTGACTAAAAAGGAAGTCTAGTGTGCCTCACTCAGACTTATATGTCTTTTTAGACATTTGTTTTGGGTGAGAATCCCGTTTTTTCCTTAGGAAAATACACTGAGATCACGACAACTGCCAAAGTGTTATTATGGCTGGGATGGTCTAGGAACATAAGCAGAAATGGATTTAGCAGAGATAATACCTTCTTTTTTTGTTGACTGGAGGTTACAGGGTGGTATATTTCCGTACCATGCGCCTCCAGTGTCAAAGGGTCAGACAAGTTATTTTATAAGTTTTTAAATGTCATTAATATTATGATACATAATACAATACTCTGTGGTCTTCGTTTCCTTTAAAGCACTGAATCATACATTCCCAGATGCTACAGGAACATTAATTAATGAGGTTTATGTTAACAGACATCTTGAGAGGATTAACATGCAAAAATTAGATAACTAAGTGCATGCCATTTAGGCTTAAAGTGCAACTCCTGCTGTGTTGTGTGAAAATGTTATGCAAAAAAGCACCTGTATTCTCCATAGTGCAACAAAATAATGGGGGACTTATTAGGCTTTACTAATTTGATATACAAAGTGGCAGCTACAGGACACATGCATTTACTGCTCTCTGCGTTTTGGCATGGAAGGCTGTTCAAAGGGAACGTGCAAAAGATGGTCTGGGAATGTTTTACTGGATATCCGTGAACAAGCTGAGAGAAAAGACAATGACAAATCTGGGAGGCCCTTGGTCTCTCCTACCCTTCCCACTCTTACCTGAGCCCCTGCTGGGTACAGCCATCAGCCAATACCAAGTGCAAGCTGCACCACCCTTCTGACAGGGACAGACCTCTGGACAAGTCCTATGGGGTGACATGTGACCAGCATGCACACATTTGGATCACACAGAGTCCCTGTCCTTTCAAAGCCCTGGGTCTCTCACCATTTCTACATAGTTTGGACTTGGATCAAAGTCCTTCCATGGAGCCAGGATCCTACTTTCCTCCAAATAAGTGTACCTCTTGTTTGTGCTTCCTGCCTATGAAATGGCTGGTGAGATACCTCCCTTCTGCAGTTTCATCCTCTCTGTCAGGTTACCCCTGGTCAGGTCACCAGATGATCACATTTCTCCTTAGTTACTCATCCAGCCAGAACGCTTTTTCTTGACAAGAACCTACTCTTTACTTGACTAGTGATTTCATGTAAGTAGAAGATCACGAAGATTTAACAGCTCCTTACAGTCTTCTCTGCACTCCTTTTCTTTTGAATTTCAAACCACCACAATGGCAAAAATGAGCAAACACAGCAGACAGACCCCTCCTACACAAGCTTAAAGCTTGACAATACCTACAGTTAATAATCCCAAATTAAAATTGAGAAGGGGAACACAGCTTCCCAAATCACCACGCTCAGCGGAACCATTAAATTTATTTCACAGAGACCATTGAATTGTCAGTGGACCATCTGCTCTTTCCTTTTGCTCCTATCTAGCTGTACATATCCACAGGTAGTAACCGACCTTATTATATTTGGACTGTAAACCCTTCGGAGCAGGAATGATCTGCATTTTGTTCTGCATTTGTGCAGCACCTTCCAGTGTCCAGCTGTACGGTCAAAGCACCAAGTGCTACCACTGTGCAAATAACATCACTTGGCCAAGCACTTATCACTAGGCTTGGTACAAATAGCCAATGGCTCCATAAATTGTCACCACCAACAGCCACAGCTATTTATTACTTCATATCAGACCTGTTTAAGAACAGTGGTATTTTGGATCACAATCTCTCCTGTTCCTCTCCAACAACAATAGCACTGTTAAAAAGGAACACTGTGTTCATTGCTTAAATATAATGAAATGTTTTGCCCACCACACAAGAAGCCAGATCCTAAAATCTACTCCACTTCCTCAGGCAAAACTCCAGCAAGACAACTCAGAGAGAGCACACTGTTACTGGCATTCTGCTTAATTTGCATTGGGGGTTTCACCATGGAGTAGCAGGGATAGGCATACTTCCCTAGTTATTTCCTAAAAAACCCATTTAGAAAATTTATAAGTGGAAATAGTAGTTAGTTGAAATATAGTTCCCCTGCCCACTTGCAAACCCCAATGACAAAAAAAAAAAAAAAAAAAACAACAACACTTTGAATGAATCCGAATGCCTCTCTTGCTTGTGGCGTTCTATTTTTAGATACAGACTTTGTGGTAGATGTTCTATTCCAAGCTTGATTATATTCTCTAGTCTTATTCATACTATTCTTTTTATTCATATTGTGTTCCTTTAGAAGCCTTAATCATAAATCCCACTGGGCTAGATTCTGTGCATACTCAACCCAGAAAGACTGCCCCGCTTCAAAATAGCTTTGGATGGAAATATGAAATGAGACAAAAGATTGATGTAGACAAACAGATGGGAAAACATGAACACAATACAGGGTAGGCTGAATAGGTAAGATCTCAACACACCAGAAACCTGAGTATTACCAAATGCTACATTTTCACTGTTCAGACCACTGGGCTAATTTTATTCACTTATTTCTACGAAGGCAATTAGTCTCACCACCACCATCCAATTCTCCCACTAAGCCTAGAAAAGACTGGCAGGTAGAGGGAAGAAGAGAAAATTGGAACCAAAAGATTAACATCAAATTTAATGAAGATCTAGAACTCCCTTTCCATAGAAACACTGGGGGAAGGAACCTGGCTGGCTTTTGGATGGACAAAGGTGGGTCTGGGTATGGGATTATAAAATGGGTTGCATGGTAGCAATCAGGAAATGGACTTGATGACCCAGGACTACAGTTATGTATATAGTGAGTTTTTTTAGTTTTACACCCAAACCTAAAATACACAGGGATATGTTTCACTTCACCAAAATGACATAAAGAATATAAAGGTTATTAAAAATGGAGACAGTACACAAAAATATTTTTATGGAGAACAGAGGCCACATGTGGCTGAAAAGTATCAGCTAATTTTATGAGCAGAAATCACACTTGTATTGCAGATACGCAAGCTAAACTCCTATTCCTGCAAACAGCCATATTCTTTTACTTGGTTCACTGAAGGAATCCCACTAAAGCAAAAGCTATTGTGTCCTTTGCCCTCTCAGAAAGGTAATTTAACCTGCTCAGAACGCTGTACTATCACAGCTAAGCTACTTCTGGCCCAGATATTTCTCACCATACTCTCCAAAAAGACTACTCCTATGCTTAAAGAAAGAGCTTCAGATCTGCTTCCTGAAGCATTTAGAAGACTCTACAATACAAGTCAAAGTAACAGAATAAAAGGACTCGTGATCTCACGGTATTCTTGAAACTGTAAATCAAAGTCATGTAGCCCAAACATCACTGGTGTGAAGGAGGAACCCAACCATCTTATTTTTGTCAATGATTCAAAATGGTGGAAATTTCAAACCAGTCCTTAGTTGGGGAAGGAATGGCAGACCTTCATGAGTGAAAAGGAGTATCTAAATGTTGGCAGCTGGAGTGAGATGAAGAAACAGCCACCAGCTCTTCTACAGAGCTGAGACCCTCCTGTGCTCAGCGCAGGCTGAACTCCTGCAGGGTTTGGGCTCTGCTCCTCGTGCTTCAGCCCACCCCGCTCTGAATGTGGTCAACGGCCAGGACATGGTGGACTCTGCCTCACCGCAAATCCTTGTGCTTAGTTTGAGTATCTGCTGAGATGTGACATTATAGCTCAAAGAGAATTTGTGGGCTTGGTACAGAAAATTTTCCCTGCTTTGTTCAGCTAGTCAGCGTAGACAGTGACAGGGCTTTCTCCAGCAATAAAAAAGTATAAACTTCTTCTGTGATCATGGGTACAATAGTTATCTATTTACAGAGTTGTTCATAAGCACCTCTTCCTCCTTCCCTCTGCCTCAGTAGCCAGGGAACTTCTTTCTAATAGCAGCAATAATAAATATCCTATGTGCTCGACCAGGAACAGCATTTCCCCAATGCTGGTGCAGTGGCTGTGTCTGGACACACTTCAGCTAAGGCAGCGTTGTCCTTTCCACAAATTGTGGCCCTCAGTCGCCCAGGGGCTGTTTCGTGCACTGCCACTGCTGCCCTCATCACTTTGACTTGCTGCTTTTCCGCACTCCGATTTCTCTTGCTCCGGGACAGCACTTTCCACCCACAGGTCTCTCAGGGTGTGTGGGAACATGCCTCAGTTGAGATCCAAAGTGGGTAACTATCAGTTAAAATCTGCACAGCCCCTGAAATGGCAGTATATACCACAGTGCTACAGGCCCCCATCCAGAACCCACTGAAGTCAAGAGAAAGAGTTATAACTGAGTGCCATGGATTTCGCATTTAGCTCATGAGAATTCGATTTCTAAAGCTGTTGATCTGTTGCCTTCCATGAGCACTAATTTTTCTAATGTATTTTTCAGTGCAGTTCAGCTATCACTTGGATAATTTCAAATGTGCCAAGTCAGATGGATGTGCTGCATGCCATGGTCCATAAAAATGAAAGGTCAGCTATTAATTGGCCTCAGTTTAAGCTTAGTGACTTTGGAAAAGTCCCTTTCATAGCCACAATATTTAATTTATGTATAGATATATTTGGATTTATTTATTTCAACAACAAAATTCTCTGGTTTGCAGCCATTGATTTTATAAAAGAGATAATAAAAGTGTAATGAGCATGGAGATGCAAAAGTGGAAATGACACTGAGAAGGTAATAAACATTAAAATAAAAATATAAACAAGTCTATAAACCAAACCCTGAAGACATTTGCCATATGTAATGTAACTTTTATACCTCTTACTTCATAACGCATAACTTTCAGAGAGAATTAATTTAATCCTTTTGGTAACCTTACCCAACCCCAATCAAGTAATAGGTAGTAAGAAAAACAATTATATGCACACACAGTAAGCTTTCATTTAGTTCAAGTGGTGATTCAAGTATTTTGATTGCATAATAAAGACCTGAAACTCATTTTACCAACAGCAACACTGAAACCCCAGCAACTTTCTACGTGAGACTGCCTGGGTATTTAAACTGCACTTAAGTTTTTAAAACAGAGATTTTACAGGACACTTATCTGTGCTGGCCTCTCCAAATTTCATCAGTTATTAGCCGTGATTCAGTAATACACTGAAAATACGGGAGCAGTCTTGCAGACGGGACTGGGCCTACGGCCAAAGTGTGCTGCCAGACCAATAACCGGCAGCGCCGGAGGGAATGACGCCGGGGCCGTATCCGAGCGGGCAGGGAGGCAAGGACCCGCTGCCCCCACGCCCATGCAGGGCCACCCGCAGCAGAGGCTGCAGCTGGGAGCGCGTCAGGCTGAGCTGGTGCCAGGGCTTGGAGGGGTCTCTCTTCACCCAAGGCTCCGCTCAACGTGGCCGAGCTCTCGGTAGGAGGCCCAAGGGGCCCCACGCCGTCTGCGTGACTCCAGGCAGAATGCACCTCCTGGGATACTGCAACGGAGTTGCCAGGACAGAGACATAGCTCCTTTTTTTTCTTTCTTTTTTTGGGCTTTTTCATGGGCAAACATGCCAGCCTTAAGCGTCCCAAGTCCAAGTCTCAGTTTCCCCACCTGTAAAATGGAAAACCAGACCCTTCACACACCGTTCCAAGGCTCAGGATATGGTTGTTTCTAGAGCAGACTGAGGCCTTAGGCAATGGAAGAACCACCAGGATCAGAAAGTCCAGAGACAAAAGAAGATATAACCTGCAGAGAGAATACTTAAGAGGCTTTGAGAAGCAAGAAAAATTAGCTCCGTACTAATAAAACCCTGTAGATTTTGCTGCCCTTGAGTTCTGGTGATGCAGCTGAGATACCTACAGTATATAGTGCGGTATGGTATGGTATGGTATGGTATGGTATGGTATGGTATGGTATGGTATGGTATGGTATGGTATGGTATAAAGGGTGCAATCCTGTGAAGAGCTTCGTTGTTAGCCAAAGGCAAGATACACAGATCGATCATTATTATGATTCACATCAATTAGTTTTAGTGCATCAAGGCAGTTACGAGGCAGGAATTGCAATGCCAAATCCCGTCCCATGTATCTGGCTGCAAATGACAGCTGAACTTCAAAACTAATTCCCTTTTCCAGATTCTCAGCTTCTTAAGCATTTACAACTTAAAACACTTATCTCTCCCATTACCTCAACCAACTTGTTGATATGTCAGATGAGGAACATGTTGGCAAATTGGCTGCAAATGTTTCTTGTCCTTCCCCTAGCATGTCCAAAACACACAGATTACGCCATCCTGAACTCACATAAACTCCCAACTGTGTTTATTTCAGAGCTGTTAAGCTGACTTGACTTTTCAAATTGATACAAGGAAATAGAAACAAATCACTTTACAGCCTCCAAGTTGGCTTCTGCTGCCCAAACATCTTTCTTTGTGCCTCAGGCCTCAACAATTCTCCACCAAATGGGTCTGAGAACAAGCCATGCCGATGAGTTAGTTCTCACACATGTCTTTTAGGGCCTTTCACACTCAGATCTTTTTCTTTTTTTTTCTTTTTTTTTAATTCTCAAATGTCTGGCTTTCTTTGATCATTCACATGCTTACTAAGGACCTTGCCAATGTCCATTTAAACCAAATGATGTCTTCTCAAACGGTACTGGGTCAGGCTGTCCAAAAAGCGATCTTACAACATTTTTCTCTAGTATATTTAATCTACAATGAGAACCGTGCAAATAATTGACTTTTCATTTTAATGCCTGAACTTAAAAACTAAGAAAAAAAATTAGCGTTGGATCAGTCTGAAACTATTTCATTTCTCTCAAAGGAATGAAAACAAGCACACAAACACAATAAATGTTTTATTGCGGTATTTTTCCTCCTTTGAAAAATTATCGCTGAATTTAGCTAAAGTAGGCTTTAAAGACATCAAAACTGTAACTCTTTGATTTTTCCCTCCCTGCATTTGCTCTGTTTTATTTTCTTCTGACAAAGTACTCTACTAAATACAGCTGTTACTTCTAGATGCGGAGTGACCTGAAACTTCTTTTTTCGCAGTAAAAATGCATCTGCCTCTCAAAAAATATTCTTCTACATACTAAGGGGGAGAGAGAGAGAGAGAGAGAGAGGTTTAACCTTTTCTTCCCTGATAGGGCAGAACAAAGTGATATTTCTACTCTTCCACAAACATTTTGGCCAGGAATTTCAAATGCTCTAAGACCGTTACTAAAACCTCTCTGCTAACTTCGGCGGTAGGTGTTCTTTCATCATCCCTAACAGCAAAAGCGGAAGAGCGAACAACGTTTCGCGATGGGAACTCGCGATACCCTGCCTGGAAAGCAGTATTCCCTCGTGACGGGGCAGGGAGCTCCGCCGCGGCATTTTGCTTGTACTGTAGAGGTGGAAAACATAATCTGTGGCTCAGAGGAGAAATACCTGACATCTAGGGCAACATTATTTATAGCGTGTTTCTTTCATTGACTGTATCACCATAGCTTTTCAGCTCTTCCTAGGAACACGGGAAATCCCAGAGCGGCCTCGTGCAAGGTATTTTGGTCCGTAACAAGGACCCCTGGGTCCATCTTGACCCCAAATCTAACCCTGCCTTTGGCTCCCAATGAGGCACTCGGACTAAGGGATTCAAATCAAGTGGAAGCAGCCCTCGGCTTTTCTCTTCGCAACTGGCAAACGTCAGCCAAAACCCTGGCTTTCGAATTCAACTTTTCATGACCCTCCAAACTAATCCCAACCTTAGCACTGGCTTCAGTACAACTGGCAAATTCATATTATAAACCTCGTTATGCATCCTTTAGTCTCATAAACCCTACATTACCCAAGCACTGGCTGCAGAGAAGGCACTCAAGGTCTCACAAGCCTAAGAACGTGGCACTTAAATAAGCTGATTCTAGTTAGCCATTTCCTCCACATGACAGGCAACCTTCATCGAAACAAAATGCTGCACTTGGAGCATTACACTAAAACTAGCCCTAAATCTAACTTTGGCTATAGATAAGGTAGATTCTTCTGTGTGAAGAGGCACTGAGAGTAAAACAAGCTGATATGAACTGCATTTTCCTTCACAGTAGTGCCAAAGTTCAGCAATATGTTTGGATCTGCAATGCTTCCTTTCAAATCCCCTAAAAGTAATTTGAACAATAATATACGGAATGAAAAAGGTATAAAGCGCCACAGAAAACTTTAGCTTAAGGCATTCAAATAAACTGATACCAATATTCTCCATCATAGGAGTAACACATTTGAAAATAACCTTAGCTCTGTAACCACCAGTTTCACAGAAACCATACCTAATCTAAGCCTAGCCTGTGCTAGGAATATATATCATGCAAAAATTTAGAGTAAGGCAACCAAATCAGCTGGGAGCAACACATAACTTTCCCCCATAGGATCAACAAAATTCAACCCTAATATTCATTCTGCAGCAATCCTTTTCACAGCTATAACTCTATGCCAACACTAGCTTCTTACAATAAAAGGCGCACACTGATAACCAAAAATTAGGAATACAGCATTTTTTAAAAAAAACACTGTAAAAATCCTGAACATATCTCTTGTGAACAAATTTTAAAAGTTCAAATATAATCCCAAGACTGCTTCCCTGTTCTCCCAAATCACCTCTGCACCTGCAACCAATCTTAAACCTCAGACAACCCAGGGTGCCCAGCCCAAGGGTGAGCCATTCAAACTGACGCACGCACCAGCTGTGGGAGTGAAAGGGGTTTTATTCACATGCATGGGCTGCAGCTGGGAATACATCATGCAGAGACACTACTACCACATTTTCACCTCTTTCCACTCAAATAACAAAGTATGAATTGCAGGAATTGGCTACGACTTTGGCTCTGCTTCCATGTTTCACAGACCCTAACTCTAACCTGTCTCCAACTCCCACTCCCTCATTTCCTTTCCTCTAGATGAGTTGAGCATTGACCTAATCCTGGCTCTCCAACCCTTCTTCTCTGGAAGCCCAACCTGAGCATGTATCCAGCCCTTGGCAGGTCTATTTACAGTACTCACACTTGCAAATGAAACACAGGAGTAGGTCTGGCAAAATACTCTTACCGCTCTCCCACCCCTTTCTTCACAAGCATCAGTGTTTCAGCTAGAGTAGATGCCTGCACACATCCTAGTCTCACTTGTCCACTGTACCCTAGGCACTAACCCCACTCCCAATATTCACTAGGGAATAGGCATCCACTGGCCCCAGGTCCCACCATAGCCAAGGCAAACTCTCATCTCGGAAAAATCACCCTCTGCGTGAAAAGATAAATCAATAAACTGAGATGTGAAGCCTTGAATTTCACAAATCCTAACCCTGGCTATATTTTGAAGTCCACAACTCAGGTGATAAGTCTCCAGCAAACAAAAAGCAGATTCTGGTGCTGGCGGACCTCCTCAACATTTTCATTCGTCTCTGGTCCAAACTCTCTCTTCTTTAGGGGGGAAAAAAAAAAAAAAAGAGGAGATACATATATATTTTTGACAATGTTTTCCATAGGAATAATATTTCCAGTCTTTCTGATAACAAGCTACAAATGTCCATGAAAGGATGATTTTCAGTGCCTGGATACATATTTACTACCTCTCAAAGCCATAACTCCTCCATTTCATTATTTCCCGGTGAACGCCACCAGGAGCCTAGTTTGGCACCCAGTGATAACATCACCCCATCTTTCTGGGGAGGGCTGAAACTGAAACTTGACACAACACAGTGTGGACTCAGAGCAAGCTAGAAACATCCCCCTTTGCCTACCCAGCACACAAGGCACACTCGCATCGTGGTGTCCAGAGTGAGCGACCTAGGGAAGGTCATCTACCTAGGACCCTGGTATGATGGACCCTTAGATATGTCTGTCTAGGTCTACAGACCCTACTTTAATGAAGCATACATCTCCTGGGCCTTGCAAAACTGAACACCACAGGCCCAGAATCGTCCATTTTCCATCTTTGCTCTCTCCTGCTTTCCCACCCGGAGTTGATCTTTCTTTGGTTTGGCACGGTCCCGCTCAGAGCTGTGGTATCCCCTCCATTAGTAAAAACCTAGGAGGCTGCTTGGCATAACCTCTTCTGCCCAGACAACAGCATAACCTGTCAGATGCTTTCACAGTCCAAGGGGTAGGAGACAGAGCTGCTGTCTGCTCATTGCACAGCACGAGGCAATCTGCTGAATGACAGGTACGCAGCGGAGGAATTTATCAAGGAGAAACAAGTCAAGCAAGTTCCCAAGGTACAAATCTGACATGCACGCACTTGTCCAACACTGGGCTGGTTCAACAGCTCATGGCCCGCGCTGACAAGGGGAGGTCCGCTGCACGTCTCTGCTGATGTTGCCTAGGTGCACGGGCAGCGAGCGAGCCAGCCGAGCCTGCACAAGGAGCGCGGTGGCAGGCAGGCACGAGAAACCAAGAAATCTGACTGTGCATCAGCCATCAGAGAAACAAAGATGAGGGTTATAGTAAAGGAAGCAGGAGGCAACGTAGCAGGGCAACCACCGAGAGCGTGCGTAGCTCCTGCTCGTGTTAGGGCAAGCTCGGTGGCAGGCAGCAAATATCTTCTGACCATGAACAATCTCCCTGGTGTGTCTGCTGGGAGGATGAAAATTTCCTTTGCCTCCTCCACAAACCTACTGCTTAATAGCTTTGCCACAGCAGTCAGAGGTCCTGGACCACATGCTGCCCTTCACATTAGAATTAGGATTAAACTAATTTCTGCGTTTGTTATCTGACCCTCAAAGCACTCAAACTGAATTTAAAAACTTTTTGAATTTCTGATAAATAATACTCACCTCTGATTAAAAATATCATTTATTCAGGTTTCACATGCTTTCAAATTTATCAGATCCTTGTCACAACTCTGTGTGTGATTCCAGCATCCTGCTTAAACACAAACACATTGACCACCAAAAATATGCCAAAGATGTCTTCTGACGGTAGAAGGCATATGATGTTGCAGTTATATGATATTACAGTTCCCAGAGCACAATAACAAAACACCAGAGGAAAAAGTTTGTAGCCACAAAACAAAGAACTCCACAGAAATGTGGAAATCTCAGGAAACAGTGATTTTCTCCTGAAAAACGTTAATGCTATTCAGCTTTTAGCGTTCCAGGTTTCCATTCTAAAAATCACACTTCATTTTATCTGTAACCTCTTATTACAGATAGGTTAGACTGTATTTTTAAAAGGTTAAAGCAACATGAAATATTTTAAAAGATCCAAAATTAAAAAAAAAAGCAATTTTCAAGTTTTTATGTTAGAGACTTTTGTAAAGGAGGGGGGGTCATTCTGCTTTAGCAAAGCACCCCATTTCAAAATTCTGAAATTCTTTGCAAAACAGCATTCCACTTTTTCATCAAACTCTTTGCCTGGCTATAAATAGATATACTTAGTAACCTAGATGTGGCCTGCAGATATATCCACTGGTGGAAGGGGGTGCAGGACTGCAGTGGAAGGTGCACTGGTTCAGTAGCCTGCAGGAACCCAGCTCGCTCCTGCAGCAGACAAGCCCCCATCGCTAGCAGTGCCTGGAGCAGCTTTTACGTACATTAGCGCAAATCCAGAGCAGCTCCACCGAGGCTGATGGATACGACCCTTCTCTCACTTATATTAGTGGTATTCTATTAACTACAAAGGGATAAATCCTGAGATGAAAACCAGACTCCATCAAGTAAACTCTGGACTTAAGCTGCTGCGGCAGAACGGACTCGGGGCCATGGAGCGGTGCCAGGTTCTGCCAGGAGACTTGGCAGCTCTGAAATGATCACCTGCAACTCTTGCTCCTCTCCACTTGCTCCATCTTGGGGTCTGACACAAAGGCCATTAACGCTATGGGAATCCCTCCATCGCATTCAGAAGCCTTAAGGCCACTTCCCCGTGTGCAAGCTTCATTCGTCTTGCTCATGAACAGCAAGATATCTGCGCAGGCTTGGATATAAAACCCAGCACTCCGGTACGGCTATATTCCTGTAAGGTGCCCTACATTTCATTTTCTTCTAGTCAGTAAGTTCCAGTGCCGTTAGCAGCTCGGGAAATTTGGCTTGTCGTCTATAATCTTTGAAGTGTAAACTTCAGATTCATGCAAAACAGAGAGCAGAAGTGATGAATGTATTTTCAGGTGAGTAATGCTGCAGACTTCAAAGGTTCAGTATTAAGTCTGCGAAGCTTCTTAAAGATTGTCACCTGAGTTTCTCAAAAGCTGGCTGAAAATGCATCTGTACTTCCAGATAAATGTATTCTTTGATCTGAGTGATAAAAACAACTGGTTTTCTACATGTAAACTCCTTTTTTGTAAATGTTTATGAACTGTGGGAAATTATGTCTCTGCCAGAATTTAAAATAAAGTGATTCAATAGGTTTGCTTTACATTTACCATTCATTATACTACTAACATAGCAGGAATCCCAACAGAGTTTTCAAGAAAGGTTCATGGTGTTGTAGTTACCAGGGAAACACACGATAAATTGTTGCTATCTAAGAAAGAAAATCCCCATTAACTTTCTATTAAAGAACACGCGATGTGAACTATATAGAGAAATGCCTTTATGGTTACCCTATTAAAACACTGTATGTTTTCCTTCAAATCTTAACCAAATATTGGCCAAGGTCTGACATTTTTATTCATTGTGAACAGCATCTAGCACTTTACAGTCTGTGGTCTACCATGTATTGTTAAAGACAGTCCAGTATTCAGCTGGTTTGGCCCAGGAACAGCGGACGCCGGGTGATAGTTACCGCCGTTAAAACGTTTACAGGCGCAGTTCTGTTGGTGAGAGGTTTGATTTTTTCATGCTATGCTAGCGAAACCCCTGGTGTAACTCACACCAAAATGAAGTTCTTTTGCCAATCCCCAGGATTTGTACGGGGTACCGAATCCAAGTGGGAGGGTTTACAGCTACAGCTACCAACTAACTCTTTATAGTACAGACGAGGTCTCTGAGTGTGCACCTATGGCATCAGTATTTTAGTTTGGACCTGGAGCACACTTTTGAAATGGATCTCCCGATTGCCTCTCCTTAATATGCTTCAGTTCACACCCCAGAGTGGTCTCAGACCATGCAAAGTGGATTTCTTTCGGATGAAACTAAACCAAAAGGTATGCTCCAGAAGTGAAGCTAACGTGCTCCAATCAGCCATGATATTAAGCCACATGAACCAGATTACAGCTAGCTTCAAATAAAAAAGAAAGCATTTATAGCATGAACATCATAACGGTTTCATTCAACAGCTCTGCTCATACTGGGCTGGTCTCCTTGCTAAAGGTGTATTTAGCCTGACACTTTTCCTCCTCTCTATTTCCCCTTTGCATTACGTGGAATTGGCCTTGGTCTAAAGTAAAGTGTTACACGTCCCAGACCACTCTGCCCATGGCAGATCAGTGGTGGAGACATGGATCCTTCAACCCCACCTTGCCCTCCGTGCTCCAGGGCTGAGAACACCACATGCCTCAGCTGCACTGAGATATCTTCCTTGTTCACATCTGCCTTTGCAGATCAGAAGGCCAGTTTAAGAAGTTATCACTCTGGACTGTTAACCACCGCCTCTCAGAGGGAGTAATGACCCCTTACTCAGCCTTTGGGACTGGCCACAAGAGCTGCTCCTACCTCATTACAACACTAACAGGCTGCCAAAAATCGTATCTTGAGCAGCAGCTAAATTAAATATGGTTTCTTCCACATTAAAATGTGCTAAAAGCACCTCATCCTCTCCTTCCCACCATCAGTTACAGTATCTCAGCTAGGCAGAAGGTAGCTTCCAACCAAGAACAGTAATTTTTACTGCTACTTCAAACATTTGACTGTCCATGTCTGTCACACTCAAGCCTTACAGAATAAGACCCAAAACCACAGTGGTAGCTAAGAAGGATCATTCTCATTTAATAGGTGGCCCCAGAGATAAGAAGGGATGTTCAGCAGACACACAGAACCTGCAAGATTTAGACAGAGCCTGGATGTGAGGCTCTAGACTGAGCTGAAAGAAAAGCAAGAGCTACATGTGGGGCAGACAGGATGGTGACAGATGGGAAAGGGAAACCATACTGAGCCTAAGAGCACTGACTCCAGAGACCAGAAGTAGGGCTTTCTTTGGCATGTCCATGGACACATCCCTGTTCCAGATCAGACAAGGTGGCTGTTTGAAAATCTCTCTTAACTCCCCTGCCAGTTCTCCAGCTAAAGTGCAATGTGCCTGTCTCTTCTCTTGTAAGAAAAGGCTGGTCCTGCTTATAGTCACGTCTCTAAGGCCGTAACCCTTTAAAGGAAGGCTGATTACAGGGAAATTGAACTCTCTTTGAAGGCAGAGCACAGGTCCCACCCCTCTTCTCAGCACCCAGGTCGTTTTGCCGGTTTCTCTGAACACTCAACTTCTCGGGCATCGTAGCAGAGCTGGGCCACTACTCCAGCTGGAGGTTAGACATCACGCAACTTCACACTGTGGATTTAGCCTCAGCTTTAAATCAGTGTCATCAAGATGTAAAATAATGGAATGAAAGTCTCATTTGAGTCAGCTGGACTAAAACGTTGATCTGTTTTCTTTTTCCTCTCCTTATTTTTATTTTTACTGGTCTATTTCTTAAATTCATTCCTAAAACAAGCAGACCTTTTTTGTTTCCATTTGCAAAGGATGAAAAAAAGAGAGTGAGACACACATACAAAGCCAAAAAGAAACAGAGAATCCAAGTGGAGAGGTATGTGTTATTGGACAAGTGTTTAATTTATGGAACTTGGCCCGCAGAACAAGAGTTTGAATTGTACTTCAATAAGTGGAGCTCTTAGAATAAATGTGGCTTGTAAAGTTGTTTTACAGTCTGCTTTGCAGAGCAGCCAACACCTCATGGAAACCTTTGAAAAACATTCTGTTTAGAAGCGACAGTGTTTATATTTCATATTTTCTCTATTTGTTTTCCCCTCTGGTTTTATAACTGAAACCATATGCAGGAAAACAGGATTTTTGGGTCTTAAAATATCTACCTGGGCTGACTACTTTTATTATTAAAAAAACAGTTTGCATTTTGAAAATTCTTTATATATTAGGCACTTGGTTCAAACACTAACTTGCCCTTGTTTGATTCCCCAGTCAGCTACAGATTTCCTGAATGATCTTCGGATAGTCGCTTAGCTGGGATTCATCTCCCCCCTCCCTAGGTGTATGCAGTGCAGCTGTCTACATCTAAGCTGGCTGGTTATTTTCCCCACTATAGACAACAAATGCAACAGAGTTTAGGACATGATTCCTCTGCGCAGGATGAGATGGGACGAATCATGCTCTAGACCTGTCTATTGCCCAGCTCTCCACTGACTGTGGTGGGAGTCTGGGTAAGTTGCTCAGATACAGACACCCACACCAGAGATGCCCTTGTTGTGTCAGAGAGATCCCATCCGAGTCTTTCTGCGTAGCCAAAGGAACAACACAGACATCTCTGGAAGGAAATCTATCCCACCATGAGAACGTCAATGGACATACCTGGGTGAATTGCCCCAGGGACAATACCCATCTCTCTACATTGACTAGAGAGAGTCAAAACTATAAGCCTTTAGATGGCTAATGGGAATTGAGAGGAATCCTGCTCTACCAAGATCATTTAGGAGACCTGTGGTAAAGCAGGAAGTCAAACCCTCCTTCCCCATGGTCACACACACATACATATATATGTACGATCCATACATGAACTGCATCAGTGCACCAGCTCACCAAGAGGCTAGGACAACCCAACAAATAGACTTTGTGCCTCCCTTCGTCAGATTGGGAGATACTGCTGCAGTGGAGGGGACAGAAGAAGCAGTACAGAAAAATATCTCCTTGGAGCTAAGCTTGGTATTGCATTATATAGAGCACAGATTGGAAAGGAAGATACAGAAAGGCTCCAAGACCACATCATAAAAGCCAAGTATCTAAATTAGGATGTAAGAGTCATATTTAGCCACGTAAGTTAAATTGCCCTGATTGCTAACTCTATTGTGTGGTAGTTGTGTTTATACAGATATGACAGAACTGCCTTGGAACGTGGGTTCATTTAATGCCTGTGATAGGAAACAAGTTTATTTAAGTATTTCATTTCTTTCATGTGGATTTGTTTTTTTATTTAAAAGTCTGTGGCTAAGCATTTTTTTACCTGCTTTCTGCAACTGTATTACATTCAGCTTCGGTGACTATTTTGAAATGCCCTACTTTGTTCATTTATTTTCAGTGTCACGGGCTGATCCCTGGTAGAGCCTTGCTCAGTAAAATCATTACGACTCAGCCAAGCATTCTGTCACCATCCCAAAGTTTTGCCTTCTAGCTGTACACTGTATTTCTTTACAGATTTCTTTTTTATTTCTTTATGGTCTGCTCTGAGAGCAACGTGCTTTTACAAACTGTTTCTTTTCAAGTCCCTGTGAGGCCACATCCCTTGAAGTCAAAACTTTTTCTGATCACCTCTGTGCTTTCAGCCTTCCCGGCTCCCCTGCCGATTTCTTTTAATCTCCGTGTCCTGGAGTCAGGTGATACCATGGGACTTGCATTAAAAAAAGAACTGAAGTTTCTAGCCTGGGTGATTACATGGGAAAGCTACCAAACACGACGACAAAAGACTCATATCCTGAAAATGAACATGCAAACCCAGGACTCGTTTAAATATCTTGTAATTTTAAAGCCAGGATTTTCACTTTGAGGAGGGAGGTTAAAGCACAGGCTTGCAATACTAGGAAAGGAGGAAAGAACGATTGCCCAGGCTTGGCTTCAGATATCTTAGTTTAAGGCTAAGCTGCCTATACAAACAGTAGAGAGAGTGGAAGTCTAGAGTCATAGCTCCAAGCACACCTTCCCCAGTGGAAAAGCTGGTTTAAGTTTCACACATCACCCACCTCCCTGGTCCCACATCATCCCACTGTCCATGGCCCACTCAACTGTACCGTTATTTTTTGTGGGGCCATACAATAAGCCAGATCGCTGCAGGAAGACAGGTGAAAGCTGTCCTCTGGCCTCCCTCCATAAAATTTAAAATCGCATCATGGCCCAGCACTGCACCAGTGAACCGATGGAGGGTACAAACTGCAGGTCAGTGTGGGAATTGCAGAGTTTTCTATCATACAACATTAATACGAGAACTCCTCAGTCTCACTAGGCTTCAAGCACTTCTTTAGGGTGTGTTACCGTGCTACCCAATGAATATGTTCTCAAGGAACACAAGCCAGAGTTGAGACCTCTAAGAGGCCTAAATTCAAATCTCTGTGCTGTCATTATCCTGCATACTACAGACTGCTATACCAGTAGTCTATTCGGAAATGCATGGGCACAGCTGGATCAAGAGATGGGCCCAAACCACCAGGTATTACACCGCAGCCTGAGAAATGTTCATACGAAGCAGGACAGCTCATTACCACACTCATGAATCAGTGTTTGCTGACAAAACGCCCGTTTCTCAAGAAATTCCCCATCAGCCCTAGGTGTGCCATAAGTGATTCAGGCTCTCATTAGCCCTAATTAGCCAATTGTTCAAAAGATTTTTCTATTATTCATGGAGGATGGAGTCTGCACCACAGAGTACAGGCCTATCGACTGGCAGGTGCTCACTGCAAAGAAACTGTCTTTCCAGGGTGATGTTCCTGCAGAGATCCCTGAAGGACCTTCTCTAGCTGTTTGAGCCCTTGAGCCTCTCTGCTGCAGGGCCCTATGGTTTACCACCACGGCGGTGTCGAGCATTGCAGCATCCCCACATCTCTTTTTGCACATTTTCTCTCTGTAAAAAGTTGGTAATTCTTCAGCCATCTCCTCTAGTTCTGTCCCAGGTTGCCTTCCTGTCTGAGGTGGGTTAGCTTGCTCTCTTCTACACAGAGATTGTTCCCTTCTCATCCATAGGGAGATAGCAAACAGGAATCATAGGAAAAGAGTATAATTTCTTCTTAGCCCCATAGCTTTGGTGCTGCTTCTTGATGCAGATTACAGGCCTGTTACAGATGGCTCAGTGATTTAAAGCACTAGCCTGGGACTCCAGATCCCTCTTCTATAAACTTCAAGGTTGACCTTGGCAAAATCTTTTAGGCTGGAATGTCTCTCACTTAAAAATAGCCATCTAAAGTCTCAGCAACCAGGCTGAGCAACTAGAGCAACCAGGCTCTATAGCCAGTGGAAAGACAGAGGCACCCCCTTGTTCACATCTAAGATAGGTGTATAAGGAAGAAAAAAAGTCATGAATGACTCTCCGGAGGTGCTAATCTTTCCCTGTATTGACTGCAAAGGGCTTTCACGTGACTGCTTTGCACTGTACACCTAAAAGTTAAATTATGTGAGAAAGGGCCAGAATTTTAAAAATACATAGGTCCCAATTTCAGTGGGAATTAGGCACTCTTGTAAATCTGGGCTTTAGAAGCTTTGCAGTGATGTTTCTGCTTTGTAAAACAGAACAGTAATTTTTCCTAGCGAGGATCAAAATGACTGTAAGATGTTCAGATGCTATGAAGACATAGACACAACCATTCAGTACTTCTCCCTGTTGGATACAGTTGCACTGTGCTGCTGGTGGTGAATATTGTCCACAACAGAGGGGCCACTACCTTTCATTGCAAATGCATCCCCATGACTCGCAGTCCCATGAGATGTCCCAGCCTCCTTTATGTGGGTGCCACAGCAGCTGTCCAAGCCCACCCTATATTCTACCCTTAAACTCTTTGGAGAAGTCTCCTGGAAGGAGTGTGAGAAAACAAACAAAACAGGCAATACTGACCAGCAACATCAGCTAAATGTGATGTAAAGTAAGAGTTTGGGAGGGGAAACAACCCCTGTGACACCCTCTCTATGTGCTTGCCTGAGCCTTGCTCTGGAGTCTCTTCCTTGCTTGTGCTGTTGACCTCCAAAGCCTTCGTCCTTCCCAACAAACATGAGGTGTTTGCTTGATGCACCAAGGTTGAGTTTTTACCCATTTTCCTCTGCAGTCATTGGAAAGGATGGGAACTTCCAGGGGCAATTTGGGGCTACGGTGGATTGAATCCCACCTGAAGGTGCCTAAATCCACACCGACTACCAGGAAGCCCAGGGCAATGAGACATCTTACATACCTAAGTGTTTGTGGGATGAACTCAGGCACAAATGCCTCATTCCCGAGTGAGACCTGCTCTCCTCCTATCTCACAGGGATGTAGACTCAGAATATTTGACCATGAGCAAATTCCCTCAGCCTAAGAGACACGTAGGAGGAGAAAGGAGACTCCTGCTCAGTATCCCCTACACTGATATCCTCCTGGCTGCAAAAGCAGCCTTTCAGAGCCACAAGCAGCTAGCCAGAAATGACGGTCACCAAGGCTGCTCTAAACTGACCAGTGATTTGACTCAGCTGCTGGCCAGAATCAGATTACAGATAAGCAAAAAGAAGAAGAAGCCATCGCCTTTCTCTTCTTTTGCTCCTCTCTTCCTCCTGCACTAAGTGCATCTGGGCAGAACCTGGGAACCTGCCTTGCTCAGGACCACACAAGACAG
Source organism: Dromaius novaehollandiae (assembly GCF_036370855.1). Lineage (NCBI taxonomy): Eukaryota > Metazoa > Chordata > Aves > Casuariiformes > Dromaiidae > Dromaius > Dromaius novaehollandiae. The sequence continues at coordinate 66,756,803 of NC_088130.1, forward strand.
CAGCAGCAGAAGAGGAGCATGGTTTTGGCGGTGCCTACTCCTTGTCTAACCACATCTGTTATTTATTACAAATACAGAAGGCTCATTGCCTTCTATAATCTGCCACTCCCTTAGGATCAAGCAAACTGAGCACAGGTTTGGTTTACCTTTTACAGGTACACCTAATTCCCTTGCTTGTCAGTACACCCAGTCTGAAGCTGATGCTTGTGCACAAGGTCATTACAAAGGCTATTGCTGCGGTAGGGACAAGCTGCCGGCAGAGAGAGCCAAAGCACTAGAGAACAAGAGCTGCGCGACGCATTTCCAGGGCTGCACTGAACACTGCTCTTCCTGCAGTGAACAGAAAAGCTCTGGTGATGTTCAAGAGCCCTCTTATTTGGGCATTGAGAACCACAGATGTTTTTGCTACCTGTCTGTCAATGTTCCTCCTTGCAGAATATCCTTCCCTCCAGCCAGGCATCCCTCCTGCTGCTGCTACAGGCTTTCTGCTGGCAGCCAGCCTGTCCAAGCTGCCAGAAACCAGACTGCCACCAGAAGGTGGTGCCCACAGTACACGAAACGCAGGGCAAGCTCTGCAGCACAGTCCAGTTCTGCTCAACACCTGGGAGCGGGGCCACACAGCTCCAAAACAATCAAAGCAAAACCACAGAGCAGCTGATGCCAGACTCCCCTGGCAAGTGCAATAGCATTTTTGCAAAAAATAACCTTCAGCGTCGCTCATCGGGGTGTGGTGCAGTGCAGTATATTTTATCTTAAGGGTTTATGCCTTAATGGGCTTTTTAATGAAGAGATCCCTGCAATCGCAATTAGGTGTTTAATAATCCCATGATCCTGCCTGGACATTCACCTGCTAATTAAAGAGCATACAACCATGAATCCATTTGGATCATCTGTCCAGAGCCACATTTGGATGTGGATTTCAGCACAATATTTTGCTGCTACCACAGTTTGCTCTTGATGGTCAAAAGCAGATGTGCAACAAGGAGCCAAGGGAGGCCATAGATTTGCTGTGATATACAAGAGCACTGACTCAGAATTAAGAGGAATACGTCTCCTCTGGTATTTTCTCATCTCCTACTGTCTGCTGCTGTACTGGCAATTTGCATCACGTCCCTCAGGCTCTCTCCTAGCTGAATCACAGCAAGCTCCCTCCTCAGCATCCGTGATAGCAGCCGTACCCGGCCACGCAGCACTGGTCAGCATGCAGGTACCAGTCAGCTGTGTGGCAGATATACATCTTCCAGCCTACCAGCAGCCCATCGCATGCTGCATCAGGGTGCAGTGCTGTGGGACACCTACAAACTGTGTCCCCCTTCCCAACTGCAGCTTCGTGCCACGGCTCCTTGACATCGGTTGGTCGCATCCAGACCCTGATCTCCAAAATTAGGAGATGGCAATGGCAGCAGTCACACCACTGCCATGGGCCATAGCACACATGGCTCCTGGCAGTGGTTCAGGCAGGGTCACAGCCATGTACATGTCTCTTCTCTATTGAATTGTCTCCTCCTTGACTAAGAACATCATCGTGGGGCTCTAAACTACAGCAGAAACTAGCCAGGCATAACCAAAAAGGTTTTCTAATGCACAGACTTTGTGATTTACAGTTCCCTCTTCAGCCTGAAGAGATGGAGCTTGGAGAAATTGTTGTTGCTGAAAGCCCTAGTGAGAGAAAGCTGTATGCGGAGAAGGAGCCAAGAGCCCAGGACCTGCTGCGGAGAAGTGGAAAGCAAATCCATCAGCTTTTCAGCTATCTCACAGGAGAAATGAAAGAATGTGGAGACTGGATGAAAGGTAAGCACATGGCTTGTGTTTGGGGCTCTCCAGGCAGGAACAGCCAGCGAGGAACACTTCCAGCACTTTCTAACACAGGGAGTAGAGGGGTATGGTCAGAGCTCACTGGGAACTTCTGCCTTCTCATCCCAAATCATTTAGTTCTCAGAAAATACTACTGCATCCTCTTGCCCTTACCATGACCACACACATAATTTAGCAGAGAGAAAAGAAATTTTTTACACTTAATCAGTCATGTGTCATTAGCATCATGTTTCTTATAGCAGTGCCCTGAATTACACATCAGGGCTGGGGAGTTGGTTTCATTTGTAAATGCTCTGGATCAATGAGTGTCCTCTCATCCATGTGTGGGCTGACAGCAGGGACTTGACTCCCGGCTGTGCAGGGAAATGCTCTTGTATTACCAGCCTTGGGGGAACAATAAGCATTGTGGGTGTTATGTAGCTATAAAATACAAAGCAAGTACTGATCTCCAAGTTTTACTGTGCAGGCAGGAACAATACATGACCAGATGGTGCATGTTACCCAGAATTACTACGGATATGGAGCTTTGACAGGTCATGTAAGACTGTGGGTCCTCTGTCAAGACTGGGTGAATTAACAGTACAACTCCAACAACATAAGAGGAGTAAGAGACAGTTGCATACCATCTGCCTGTGCAGTGGCTATCCCTGGGGAGGAGGCAGCCAAGATGCCCTCAGGCAGGGAGCTTGGCCAGCCCGCAATGCGATCCCCAACCGCTGGAGGATTTCTCCTCCTTCTTTTTCTTTACTCCGGTTGTCCACAGTTGGCAGACAGCTTTTGTTACTCAGTGCCCTGAAAAGCCTCCTGCCTCTCCCTACTAGTTATATTTGAATATTTACCGCTAATACTTGTGTCTGAAACCAACAGTGCTGCTGATATATTTCATAGCTCAACACCACACATCAGTAAAAATTATTTCAAATGAGCCCAGTCCTTTATCCACTTCTGAGGAACACCTTCCTCTCTCATTGTACCTGTCTAGTTCCCCAACAATGCAGAGCCTGGAGGAAGCTTGCTAAGCAGTCCCTTAGCTAGCACCAAGTGCTGGGGGATGCTGAGGAGGCCAGCGACCAGAATGGTACCCAGCTCTTCAGAGCTCCTCTATCCAGGTTACTGCCCTCAGAAAACAAGGCTGGAGACTTCGGTGCAAATACAACATAGAAAGGAAGTGGAAGAGAAGGGAGGTTGTTTTTAGGAATAAGCGACTGCTCAGATTAAAAAGTAGTCTGACACTTTGTGCCATGCCATATTAATAATTTAGTCAGTAATATATTATTAATGTAGGTGAGTAATTCAATTAATTTTAATATTTAAGAACATGAATGAAAGATGCATATACACATTACAGGAACAGGTGCTATATTACGTGCAAACAGAGCTTCTTTCTCATTCAAATACTCCTAGTGTGCATAATAACACACAGCAGTACAGAAAAGGTTACACTCTTCCCAGAAGCAAGTCAATTTGCAGTAGAAGAATCAGCAGCAAGGAGTTATTGCAGTGCTGCTGAGACCCTTCTCTGCACACTGAAATCACGAGGAACACCGTAGCTAGATAACATCCAACAGGCAGCCCCCAGCCCCACATACATCCCACCGCCCTTCTGTGCTCACCTGAGTACTCAAGCTCAGCACCCATTTCCCTCTGCTCTGTCCGGATTCAATAGTCTTCTCTGGAAAGCAATTCCCATCTTGTATAGGCCAAGCTGCCTCTTTCCACTGAGTACAGTCAGAACTGTAACTATTCTCTTAATTTAGGTTCTTCAGTTCCTGAAGTCCATTTTTAGGAAAGTAAACATCTTTGCCAGTCTGACCCCATTTCTTATATATGATGTGCTTCACTATTCTGAGTCTCTAGCTTTCTCCTTAACAGTAGAAGTGTTTTCTTTTCATATTTCCCTATACATACACAAACTAGTTTCAGTCTTTGCCTAAGTCCCTCTCTGCAGCTGAATTATACACAGAAGTAGGTCTGCTACCTCATTAAATTTGTAGCAGAATCTTCTGCAATCTACAAAGCAAGAAAGACTATTTCTGACCACCATAAATAAACCGATTTTTATTAATCCCTCCACAAACTTCATAGCAGTGCCCAGTCCATCCCTGTTAGCCTTTCAAGTGCCAGATGCAAAATATGTTCAGGCAGTAATAAATCAGAGACCCGTTTTACAGTCCTGCTGATACATCGCCCCTATTCTGCAGCCAGCGAGTGACTGTAAAGTGAGTGCGCTTTGAGTGCTGCAACGATGTCTTATCTCTAGGGCTTTTATTTGATCTCCTTCAGATAAACCCCTAATGGTTCAGCTCGTGGACTGGATCTTGCGAGGCACCTCTCAGGTGATGTTTGTCAACAACCCTCTCAGCGGGATGATCATTTTAGTGGGGCTTTTCATCCAGAATCCCTGGTGGATGCTCACAGGCTGTACTGGGACGGCTGTTTCGACATTAACAGCCCTGACCTTTGGTCAGGACAGGTAGGTGGTACCTCGCATCAGGGCACTTAATAAAAATTGATCATTACGTTATCAGGAACATATCAGTGGGTTGTAGCCCCGTATTTGTGCAGCTTTGGTCTCCAGAGGTCAGCGGGCAGATAGGCCAGGCTTGCGCGCACAACAGCACCACGTGGCTCCTTTCCCACCCCACGGGTCTCCGTACACGTACAGGTCAGCTCCATTTCTGAGTCCTTCCACAGCTGAACCTGAGGCATCCTCATCCAAGAGACCTCACACAGATTTGGGCAAAACCCCAAGTTAGCTGTGTTCCCACCCATCATGTCCACCCACTCACATGGCGAGTTATGTAGGAGACTCTGCTTTGGGGGAAATGGTGGTGGTTTTAGTCATGAGCTAGGCACCCAATGACCAAACACTGTCAGGGCCTAGGCTAGGGAACAGCCAGCTCAGATAAACAGGGGAAGCCATTGAACTCAAAACATCTCCAGCACTGGGTCATACATACCTCAACATGTCCTCTACTATCCCACCGCAATACCTCAGGCCCCCACAGCATCTCTCCTACCCATCACACAATACTTTCAACACCCTGCAGTGTCCCTTACAGGCCTCTAAATATCCCCACATGCCCCGCAGCATCTCCCCTATCCTTCACAACACCTCCAGCTCCTCAGAAGTCTCCCACAGCCCCATACAGGCACACACACTGCTCCATGTCACCCTTGGGAAGCCAACTGTGACTTGTTGCTTCCTCTTCTCTCTCAGTCATTGACTCTTTCAAGAGTTTTCGTTCCTAGAGAAGGGGGATTTGCAGGTGCAGACATGAGAGATTTCTTTTGATTTCTCTTTTCCTGCTTGTGTCCTGTTTTAAGACTCCATGGGTCATTCCAGCTAATCCAAGCTAAGGAGGTCTTGCAGTCCCCTCTGTTTAGCGTCCCTTCCCTTGGGCTAGGAGAGGCAGACAGTGGCACCTTCACAGTCTCAGGCACAGAAGTCCCCAAGTGCTAGGTTCACAGCTAAATGCCAGCAGACCAGCTTATGGATGGCACGGAGGTAGTTAGGTGAGGACAGCACTGTGGTCCCAGTGCTAGGGTCCCTGAGGAACTGGCATGTCATGATAGCTGATTGTAGCTGTGAGAGCAGACCATTATACCTGTCTGGTTACCATTAGGATATGCCATCATTTCAATCCCACAAGTTCTCCGAGTCACTCCAGATACCCCATCACCATTCAACAGGCTCCAAATTATGCCTTTCACATCCCAGTGTGGGTTGAGCATACAGCAACTACCTCACTGCTTTTTCATCGTTTCCCTATGGTCCCTTTACAAGGAGCAGGACACTTCGAAATTGCATTTCAGTGAGTCCCTGGGACAGGTCACCTTCAGCAAAGCTTACTTCCTTGCACATATTTCTTTCAATCGCAGGTCAGCTATTGCAGCAGGGCTGTACGGCTATAACGGGCTCCTGGTGGGACTGCTCATGGCCGTCTACTCTGACAAAGGGGATTACTACTGGTGGCTTCTACCTCCTGTGGGGGTTATATCCACAGCCTGGTAAGCATCACTTCTCTGTGCTCTGAACACCAGTCACTTCCCCTCTAGAGACGATTTCTCAGAGAATGAGGAATCCTGACATACGCAGCTTACACACATTGCAGGTCCTCTCTGCCCAGTCCCCTACAACAGCACCACTGAAAAGATCCCCTTCTGTGGGCTCTGGCACAGCTTCTGCTGCCCCACTGCGGTGTTGGAAAGGGCACTGGTCGACGCACAGAGCTTGAAGGGCTTCCACACCAGGCTGAGTGAACGCATGACACCGATCACAGCACAAGGACAAAGCTGCCCTACTTCACTCTGCAGATGCTCCTCGTCAGTAGGCCACGTTCAGGGTGGCTGAAACTGTGCCCAGCGCAAACGGTTCTTACGTGCTGAACTGACCTGGTGCTTTCCCTCCAGCTGAACCGAATCTTCCCCATCTTAGATATGCAGCCAGTCATGAGCCGAATGAAACACCCCAACTAACCAAGTGCCAGACGACGTCCTTTTAAGATAAAGTTTACCATTTTTAAATACAGACCTTGACAGCACTACAGAACCCATTTAACAGCCTTAAATGAAATTAATTCAAGGTTTACATTTTAATCATTGTTAGCGATAAGATAAAAATCATTATTGCATTTCACTGCTTCTAAAATAAGATTTCTTCATATTTTATTTCTTTAGTCACTCTGAACGAAGGTCATTTTGTAACAGCCTCTCAAAACCCAGAACATGTTGCAAGAATGTTTAGTCTGTCTTGTCTGCCAAAATTCCTTGAGGCTTTTATATTCAAACTTTTTTTTTTTAAGTTCATAAAACTCAGAGGCAGAGCTGAAAGATTTTAAAATTAGACATTTCAATGATTTTTTTTTCCAACTGATACTTTGAATTTCGAGTTTAAAAGCCAGCATTTCTGAAATTGTTTCTTTTTTTTCCTGACAAGATGTATAACTGGCAGAAATTATGTATTTCAACAGAGAAAATAGGACACCACTTTCACAGAAGTGCTGACTTTTTTCTACAGCTACAAGCAAGGAAATCTGTAAACTGCTCTGGAAACTGAACTTGTGATAAAAGAATAGGCTTCATCTGAGATTACACAGGGAGAACAAAGCATTTTCTCACTGATAGTATCAACACAACAGGACACAAGACGTTGCTTTTGAAATGCCAAATAGTTTGGGTTTTTAATTAGAACCAGCTTACGACCTTCTAGGACTTAAACCCAGCTTCTTGAAAAATGTATTCAAGTCTAAATTCAATTTTAGGTGTGCAATGTCCACTCTTACTTGGAGGTTGACCATAAGAGCTGCTCAGCTCACACACATTAGGGAAGCTCAGTCGAAATCAACAGAACATGGCCCGTTTCCATGAAGGACAGGACCTGGCTTTTCACTCCATTCCACGTGCTTTCTGAGCCCCGTAAGAATCAGATAGTACCTTGTCAATATGCTCCCAGGAAGGCCATTCATGCAGGACACTCACTTCAACCAGAAGCAGGGCAGTCTGGAAATCTCCTGAGGAAAGCAGGTCTTGTGAAGGGTATATCCCAGTTTCTACAGCCAAGACCCCTGGGCAAAGCCATATACAGCATTTCAAATGCTTCTGAGCATTTCTTTGATCTCTAAATCATTTGAGGGTCACCCCAAGTACTTTACACGCTAAATAGACTCGGTCATGTTTCTTGGGAAGGAATTTCAGTTTGCAGAAAATTCCATATAAATTTAGAAGTACTGGGCAGTGTACAGTAACAACATGAGCTTATGACCAATACGGTAGGATGTTTTGCCCCTGTAACCACTACAAACAACTTTTCCTTTTCCTTTCAGTCCAGTCCTGTCCAGTGCTTTGGCATCAGTATTCAGTAAATGGGACCTTCCTGTTTTCACTCTGCCTTTCAATATTGCGGTAACTTTGTATTTGGCAGCCACAGGACACTATAACGCCTTCTTCCCTACCACCCTCATCCAGCCTGTAACATCAGCACCCAACATCACCTGGTCTGCAATCAATGTGCCCCTGGTAAGCTTCCCTACAACACCAAATTTATGTTATTTCATTAAAAAGGTGAGCGTGAAGGCATTCAGCTCTGGATATCAACTTTGCATGGGTCAGAGTGGGCGTACGATATGCACCACCAGTAACAAGTCACAGAAACAAATCAGGTCAAGTCCTTAACAAATGACACTGCCATAATAGCCCCAGGACAGACTTGTCCCATGCCCCAGAAAGGCTGATAGAGCCTGGCAGAACAGAGATCTTGGACCTCTCACTCTACCTAAAGTTGGACTGCCCCAAAATAATTCTCAAGTGAGACTGGTACAGAAGCATGGTACAAAAGCACATCTGGATAAACACTGCAGCTGTCCAGAAGGGACATCGGCAATACAGTCAGTGACAAAAAGAGGACAGAAACACCATGGTCCCAGAGGGACTCATTTACACCCAGCTGCCTCAGTCCAGTTCTGGCACTGGAAGGGGCCTTGTTACAGAAGTAAATTACACGCTCCCAAAGTAAATTCACACCCCCAAAGTGGCCTAAGGGGAACTTCAGTGAAGAAGAAAAAATATAACTTTTCTAGGCAGAAATTCTATGGTGGGGCTGGCTGATTTAATTTGTACCATCATGGCCTCCTTATTTTCTAACCTTTAGCCAAAAGGGTTGGCAGCATCTCCCGCTTATATATTTCCTATATAGTAGTTTTTTCTTCCTATCCTTTATTTCTTGGCTGAACAAACACTAGAATCACAAGTTAGGCCACTCTCCAGCTTCAAACTCAAAAGGACCATCTGTTAGCCCAGAAGTTATCTCCTACGTCATTGTTAGATGATCACATACTTCACGTATTCAGTTGCACCTACTATCTGATAAGGCTATCTTGTTGAACAGCAACAAACAAAGCTTTTTTTTTTTTTCCTCCTGAGTCTTTTCAAGTCAGCCTGATCAGCTGCATTTATTTGAAGCTTTGAGGAATTACTGTAATATGTGCTAAATCTAGGAGTATTGGACTAAAGTCCCTTCCAGAGCAAACCTATTCAGTCCCAGACAGAGCTGAGACTGGAAAAATAGTGTACCGCAGTTCTGGTCTCTTCTTCATACCATAACACACACTGACACATTCAGTACCAGGACAGGCCATTAGAGTCCCTAAGAGGCACTCAATGAATAGTTTTCGTAGGCCTTCATTTTTACAGAGACATTCTCCTGAGCTGATCCCTTTCCTGCTTTCACTTCCTCAAAAAAGGAATCATATAACCACATTCCAGAAGAAAGCAAAGTCCATCTGTCTTGGATGATGAAATTCAGACAAAACAGTGGACTAACTCTCGTTTGAAGAACGTGTACCCACATTCACCTGACAGTCCCACAGAGCCAGGTTTACTTCCTTCCTAAATGATAGCTTTCACAAAATAATGGCTCTGCCCTCTTGAGTCCAGTAATACCCTAACGTGTCCTTTTTTACTGGATGCTGCAGCTCTTGCAATCCATTCCGGTCGGTGTCGGTCAAGTATACGGTTGTGAAAACCCTTGGACTGGAGGCATCTTCCTCATTGCTTTACTTATCTCCTCCCCACTGATTTGCTTACATGCTGCAATTGGATCAACAGTAGGGATGCTGGCAGGTAAGAAATAGTATTTACTAAAGTCATTTTTGCATCTAGGGTATCTTCAGCCAAGGCATGATATAGCTCTGTCCAGACTTCACACTTCCATAGCTTTCATATTTCAGTCTCCACCCCATCTTTGAAATTGGCTGTAAATTGGAAGTCTTAGTGAAGGTCACCCAACATGGTGAAGGCAAGAACCAAAGCAGATTTTTTTTTTTAGCTCTGAATTTGTTACTAGGTTTTGTAACTCATGCAGGTGGTTTCTTCCACCCTGCTTACTCTCCTACCATTAGAGGTGATGAATCCCACAGAGATAAAGAAACCTGGAGAAATAACTCCAGTGACCTCTTGCCACCACAAGCATGCAATGTCTGCCTCAGAGCTGATCAGTCAGATCAGCTTCTTCTAGGTTGCATTTTGTCCTATCCTGATGCAGGCATCTAAAAAAAAAAAAAAAATTAAATGAATAAATGAATACCATCCAAAAAGGCCTGTCGCTTCCACATCAGAGAAACAACCTTAAGTTGATAGATGAATCTGACCCTTGAAGTTAGGCAAGATTACTGCTATCTATTTGATTAATTGTAATTAAAAAAATGTGATTTTAATAAGCATGGTCTGAGAAACTTACTTTTTTTTAAAAAAAAAAAAAGGCACAGTCATCTACTAATAAGTTGTGATTTGTGGTCTGAAATGCTTTGGACAAGATGTGAGCTGTCTCATGTCTAGGTTTTAAAACAAAACTATACACATTTTGTATGGCTAAGAGCATTTGGCAAGTTTTGTACAGATCTGACATTTAATCTTGAAAAGAAAGATCAAGAGAAAGTATTTGGAGACAGGCATGGTGATGAGGAACAGAAAACAAACAAGGACATCACAATGGGAAATATATTAATCTTAAAGGTGACATGAACACCTACACCCAGCTGAGAAAAGCTGGGAACACCTTACAGTGGCCTGTTCACTGTGTATTGTGCTATCCTTTTTACCAGCACTCGTGAAGCCTGTGAGAAATCGTGCAGAAGCACTTACAAGGTCAGGTTTGGAGCAGACCCTCAGCTCCTGCCCTCCTGGAGAATTTCCACAGCAGTGATGGAGTGACCACATCTGGGGGGCTAACTACAACACATTCAAGGCATAACCAGAAAGTTTTGCCTGAAAGAGTCCTTGAGACTGGGCCAAACTCCAGCTCCAGGAACATCATCACAGCTCCAAAATAACGAGCCCCACTTGACTTCATCCTTTCCCTGCATGGGGCAGTTATGCGAGTGTGAGCCCAGTTAAATTTGCATAGGTGTCACAGGGAAGACACAACAGACTCCCAGCAAACGACAACTCCTGCGAATACATTTCGTACCTAATCTCACAGCCCTGCTTTTTGTCTTGCAGCTCTGACCATTGCAACACCATTTGACAGCATCTACCTTGGCTTACACAATTATAACTGTGCACTTGCTTGCATTGCAATTGGAGGCATGTTCTACGCCCTGACCTGGCAGGCTCATCTGCTGGCCCTTGCCTGTGGTATGTGTCTTGTATGAAAAGGGAAGCCAAAAAGATCTAAGTAGACAGGCAGTCTATGAACTGTGTAGGTTTAGAGCGAGGGCAACAGCTCTGCTACAAAGCTAGGTACTGTGAAAGAGTTATTTCTATGATGGCATCAGAGTTGAGTTTTGGATATCCAAGCAGAAAATGCAAGAGTGCCTTAAAGACCTTCTTCTTAACATAGAAATATCTAGAAAGGGCAGAAATACAGTTTCTGTGAGAAGAAGGCTATGCCACAAGTAGGCCTTTAACAGATTAGCAACCCAGATTCACAGAAGCAGCCATTTCATAACTATACATATAGTTATATATAAGGAATATATATATATATATATATATTCCTTAAAGGAATTGTGTAAGAAGAACATCAGAGCTGTTGCACGTGGTCAGTTTAAGATCCATCTAAGCCAAATACCTTGTCAGCAGCCAAAGACGGACCCTATGGGAAGAGCTTAAGAACAGTGTAAGCATACGTAATAACCTCATGACGAGTCACTGAGCAATTTAGTAGTTTTCCTGAACTGACTGTAGTTCCTGTGTACTTAGTATCCCTCGGCAGCTTTCTCTTCCATGATTCTGTCCTTGGTCCCTGGCCTCAGCTCCTGCTTTTCCACCTAAGAAATCCTGTGGCTAGGAGTCCTACAACTGACTACTCGTGGTCTGAAGCCACAGGACAGACTGGTGGAGAGTGACCATGATCCCCCACCGCACACAAGTCAAGCTGTGTCAATGGATAAAAGAAATACCATTGTCATCTATTCTTGACAAAACAGTGCTTTGCATTCACCACCCACCTAAACAAAGCAAATCTGGGCCAAGCTTAGTTCAGACAGGCAGATGTAGCGCTTTAAAATTAAACAATTAGTGAAGATGCCAATGGTAATCTCACAACAGGTAGCTGGGAAGATACTTTACAGAGCATTTGCAAAGAATTACTATTTCTGATAGTTTCTTTGGATGGATGAGCAAGATTTTCTCCATCTTGAGCTGTCTTTTGTCTTCTTTTCTCAGCATTATTTTGTGCCTACTCTGGAGCAGCTCTTACTAATATGCTATCTGTGGTAAGTTTGGTTTGGTTTTTTTTAATAGATGTATTCTGGCTTTGTTATGATATCAGGACATGGAGAATTTTGTGGCATTTCCTTGACAGTTTTGACAGTACTGAAGTGCGAATTCTGCAGCCAGTTGCAGGTTTTGTAGAGAGTCTGTGTCAGTTGAATTGTGCACTTACAGGCTCTGCAACTGATAATAAGGTTTTAAAGACCTTCAAAGCATCTTATCCACAGTAGGAGGATGCACATATACGTAAATTCCAGCAACAACTCAGTTTGAGATATAATATTCAATTGCTTGCAATGTTTTTGAGCAAGTTCCAGTAGTCTAAAGTTTTCCTTGTTTCTTCTGAGGTCTTTTTCTCCCCCACTCCCATTATTATTCAAGTTTGGTCTGAATATGAGAACTAGTTTAATGAGGAGGAAAATACATTTTTTTCTATCTTTTGAGCTGTCCAAGCGCACTGGTCTCAGAGAAAGCTGAAGCTAGTACTGTCAAGCTTTGTTTCTTTTTAAGGTCTCTCTGAGAGACCAAAACAAAACCATATTTTAAGGAAATTGATTTGTCAACTTAAAAGAAAAAACATATTTAAAACAAGCAGCTTCACGCATTAAATGTATTCACCTGGCATCCTCTCAGTACAGTGTAGGTCCTTGCAGAGGGTGACTTTGTTAAGCACACCTGCTTTTGGGATGCTTCAGAAACAGCATACCTTTGGGGTTTTTGTTCTGTGTTTTTTTCCTAAAGCACTTAAATGTCTACCTGTGAGCTGAGTGTCTTGGCTTTCAGCAGAGCCAGCAGAGCTCTGGAGCTTGATTCAATTGCATAAATATTGGTGTCAAGTGGCATCCTGGCCTACAGTTGGACCCAGATCTCCAATGTAGGATGCCTTACATTGCCCAACACGTTTCGGATATCACTGGATACCAACGCTTGAGCAGCTGAATCAACATTTGGTTAGCAGAGTAACTTCCCAGACTGCATTGATTAGCTCTCCTTTGACTGCAGCAGGACCTTAGCTCACAGGTAGCTACCTCCATGTAGCTACCTGCATCAGGGTATCCTCTTCTGGATCTGAACAGGGATCTGGTATGGGGGATTTGAGGAAGGCATGTCCTGTGTCAGAACTGTCCCCGCGGAAGCACAGACTCTCCCAGCATCTCAGCTGCAAGAATTCAGGAACAGGCAGAAGTGAGCAAAGGGAACATGCAAAGAGAGATGTCAATATGCACCTGTCTGTCCTTTCCCCTCCCAGCTGGGATTACCACTCTGCACCTGGCCTTTTTGCTTCTCTGCACTTCTCTTTTTGCTGCTCACTTCAGACAACCCAGCCATCTACAAAGTCCCACTCTGCAAAGTCACCTACCCAGAGGCCAACCGGCTCTACTACCTGAGGATGATGAGAAGAGCATCGGAGAGCAGAAGAGGGGAGCAGAAAGGAAAGGAGCCAAAACCCTCCAGCAATTTGAAAACCCAAACTGGAGGCACCCCACTGTGCAGTCCCAAAAACAGCCATGCTCACTAATTTCCAGTGCCCACAAGTCAGCAGTTTCAGCGGTTTTGCAGATGCTAGCAAAGCAGCAATACTTTGCAGTTACAAATACCACCTTCAGCAGCGCTCTGCAAGCTGGGGATTCTGCATAGCATGCTTCGGAGGAAACACGATTTGCCCTTGAGCTAAGCTTTCTAAAAAGCACTCAGGTAACACAGTAATGACTGTCTTATCAATCCACACGCTGTTAACTTGAAAGCCAACTCTTATCAACAATAATTATAAGAACAGGCAGAAGAACATAAACACTGACAAGAGGCTGTATTTAATTTTAGATGGGTAATTTAACAAAATAAATACGCTGGGGGGGACTTTGTATGTAATAATAATAAATAACGTAGGAACTGCATGAGGTGCTGCACTTTGAATTAAGAACATGTACATCTGAAAATGGAATAAACAGATAGATCTCTTCCTTTCTTGTTTCCCATTGATGTCTAACCCCATTTATCCCACTTTAACAACTACAGTAAACACAGGTAATATTCTTTCAGAGTTTATACTATTTTTAGTGTTGATTCTTGACTCATCATCAAGTTCCAAGACAACAAAGACATGAATATATGTGCTTTAATCAGACTGGAAAAGTGACTAGGTAGTAATGATTGCAAACATTTTTTTCCTTGCATTGTTTTCCCTGTCTTGCAAACAGAAGATCTGTCTCCTGCTGAACGCACAGGAGCAAGTCTGAATCACTGCACACATCCAGTGGGAAACAGGGAGACTTCACATAAAGACTGAGACAAATGTTTGCAGATGGTAGCAATTACTGCAGTTCTTTCTCTCCCCTTCCTGCAAGGGCATTTCCTTTACATTAAGCCATAAATAATGAACTAGCAAGTGTGGATTGGGATCCTCTCACCTGTCCTCAGTGTCTGACCCAGCCCACCACAAGCTCCCAAGACACCCAAAGCATGTGAGGATTTAAGGTAAAAACTATGCAACCACACAGTGCTCAGGTTAGATGCTGTCCTTCTCTCCTCTTGATGTGGTTAAAAACAGCCACGTGAGGAAGCTTGCTGCCCTTGGAGCAGCTCAATCCCACCCCTCCAGGTGCTTCACCTGGGCCATATGGCAAATCAGGTGTTTGTGCGGCCCTATTTGAACTGAAGCAGCAGAAATCTGGAGAAAGGGCCCACAGGAGCACCTTGTCCAGGCATCAGCACTGCGCCCCACAGCAAGAATCACCTGCAAAGACTCCCATACAAATCCCAGCAACCTCACGGAGATGCTGAGCTCTGACAAGCAGCAGGGGGCTGAAGGCAGAGGTGTATTTCTTTAAAACAAGGAGCAAGAGAGAGGAATCACTAATTTAGGCAAAATAGATTGTTTGCAAAAAACAATCTATTATCAAGGCACTGGACAAAGGCAATTAAGCCTTTAAGCTATCACAGAGGGCAGCTGGAAATGGAGCAGGAATCTTGGCCAGTGTTAAAGAGCATTTGTAGGCTGCACATGCAGCTGCCTGTTTCTGCAGGGTGACTCCAGAAAAAGCAACAGAGGTCAAAGGCATCATCAGAAAATGTGTTAGCAGGCAGGGAAGAAAGCACAGGGCTATAGGAAAACAGCGAGGAAGCCCAAGCTGCCCTTTGAGCTGTGATGCAAGCAAATCAACACTGGTAAAAAGCAGTCTCCTATGGTCACTGCAGACTGCAAGAGCAGGATAAAGACACCCCAGTGTGACTTCTGCTGCAGAGAAACAAAGAAAAGTAGAATAACACATGAAGTGATGCACAGCTGTCTGAACACCTTCCCTCTAGAACTGCCAATGAAATATTGGGCTCACCCAAAATAGCCAGACCTGTTCATCTGCCTTGCACAATTTAGTTTAGCTCCTACATGCATCCAGCATCAGAGAAACATTTGATTAGTAACAATGTAAAAAAAAACAAAAACAAAAATACCCTAATAAAGTCAGATAAAATATTAGAATGAATAATACTGAAGAAAAACCTCAACTGGGATTAATTACAGCATGCATGTTATTTAGCTTTTAAGAAAGTCCAAGCACAATACAGCTACTGGAAATTATGTCGTGTAAAAGACACTACAAAAATAATTCCTCAGTCACAAATAAATCCATCCTGAAATCAATTAGCAAGGCAATTTCCAGAGTTAAAGCCATCCATAAACAATAGGGTATAAACAGAGCTATTAAGTCTCTAGCAAATCAAAAGATTTGAATGACTAGAGTCAGTACCTCTAATTCTTGAAAGCAGAGCAAATATGAAGGGTGTCCTAGAAGCAAGCAGTAGATGAGAGAAGTACTAACTACAGTTATCAGTGGTAGCCCCAGCAGTCTGCTGCCTATCAAATTCTGTAGGAAATACTCACTACAAGAAAGAAAGAGTTTTCAATTTTTAATGTGATTAATAAGCTTCAGCCAATTCCAACAGCCCCAGAGCTCTAATGTAAGTTTGCCAATTAAAAAGAGTAAGACTGTTCAAGAGAATAAAACAAAACCCATCTTCTACAGCTGCCACCCCAAGCAGCTAAACTCAGCAGTGAATAAAATAAATATTCCTGTACAAACACCTGTCCTAACAGTAGCATACACAGAAGCAAGCCCCTGAAAATTTGCCCTCAAAACTGAATGTCAGTGGCAAACAGGAGCAGACTGTAAGCAACATAGAAGAAACTGCAGCACAGAAACCTCCCCATGGACATGGGGATGGACATGACCATCTATGCTGTAATAACTGGAGTCCAAGGCAGAAACACTACATATATTGTATGGTTCTAAGAGAAATGCTTACCTTCTTGTTCCAAAAGTCTCTTTTCTTACTCCTCCCTAATCTTCTCCTTTTCAAGACAGTGTTCCCAGCTCTTCTCACACAGACACAAGTGTTCCTGTTAATAAAATCAGCAGCAGACCCTCACACAGCAATAAGTGGGGAAGGCCAGGCAACCTCCCAGGTCAGGGTATTGATGACTCCCAAATGATCTATCTGTTAAGCACTCTTCATAACCAATTAGCAAAGCTGCACTGATGAGGAAACGTGGAGGGAAGGGATTTGCCTTCTCATTGGACTTCAGTTCTAACAGAGATGAGCACCATGGTGCCATCCACCCCAGATGGGGTATTTCCTAGTTGCTGGTGCAACATGCTTCCTCTCTGGTTCCTTTCCTTTTTGAATACTTCTTCTGATGACCCTTTCCAAAGGAAGTTTGGGCTGCAAAACATTTGGGCCTCGGGGCAAGGCCTGGGGAATTAGGTCTGCAATTAGATCTGCAATTTGATCTGCTATCACAGGTCAAGTGCACAAGCCCCAGTACTCCAGCCCTTCCTCAACACCCTGCAAGGCCCCTATTCCAGCTGAGAATACCTACTTTTTGCTTTCTACTCATTTTCCTTTCCAACTTGCAGCAAGATATAAGTTAAACATGAGCTCTTAAAATAAAGTGGCACTCTATGAAGCAGTTTATAGCTTGCAAGGGCTCAGGCTGGAAATGCTTGCTTCCTTTTTGCTTTCATCAGGAAGTTCAGCTGAAGCCAGGTCTCAGAGGTTCGTTAAGACTGCAATTGTTAACTAGCCTTAGGAAGAGTTTGACAAGTTAGAGGTGCCAGAAGTTTGCAAAGAGCTGACAGGGGAAAAAAAAATTTCTAGCCAAAGGCTATTAGAGAATGTATGTTTAAAGATATATTTGCATCCTTCCGGATGCTGTAGGAAGTTCCTCTGAAGTCTGGGCAGCATCTTTTCCCTGGCTCAGAGTTGCTGCAGCCCATGCTCAGCACCATCTCAGGTCCCTGTAGGAAAGGAAATTACCAGCCATCAGGGATTTTGACAGGAGTGAACAGCAGAAAGAGTAAAACAAACCACCTAAAATCTGCCAAAGGTCCAACTGGGGTGTGTTTCAGCTGTCTAACCCTCAGGAAGAAATTCCGGTAATGGAAGTTGTAACCCTTGGACAGACCTAAAACTCACTTGGAGCTTGATCTGGAGCTGCAGTCCTTTAGATATCCAGGCACAGGGACCTGTGCATGCTCCAATCCACCCTGCCGATGTATAATAAAATGCATTTTATAAATCACTTCCTTCTTTGTGAATCTTGACACCAATAGCCTGAATATAGCTGAAACTCAGTTGAAGGCCAAAACTAACTACTCTAGTCAAAGCCTAGCCTACCGTGGAGACATATCTGTCGAGCACAGAGTGGCATGACCTCAGTGTTAGCTGGGAAATGGAGTGCTCACTGCTGGAGTGTGAGGGCTTTAAAGTCAAAAATAGCACTTTAAAACTTGAAAAATGCTCAGCTGGTGCTGGCCTGAGTAACTGAGGTTTGATTTGGGCCGGTGGCCCATACTGCGGCCATGTTTTCATGCCCAGACGCAGAAGTTTTGAGTTCTACAAAGCTCCTCTAATATCTAAGGGAAATAAGCATTTTTAAGGCACAGTTTGCCAGACTTGCTTTAGGGTGCCATGAATAAAGAGAGACAAATGTAGGTATCTACGTTTAGTCAGCTGAACGCCACCCAAACACACAGCCTACTGCATTCAGAAGTGACTGAGAGGCACTCAGAACAGCGGCACTTATACATGGTTTCTATCCCAGGCTTCTCAAAAACCATTCATTACAAGCCGGCAAGAACAGAGAATAATACGGCAACCTGCTGTGAATAGGAGCATGGAGACAGCAAATTAGTTTTCCAAGAGGAGAATCCCAGAAAATTGCTTAATGGTGAAATATAACAGCAGATGCACTCAGAGGAATTATCTGAAGAGAAGCAGAAAGATTTAACCGACCCTTGTCCAGCTAGGAAAATATGAAGGCTACAAAGATAGTACTTAGGATCTTCTGTCTCATCAAGAGACCAGCTCTAGACTCAGGTACACACTGGCCATCACTGGACATCTTCAGCTAGGAAGACTTGCTGCCTTTGCCCTCCAATATCACAGACCCTCATCTCTCAGGTACACCTCCACAAAACAGCAGACACATCACATGATGGGCAAGAAGAAACACCAAGTCTTCTGGTGGAAGTACGAAGGAGACAGGCAGAGGATGGGAGAAGCAGCTTGAGGGATGCCATCAGACACTGGAGGTTATCCTCCTACCAGGCTAAAACCCGGCACCCAGCCACCCCCTCCTCTACTAGTGGGTTCAGGGCGGACAGAAACAGCAGCATGTAGGGAGATCATGATAGGAGATGGTGACACTTCTCAGCTCAGGAAGACTACCCAAAGCTGTAGGGCTAGAAAACCCACTGCTACGCTTTCTTACAGTGATGGCAGGAAGCAGCTGGAGGGCTGTATGTAAAGGAAAAGCCAGACAAGCTCAAAGTGATGAGCTGAAGTCTGCTGTTACAGACTGCATGAGTTTACTGCTTGTTTGCTTCCACTCTCATGCTGCCGGAGTGATCTATCCACCAAGTGCATGGAGGGCATGAAAAGTGTCCCATGCCCTTTCTTCTGCTCCTCTCTTACATGAACCTGGGCACCATTCACAGCTTGAAGGTCTGTGAGCTTAAAATAACTATTTTCATCTTCTCAGATAATCTCATGCAGCCCCTCTGCAGTGTGAGCAGCTCTTCTTCCCATACCTGCAACTACAGACTGGGGTCTCTGTGCAGGTAGGAGTGTGATCTCAACAGATGCTGACAGCAGACATCCTCACCAGGCCCGGGCAGCCTGCGCGTGGTGCCAGCCAGTGTCCTGAGAGCAGCATCCAAAGTCTCGGGACGGGCTTTCTGCTTCGAGGGGTTCAGCCCCAGAGTGCTTCTTCTGGGTACCCCAGCAGTACAGAGTCTCAACACACTCTGAAAAAAAATCCCAAACTTTATATTGTGTCCAAATAAGATAAGCTCCAAAAATTTCCACTTGCTGGAAAGTTGCTCTGTGCTTTCTCAAGGCCAGCTATCTCCAATCTGCAATGATATTCCCTAACACCTGAGGCTCACTCAGCCTTTAATAGATTGCATTTGCCAGGGTAAGGGAAACATCACCATTTTAAGGGTGAGATTTCTATGCTAAATACTGTCCTCTCCCTCCCCTGTAAACAGAAGGGTGTATTTTAATTTGGAAGATGGAAAAAGAGCTCAAACAGGAAACAAACATTTTGCATTTGATTCTGCAGTTCTCAGGGGGTCTTTTACAAACTCGTGCAGCTGTTGCCACAGCTGGAATTCACACATCCCAGTGGCCAGCTGAGAAAACCAGGGATAGCTCTGTGGGAAGCAAAGGTTTCTTCCACCACAATGTCCCCCTGGGAATGAGCAGAGAGTTTGCATCTGGGCACCTCTGTCTGCAGCTCAGCAGCTCCTGAGCACCCCCGAATCCATCAGTACGTTTAGCTGCTTACACTGCAGTGGAGCTGCATCCTCGCATCCCTCTCTGGGGGCAGCCCTCTGCCTAAAGAGCTGAGGCAGGCCAAAATCTGTGCTCCTGAAATCACAGCATGGTTGGGCTTGGAAGGGACCTGGTGCAGCTTCACACGGTACAGCAGCGGTGAAGCACCAAATACAAATGGGAGCCCTTATGAATGCAACTATCTCAACCGCCCAAAACGCAGAGGCACAGGTGTGCTGGCTGCTCAGCCCATTGCAGCAGCTGCAAATCAAATTGTGCTGTGCATCAAATTGCAAAAGGCAGAGAGAGAGACAGAGACATCCTTGAACGGTGCAACTAGAATAATCCGGAGTCTTTTTTCCCTCAGTTCAGGGCTCCCTACTCACACCTGACCTTGCTTCTTAGCTAATTGCTGACAGCTCTGTTGCTCTGCCATCCACAAATTTCTGCTCTGCAAAACCGCTTACGCAGAAGCCAAGCAGCCTGCTTCCTGGCTGTGCAGAAACCCAGAAAGGCAAATATGATGACAGACTATCAGCCCACTACAGTTTCGTACTGTAGCTGAGTGAGTTTATTTCACTTGCGTGAATTAAATCCCGCTCAGGGCACTTTCCATTCCCAGAGGGAAAAAAAAGAGTTATCCAGCAGACGTGACTTTTTTTCTTTTCTCTATTACAAAATGTGAATCTTTCTTGCAAATGGATTTGCAGGTGCTTGTGTGCGTGCATGAAAATGCTGCTCTGCAGTACTGCTCACAAAAATCCTTCAAGCATCCACAGCCAGCGTAACAACATTACTACCCATTGCACTGATTATTATTTTCCATTGCTTCTGCTGTCTGCCGGTTCATCTCTGGAAGCTACCAGTCTTCTTTGTCTTGTTTAGAGCTGCAGCCCATGCCATGTACATCAACTTGCACTTCCACTAAGACCTGCTTGGAAAGACAATAGTAATCACTGGGATTTATATGCTGAAGCAGTTTATTTGGGGGATTATTGCAGTGTTCTCCTCTTTGCTGAGGCCTAACACATTTGTTTCCTACAATGTGCAGGTTTGTGAGAATGGTTTATTTCCTTGAAAGCAGTCACGTTCTGGGTGAGACACCAGTCCCCACCGTGAGGGCAGGTGAAGGGGGAAGGAAACTAAACTGAAATTAGATGAGGGGGAAGGCATAGGGCTGTCTGGAAAGATGGAAAACGAATCCAAACACGGGGACCCAGACAGATGATTACACTCTGCTTTTCTTTGACCTGTATTTCACAACTCCCTAATTTTTCTTCAGGCCTCAGAGACATCTCCTGTGCTGGACACCACAGCTACATCCATACCAGTAAACGGGACGGTGCACATCATCTCCCAGGCTTGTGAGTCCCTAGCGCAGTCCTTGGCATGTGTTGGCCTTGGCCAACCAGCACGCTCCTGAGCAATGCCCAGTTAGCACCACAGCGTTAGCCTGGGCCAAGAACCAGCCGCACTAAGCAGTCTGGATGTGGCTGCCCCGCTTTCGAGGGTGAGACAGTTTAATGCTATGGACATAGGCTCTTCCTTGCCAGTTGGACTCACGGCTAGAGACTGGTCCCAGTGACAAAGTAATTCCCAAGTACAACCACTGCCTAGACGCACCGGGGCACAGCTCCTCCGAGCCCTGGGAAGCTGCCACCCCCAAGCCAAGGCTGGGACAGGGAGCAGGCTCATGCCCTGGGTGCTGCCCCAGTGAGGTTTAAAGATACATCCCTTCTGGCATATTGACTCTGGCAGGCATCCAGCTGGTAGCCCTCAGGAGATCCAGTCTGTCCAAAGCCATATTACTCTTAAGAAGGTAACATATTCACATTCTTCACTCTCACTAGCAGCAACTTTCAATAAAAACCTTGAAAAATCTGCAACTAAGATGAGCTCTGATGTTTGTGAGCCCTCTAGAATTGAGAGCTGAATATCTGCTCTGATTGTCACACGTGGCTGTGCTGGAGATACACCACGAGAGGGAGATGGACACCAGGGCCGGCCAGCCAGCTCTCCTCTGCAGCCTTCCCAAAGGCTGCTCACTGCAGAAAATGTCACACGGTTGCCGTGCAGAGGAATGTCAAACAGCAGCTTTCTCTAGAGAATTTTTACAGGCCAAAACAAAGGGAAAGAAGCACCCGCTGCCTTCAGTTTGGCTTTTGTTCCACTCTACACAAACCCAGAACTATTTCCCTCAACAAACAAGTGCGAGGTTGTGACAGACCTCTCGCATGCTTTGTGCCGAAACAGATTTTTTCCACTCTGCTTTTGCTCATAAAAATGAGATGATGAAAAGCAAAAAGATGCCAAAGGACACAGCCTTGCTGATGTTGCTCCTCTAGGCACCCTGCATCTGGGACCATCCAGTCCTTACCCACGCAGAGGAACTGCCTCGCCGGCTCCCACAGGATCACTCACAGGCTGAGCACTGCCCTCCCTGTGGGTCTCTCCCCCTCCCGAGGTCTCTGAGCCCATTTGGGTTTGAGGCATTTGCTCAGAAGGCTGCGAAACACCCTGTTTGCTCCACAGCCAGGCCTCCAAGAAACTGAGCAACGGTGGCTTGTCAGAAGGTCCCCAGCTTGCTTCCAAGCCCATGTCTCCCCTTGCACAAGACCTGCCTGAGAGCAAAAGTGCCCCAGTGATAAACACCCACTTCTTCTCTGTCTCCACAGTGAGCTACAGACAAACCTTCCTGGTGGTATTTTTAAAAGCCAGGGAGAACCAAGCTCTGAAAAGCATTTTATAGTAGCGACCTTCTGAGGCAAAGCAGAGTCCGTAAGAGTGCTGCTGAACAGGAATATGGATAGGAGTGAAACTGTGTCTGAAGGGGTTTCAGTCCCTCTTGCTCCAGTCCTGGGCTGCCGGGCTGAAAGGAAAGGCTGGATGGGGCTATTTGAAAGCATATTAACTTTTTAATCCTTTGAGGAACAGAAAAGTGGTAACCAATTGCCACCACCTTGGAGACCAAGTGCTGCAGACGGATTTTGCCCACCAAGGAGCTCCTTGGAGCTCCTCACAGAGCTGCAGGGCTGTGATCCAACATACCTCAATTGCCACTGCAACCTCTCCACCCTCCTCCAGAGAAACCGCAGCTTGGGAAAACTTCTCAAAGTGAAGCTGGACATTTAAGTCATAGTTGACCCCGTGCAGAGCACAAGATGACCTCCATGGGTCCCTTCCAACCTGAATTATCCTGTGATCCTAAGCCACTGAAGCAATTGGGTTGGAGAAGTGAACAGTATCATTTGGTATGTAAATTCAGTTTCTCAGACTGAACTGCCCAGGAACAAGGCATGACAAGGAACCCATAAATACTGGCTACATTTCACACATCCATGGCCCAGCCTAGCACAGGCAGGCCAGGACCTGAGTTTTAGCAAGCTGCAGCACTCCATACATGGATTTACGTCATTTTAAAGCACCTGCTGGAGTCCACGAGCTGGTGCAGCTCTGTGCAGACCTAATCCCCGCAGCGTAACCTGAGCCGAGGAACACAGCCAAATCCAGCAGTATAATGGCAATGTGCTGCCGAGTGCTTTCCAGTGCACCTCTTGAAGGCAACCAAGCCTGGAGAGAGGTGTGGAGAAAGAGCATGTGAGGCTGGATTAGGGCCATAAGAGTCTTTCCTGGAAGAGCTGACCAGTTCGAGTGCTGTACCTGACTAACGCGGCTAGACGGCTTCTGCCTGGTGGCCTGACATGCTCAGGGATCATTCAGGCATTTCTCTGGGATAGTCCAGTGCTATGCTGTGTGGCTCAACAGTCCCTAACTATTTGCTACTTAGGCTGCCTGGACACTTAAACACTTCCCTCTGTATGCCCAGAGTCACTAAAGTATTGGCAAAACTGAGCCTCTCTAGATCTACCTTGAGTCCAGTTGGAATCCACCCACCAACCCCTCCTGTGACCGTGTCTACCAGCTCAATCCAAGAGCCATTCTTAGAGACATCTTCCCGCTGAGCACGGGAAGAGAGAGAAACGCATCAACCAGCTTCACTGGCTGAGAGGTGGAGTTAAGCCACAGATTCAACCCTCCTAAATCATGCAGGATTTAGGTTCTAGATACCAACCCCAGCTGCCTTGTCCTCAGCAACAGGTGGTCTTCACAGGTGCCTAAAATCAACAGAGAACTCACTGGTCACTCATATGTGTTACCTGTAGGCTCAGTTCTCATCATTGCATGATTTCCAGGCCTGGCACAGACCAGGGGGCCTGGGAGCCCAAACTAGTGGTACTCCAGCTACCAGGCTATCAAGTAGTCAGCACATGAGCATGGTCTACCTCATCTGTTAAAACAGGAGCAAAACCATGCATGCAGAAATGCAATACTTGGGCAGAAAAGGAAAATGTGATAGAAAGCCTGTCTTAGGCCAGGGATGAGCCTTTTAAGCAGGAATGATGTGCTGTGGGTTCTGCTCTCTGAGTTATTTCCCTCCATTGTTTAATCTGTAGTGCAAAACTCCCCAGCCTGAAAGCTAGGACACTGCAGGGATGTGGCAATGGAAGTCCAGTTCCTCAGGGATGCAGGCAGACCCAGAGCTGAGGTGTCCCACTCCCTGGGCAGATGGTAAAGAACAGGCACATGACTCTTCTTCCTCCTTTTTAAGAGTGATCTCTGTCATTTTTGTCTCCCCACCTTGAATCCCAAACCCCAAAAGACAGGAATAGACACTCAGCACTTGAGTCCTTCATACTTGTCCTGCATACAGCTGGAGGTTGGTGGGCATCTAACTTGGACTGGACTGAATTACTCTAGGGAAGTTTTCCATGGCTCCCACCTTTCTACGTTGGTTGTATAGCAAATTTCAGTCCTTAATTTACGCAATCAGGATTAATTTGGCTGGGTAATGCACACAGCCATGGGCAGGCGTTCCAGCACCTGAATCCAGCACCCAACCAGGGATGCGGCCCAGGCCTTTTGGGAAGAAAACAATCTTGTCTGAACCTCAGGGAATCCCTAAGGCAGTTGCAGCAGTAGTTAACTGTGCCAGGAGTTGGCCGCGTCTACAATCAAGTGAATCCGTCACGTGGCAATGGATCTCATCACTCCTCTGCCTCTAGTTCGCAGGGTGGCTGCTATCAGAGACCTCATTCCCACATAGGTATCAGCAGACTGTGATCCTGTTACTTATTAACCAGCTCTTTGATAAGCTAAACAGGGAGTCGTTACAAGACATCCAACCCAGATGTCAGATCCCGTGGCTTTTTTGTGAATCCCCTCCAATGTGTCAACAACCTCTCTAAGGTGCCAGGACAGTCCTGAATCCGGTTCCCCTAAGGACAACCTTGTCTGCTGGGCACTCAGAGTTGCTGCAGGCACGCTACAGTGGGAAGTAGCGCAGTCCAACAGCCGTCCCCGCCTGCCAGCCGTTCCCTGAGCCCCGGCCCTTTCCCAGACAGCAGAAAAGATGCTGTTTTTAAATGACACCAAGGCCGGGCAGCGCCCTGAACAACCCTGAGACGTGGCAGACATAAAGTGTAAACCTTGATCCAAGATCTCTCCCAGAGGCCCAAATCCTCTGTGAGGATCTCCCACCTAAATTACCCACTGCATTTCCCTTCTTTTGAGATGCAAGGATTCGTTTTACCAGCAGGAAAGCAAAGGCAACCCAAGGAGAAATGAACAGTAAAGAAAAAGAATTGCGCCGAATAGGAACGAAGCCGCTTCCCCTGCAACGTCTCCTTATCTCATGTAGCACGTACTACCGGGAGCAGAGTCAGTGGATGGCAGCATCTGGCTCACTCGCAAAGACTGGTGCCTGTGAGATTAGAGACAGACTTGCTCACGCAGCACTACCAAGCTGACAACTGCTATCGGAAACCCGGCGCTGAGAAAAAATGAATGCAGTCTCCTGTTAAAAACATCTCCATCAAAAGTGAGGCACCCTGGGAATGAACACAATGAGAATAACATCATTTCAGTTAACACAGACGCTGAGCTTGTCTTTCCACGGAGCTGGAAGCAAAGCCATAAAGCTAGATGGGTTCTGGTTCAACAACAAACTATTCACTTCGGCACTTGGGTGAAATTTCAGGGTCGCTTCTCTAAGCGATCGCTCTTCTACAGCGGTTTAAATTAGCATAACAGATTCCTTAAGTTCACAAGCTTTTCTCTGCCCTTTCCTGTATAATTTGCTCTCTCAAGACTTCCCTCTCCAGGCTCATCTCTGCCTTTCACAGCTATTTCACAGCCTTATAAACCTCTCAAATATGCCACAGTTCTAATATTCCAGATTCCTCCAGCGAGCCAGGGAGGCCAGGTCAAAAAAAAAAAAAAAAGAATTTCTCAAGTTACTGGTAAAAAACAATTAAACAATGAAAGGTCATCAGGTACTTGCAGGCAGGTCATCGTTCCAGTGTGTTAACACAATTGTGCCTCCGAAAGCTACCCAGAAACACAGCCAAATCGATATACTGCTACGCGCACTCCCAGTTCAGGGGTGGGCTGAGGGCAAAGTTTCTACGTCTCGCTCCAAATTATTACCATGGCTCTGAAGTCTGTGCAGTGGGGACACCTCAACCAATGTTTTTGCTGTTGGTTTCCCCCTCCGCTATACAGCCAACAACAATGTTCGTGCGGAGACAGAAGGATGCTGAGTTGTCTTGATTGAGGAGATTAACACTGGCAAGGTCTAGCTCAGGTCCTCTGTGAGTCTGCTTTGAAGACTTAGAGGCAGAGTCCTTTTAAGCGGAAGGAGGAGAAAAGACTGGGTTAAAAGAGACTTAGTTAAAAAAATAAAAAACAAAAAAAGCAGCAGGGAAGAGGACATTTGGAGAGGCTGTTGGCAAGAGACCAAGGACAAAACAAGAGGAAAGGTGGAGAATTCAAGCGGGAACCTTCTTGACGTGTTTGGAGCTCGCAAAGTGGGAGGAGAAACAAACTAATTAGTAATATCAGGACAGGAGCCATGCTAGCCTATATAAGTTGGTGGGGTATTTTCTTTTTCCATCGTAGCCCTTCTGCACTGCCCAGCAAAGCAACAGCTCTCCCCAAACTCATCAAGAAGGTAAGCATACTTTCTTCGCTTCTTTTAATGCACAGCAATAAACCTGTACCACGTTACTGACTGACTTACTTATCTCTGAGTCTTTCTCCTGCACCAAAACACAAAACAAACAGCGTTTAGACCGTCCTCCCGAATGAAAGCAGCTAGGGCAGGCTCATGAGGAACACTGAGGTTAGGGAAAGTCGCAGGGATCTTAATTATCAGGGATTTTCTAGCAGGCTGAGGACTTACTAGTATTTCTTAGCCCAGTTGGCTGAAACTTTGAGAAAAACACGGGAATTCTCTACCATCTCCTTTCACTGCCTTTCTATTTTGCACAATGAAAAATGCCCAGATAGGAATAATATGCAGTTAATGTGATAGGATCTCTGGACTTCTCTGTCACAGAGACCAATCTCTGAAAATCGAAATGGGAATGGGTGTAATGAACATTTGAATCTGAGATGAGCTTCCCATCTGAACTAATGCTTTGAAATGTATCTTCTGGGGCAAATCCTGAACTCTTCAGCAGGGGTCAAGTGCATTATAATCTCTTTGCTTTAGGAAATGAGCTTGCGCATGCATGCGTTCGTATACCCGACACAACACTTTATACCTATCCAGCTTTACTCAGCCGCTAGTAATTGCACAGGCTGTGCTGAAATCAGAGCTGGAGAGAATCCGGCCCTTTCCTCCTATTGTACTCGGATGCAGGAATTCCTCTAAAACCACGCTGCGCCCAGCGCTGGCTGGCTGCGCGCTGCACGGGAACAGTTCTGGGAATGCAAGGTACAATGCCTGCGATTGTGTGGCAGCAGCCGCTCGGGCAAGCAAATACCGCATGTTAATTCAAATCCTCTTGATTTACCAAGAATTACTTGAATTTTGTCAGAGAGGGAGGAAAATTCCAGCCAGGAGCAGGCAGCACTAGATAACTTTGCTGCATTTTCGGGGACAAAAGACCAACACCTAGTGACACAGGCACCAAGCTGGAAATCAGAATTACCCATGAGTGTTGAAATAATAAGCCAAATAAAAGCCTCTGTTCCTATACCAGCCAAACACTCAATGAATGTGTCCTGGGCTTGTCTCAATTTCAACAAGCGGATAAAAAAGTATTTGCAGGCCAGACGCTGCAGGGCTGCAGCACCAGCATGGAGGTTGCTGGGCTGCAGCTTTAATGAGGCACTACTGGGATGCCGGTTGGTATGGCGTGACATGGAAGAAAAGTACACAAGTGGAAAAGAAATTGATTTAGGGAGACACAAAGTTGCATAACATCAGTTCTTTGCTACCAGACAGTTATTAACTCTGAAAAGAGGAGAAAAAAATCAATAGATTGGCTTCTTGGCCCTGTGATGACTTCTTTTTCATACATGAGAAACATTTTTTTTTCCTGTTCCATGTTCAAGGGTTCCATTTCATAGCCAATACAAAAGCATTTAGATACTTTTAGCTGAAAAACTCTTGGTCTTGCTTATGTGAACATCCTCACTGGGGAAGGCAAAGAGATACTTATCCAATGGCACAAAGTTTTCTAGGTCAGAGGGGCCACAAGCTTCTGGAATCACTGGGGAAGAGCAACAGCACCCCACATCTAGCTCTCACTTACATGGTACACCATGCTAAAATAGTTTGAAATGGTTACGTTGCGTTTACCCCACAGCACAAATCAGTACTTGAACCCCAGAGATCGGAATCACATCCTGACTGCTGTCTGCCTGGGTCGTGCTGCTGCTCCTCTATCACGCTAAACTTCAGCATCAGCATCAGGAATCCACACTGGATTTCCTACCAACTGCACATCTGGAGACGCTCTCCAGAGCTTATGCAAGAACACGTAGGGCACTTAAAGCGGCGTATCTGAGCACAGAACTCACAGTCCTGAGTTAAGAAACTGAGATCAAAAAACACTTTCACAGAATGATGGAAATAAGGAACACAAAAATAAAAGTATCATCCCCTCCCTCCCCCAAAATAAACCACTCTGTTCCAGCAGAATAGTCCTCTCACAATTATTTCCATTTTCCTCTTCCTTGCATCAAGAAGAAAAGCCTACTTTTGGACACTGAAAACCAATGTTAACTTAGCTTTAATGGCAGGTCTTTAAAAGATCTGCCGTAGACTGCCTTCATGCAATGCCCATCAGAATACACACTTTTCAGCTTAACTTTAAATTCAGGCACCACCGTCTTAAACTTCTCTGAACATCTCCATTGTTCTAGAGTCAACAGCTGGGATGAGACACCATTTGAAGGATTAACTCCCTGTTTCTTACATTATTTTTTAAATAGCTGCTATTAGCCACTCCATGAAACAAGATAATGTGTTAATGGACCTTCGGTCTGAGCATTTGTGGCAGTTACTGCTTCTTATAATGTCACAAGTCATTAAAAATGCCAAAAAAAATCCTTTTCTACCTTGCCTGATGTTGGTTTCCAAATGACTCACTGCTCCCTTCTGCTTTCTTTTGTCCACTAAGTAGAGGTAGCTTAAGTCCTCCATAGTCTGTGTTTCTAGACAAATAAGAGTTTCTGGAGAAAAAGCAGATACACATTTTGATACTTTCTAATGTAGGTGCTTGCAATCATCTAGGGCAATAATCCCATGAAGGGAAAATGCAAATCATCCAAGAATCTTGTGCAAAATGAGCTGATCTTGCCTACCCCCAGCCATGGTGAGAAAGCCCCCACTGCAGTGGTGATGGCCGAACCACCGCAGGCAGGAAGACAGTCACCACTCTGAGTCTGGGATGTGATTCGGGGTGGCAGTGAAGCCAGTGGGTTAGATCTGGCACTTTACAGTGTCCTGAAGACCCCACCTGAAACTGAGCACGTTCTTAGCCTAACCGTTACATACCAGGCTGCTCTGCAGATGATGGGTATGTTTCATACTGATTTTCTTCCCCTTCAGCACGTATAAACTAATAGAAATGGCGACCCAAAGTTCTCTGAGAAATATATGAGATCCCTCCAATAGCCTACTCTTGAAAGACACATCACTTGACGGACAGGGACATAACGAATGTGAGTTTAAGCTGCACTGCTGCCCAGAACGTGCCCATGATCTCCCACCAAGTCCACTATTGAATACTCTGGAAGAATAGGTATGCAGAGCTTTAATGTAGCCTTCACTGGGGGTGAAGTTCAGGCCAGGATGGTGGCAGTGACTCACTTGGTCACCTGGTCTTCTTGCCATGCCAAGTGCGTTGAGCTGATGCTCGTGAAAATCCAGAGCAAAGGAGTTCTCCAGACTCAGACTTGTGCTGTGCAGTACTGACACTGGCCCTACACAATTTCCATCTTGGCAGCACAGCCCAGGTCACTGCCAAACAGCATCTCAATAGCAGATGAAAGGCTTCACATCTCACAGGGGCTTATGTGCAATTACTATAAATCTCAGGAAACAAAATTGCGTGAACAAGAAAAGAATCTCCACTCAGATGTTCACCACAGGAGAAGTCCTTTCCAGTTCATTCTGGCCCTGATTTAGTAAAGCCATGAATTCATGTTGCTTCACTGGGAATTTAAGTGTGCACTTAAGTGCCTTCCTGTGGCAAAGCAACAAGTATGTGTATCAGTGAATGAGGGCCTCTAACATGATCCATTCTCTTCTCCACTGTGCAAGTTGGCCAGACAATGGCTCTGACATTTCTTCGCGTGCACATTATGTTCCAAGCTGCAGAGCATCTCCAAATTCCTACAGCGCAAACAGCTCCCACTCAGCATGCAGGGAAGCATACGAGGTATGCTAGCACTGGACACACAACATATCTTCGCAATTGCAAATGCAAATGCAGCATCCCTTGCTTTTATGAATTAGCAACATAGAAAGCATAAGTCAGGTAAAGAGAGAGATTCTTTAAATTGAAAATGTAAATGCACTTTCACCAATGAACAGCATTTATCTTGGCTGGAAATTTTTGCTACTTGATTTAACTGAAAGTGCACCCAATTCACTTATTCCATTATTTCAGAATAAAATATGAGAAAAGCGAAGGTTAATGAATCAAGGTAATGAATTATAACTGAGCCAGGGAAAAGCCTTCTAGCACTGAGAAACTATCCCTAGCAACACTCTCATCTTTTCTTCTCTTCCTTCTCTATTTAAGCTCCTTATCTATTCTTTCTATCCACAGTTAAATTCCACACCCTTCTACCTAGTGGTGCTGTCTTCAGCCATTTTCTTGTGGAACCTATGCTTGCAGTAACTGGGCTCTTCCAGAAACAAAAAAATCTTCATTTATTATCTGTGCAAATATTTTCTACTTCATGAACTGTCACTACCATCCCTCCAATAATATATAGTAAGAAATTGGCCAAGATGTATGTTAACCAGCCATTCCCTCAACCAGACTCAAAACCGCTTAACCATGTGTTTTAGATCTGCATAAGCAACACCCAGGGGTGAGGCTGCCTTAGCTTAAGTAATCAGTCCCTATATTTTTGAAGTATGAATTCTCTTCCCCAGCCGCCAAGAAGGCTTACACTGAAGTTGCATGAGAATCGAAATCTAATTCCAATAGTTATGTGCTTATATCATCTGATTTAGACTATCAACTCACAACCTAAATTCTTTATTTCTCACACAAGCTGTTACTCATCAGTCAAAACTGATGCAGCTCTAGTTTTGTATTCATTCAACAACGCACTTTGTCTCAGGTTTTCTTTGCACTGCCAACTACCAAAAATTAGTCTGATTCTTCAGGAAACTGAATGCACTCCAGGGTTTGGCCATTTTTAATTCTCTAGCTCAATATTGAGAATTGCTTCTTAAACAAATGAGGAATTGGCTATGAGACATTTTTAAAAACCCAGTGTTTAAAGTTGGATGTAAGGGTCTGATCCAGGGGTCTGAATGTAGTTGCCTAGAGCCATATGAAATACCCAAGGGTATTCCAGCAGCTGTTACTCCAAAGAGCACAGGTCCCGAAAGGGACAACATAACTATCAGCCTTGTGTGCCTCAGACACCCTCAAGAACCTAAATTAATGTTAAACACCTCTGTTCAGCCTACAATGCTCCCCTACCTTACTTAAGGCTTGATATAGTGTCTGCTAAACTTAGTAAGTCTTTCATCAATCCCTGGGGGTTACTTATTACAGGTGCCTAAACGTGGTCACCTATCTTGTCTTACGCTGAAGCAAAATAGCCAGCACAGGCCACCTAACATGCAAGCCTACTGGGTGACTGACAGAGAGAAGGCATCATGACTAAAGCAGAATGGAAATAAGCACTCTAAATATGGCCTATAATCTCTGAAATCAGTGCCTGGCACTTCTGAAGAAAAGGCAGCTAAAATACAATTAAAGGGAGCAAAAAAAATTTGAGTAGGTATGTAAGTAACAGTGAGGCACCGCAAACAAGCTTCAAGCTAAGCCCATGCTCATGAGAAAGGCTGAACTGCCCTCAGTAGGTGACCATGTAAAGACCTATGAGCCCAGCTTTAAGTACCTATTATTGATGGCTGCAAGAAGCACCTACATCAACTCAGACTGGAAATATGGCTTAAGCAGCAGGGGAAACTTAATCATTGAAACAACTTCCTAGATGTGGTGGAATCACCATCACAATAAGTCTTGAGAGTCCACTTCCAGGGAGCCAGTGTCTCCTAACGAAATCCTGCCCTTCTTGAAAACACCTTTTCACCAGGCGGCCCGTTTCCAGTATGTAGCAATAATGAGTGGTGGGGAGAACAGAGGCATTGTAATGTAATGTCATTTTTTTCCATGAATTCCACCAAAGGCTCAGAACACCACCATGGAAAACAGCATTGACGTTAAGATAGAAACCAAGGGAGAGAAAAAGCCAAGAAAGCAGAATCCATTGAGCAAAGGTGGAAAGAGAGTCTGCAAAGCTGTTGGCTACATCACTGGGGACATGAAGGAATTTGGAGGCTGGATAAAAGGTAAACCTACTTCATTGTAACTAATTAGGGGATTCCAAAGAACTGTATCAAAGGAATAATAAGTAACTTCTCAACCACAAGATTCAAGTTGGAGTGGAACAGAAACAACTGCCTGGATTTATTTCATTTTTGTAGAAGAAACTCAGCTTTGTAAAGAGAGCCACACACTGCTTAAACCTTGAAGATGACTGAGATGACATTTACCTCCCAACATGCTATGTATAATGTGAATTTTGTCTGAGGGAACATAGCCCAGAATGCTTATTCTGTGTTCTGTCATTCCTTATAACATTCCCTCTCCTTTCAGCTGAGTAGTTTCTGTCAAGCCTAATGCTACTGTGAAGTTAAATTACATGCAGGTAGGTGTGTTTGGTCCCCATAATAAATCAGCAATGGGATAGTCGCACAATTTGCCATGAGACACAGACGTCATAAATTAGCCAGTTCATATGAAACTGGTCCAGTGTACTTTATAACAGGGGACTCTGGCAACCACACCGTTCATCCCAGCTTTCCAGCTGCAAAACTTACTACAGACCATAATAAATCCCGGTCAGCTTTTACAGTCTTGTTGATTCATCGCTTCAGTCGTGCTGCCAAGCTCCACTGCCAAAACTATTCTTGAGTTTCAAAAAAAGCATCCCAAATCAGTCTCATCTGTGCTTTT
Source organism: Dromaius novaehollandiae (assembly GCF_036370855.1). Lineage (NCBI taxonomy): Eukaryota > Metazoa > Chordata > Aves > Casuariiformes > Dromaiidae > Dromaius > Dromaius novaehollandiae. The sequence continues at coordinate 66,790,225 of NC_088130.1, forward strand.
TTGGTTTTTTATTTAATTGCTCTCTTCCAGATAAACCTCTCATGATCCAGTTTATTGATTGGGTGCTGCGTGGGATATCCCAGGTGATGTTTATCAATAATCCCCTTAGTGGGCTTATCATAGTTGCTGGCTTCCTGGTGCAGAATCCTTGGTGGACACTCACAGGCTGTTTGGGAACAGTTGTCTCAACTTTAACAGCACTTATTCTGGGCCAGGACAGGTAAGTTCATCCTTTGCTCCTTGAAAATCAAACTGTCACTTCAATACTGACATAGGTGTTAAACAAGTGAAATCAATGAAAAGCATGAGTTTAGCCTTAGCTAAAACTGTTAGGAACAGACAGATCTTCCAACCAGCTTCTTCTGGCACGTAGGGACACAGGGCACACAGCTGCAGTGCTACGCCAGGCTGCATAAATGCGTAAGGAGTAGTCGAGGCTGAGAAGACATGTAACTCAAGCGTGTGAGATTGCAGGTCAGTGCATGAAATGTGGCAGGTCATCATCACCACACAGAATCACGACTGTGCATGTGGAGGAATGGTGTGATGTGAGGACAGCACTTGAGGCAGAGCAGAGTTCAAGATGATCGGGTTTTGTTCCACACAGATCGGCCATAGCAGCAGGCCTGTATGGCTACAACGGGGTCTTGGTGGGATTGCTTATGGCTGTCTTCTCTGCTAAGGGAGACTACCACTGGTGGCTTCTACTCCCAGTGGCACTGGTGTCCATGACGTGGTAAGTCGCACATCTCTTCAGCTTCTTATTCTAGTCCCTGTTTCTCTGAACTGAGACTGAGCCATCATATTTTTTTGCTGTGCTTTGCAGGATCCAAATGAAAAAGAAACATAATTGGCATACTTGCGCTTCTAAAACTGTATCATTATCTGTACTTTTAAACCTGAATGTAAGCCCAAAACAAATGAAATACACACATAATCGCAAATAAATCCAAAGGCCATACGGAAAATTGATGGTTAACCATAGTCATTCAATGCCTTACATGTTAGCCATATTGCTGTGATGCATCAATTCATTTTTGTCTCAAGAGAAACATAATTTTCACCATTCCCTGCCACCATCAACCACAAGTACTTCATCTATTTAAGCCACCATATAAAAATGTCATGAAAATTTACTGCTCTGGGTACAGAGTTACAAAAGCTGCTCAGTAGTTCTAAGATGATGGTTGATGCTCATGAGAAAACAAACAACTAATAATGCTTTACTCACATATGTGACACCATACTCTGTTGGGTAGTTGGACAGGAAGAATTTTGAAAATTGGTCTTTGAGCCCCAGATGTCTGGCTGGAGATTACTAAACCATCCATGCAGATCACTGGTCTGACTGAAGTTCATGTAGTTCTATACTCACTGTAACAAGCATATTTTCGATGCCAGTATTTCCTTCTGATGACCCTGAATCATAAGCTTAAACAAGGACACTTCTTTGCAGTTCACTCAGACCTGGCCCTGGTGTCCTAAATTCAATCCACTTCAAGTACTACAAGAAAAATTAAGCATGGAGACTGAGCTGGGGAATAACTCCTCTGAATCACTGGAGCTTCACCAGTTCACACCAACAGGATCTTGGCCCCTTCATGGTCACCAAATTAAACACAATATCGTATTGCAAAACATGACAGGAACCCACACTGCTAACTGAAATGCCCTGGGAAGGGTATGAAATTTGCAGAGTGACCCTAACATATCTCTCACTGTCAGAAAGAGTGACGAAATCAAACAGCTTCTAAGAAAAAAAAATGGACAAAACGAATTTCCTTCAGTTGTCCAAATATTTTTTTTTCTTTTACCTAGCAGAGTTACTGAGTCATTTGTGATCACAAGCTCCTAGTGAGATCATTATGTTCTTCTTTCAGCCCCATTTTCACCAGTGCTTTAGGCTCAGTCTTCAGTAAGTGGGATCTGCCTGTTTTCACCTTGCCTTTCAACTTGGCCTTGACTCTCTATCTGGCTGCCTCAGGACCCCATAACCTCTTCTTCCCTACAACTCTCATTCAGCCTGCAACAACAACACCCAACATCACCTGGACTGATGCTGAAGTGCCAATGGTAGGATTCCCTAAAAACACAGCCTTCTCCATTTACAAAGAAATCCACTATAGGGCCATATTACCTTCCTTTACATTACTGCGATAGGGCCTGGCAATACAAGGTTGCATTTATAAAACAGCTATTATCCAATACATAAAGGTTGACTCTAAGAATTGACATTTTTGATAGCTTCAGAAAGAGAATCTTTTTAGTATCTGGTATCTTTTGTTTACAATTGGATCTAAATGTATCTATTATAATCTTTGAAGAGCCTCTGAAGTCTAATTATATTACTGTGGATATACTGGTCATGAGTCCATAGCTCAGGTTATGCTGAGACTCCCGTTAACTCATAGGTTAATTTTAGTGTTCTACACAGAAAGTGTTGTGTTTTCAAAAATGCATCAAAATGCAATCTTTCTGTTAAGCAACGAGCATGTAGATACTACTATGACAGAAATATTACAAACTTGGATGCAGGCACATATCCATATATTTTTAGCTAATACTCAAAAGGGGCCTATCCAAAGCAGTATTTTATTCTCCTGCATACACAGTAAACAACATGGATACTAGAGTAGTAACTTTCCCTCTAAGGCTCAGTGGACTATTTTAAGCAGTTGTGATTAAGAAAAGGGAGTTATTAAGAAAAGGAAGTTAATTGACACTAAACAGCAATAGACATAGGTGAAATTTCTAAAGGGATCTTTATCTATGATGGATAATTTTATTGGGACCATAAATGGACTATTCCACATGGGTGGAACAGAACATTTTGAGGAAGAGTGTCTCAAAATCACCTCTATGCTGTAACCAAGTAGGACTCTGTCCCACCAACTCTGCAACTCTCATGCATTCATATTCCTAGAGAATCCCAAGGGTGTCTGAGGTATACAAATAGATATAACCTAACCTGGAAAGTCTTGTAATTCTGGCGAAGCCATACTGGTGTTCTCATCCTCTGATCTGCCCACCTAGAGGTGAACACCTTTTCAAAGACATCATCTACCCAAGCACTTCTATCTCCTACATTCATTGTCATGCTCCATAACAACTTGTGGAAACGGCCAAGACAAAGTCAACAGCACATGTAAAGTCAATAAAGAAGCCCTTCTGAGTCCTTTAATGGGAGATATTTACCTTTGACATTATCAGAGACCAAAAATCTGGCTGAGGAACTACTAATACCAGCTGAAGGAACAAGGCATTACTTATTTTCATTAAAGCCCTGTGGAAATGCCATGCTGTCTCCCTAGAACTGTACAAACTTTCCACTTACACTCTGGAAAGTGAGACCGCATCCAGCAAATGTTGAATATGAACCAGGCCTGTACTCCGGATGCTGTCACAGTCTGTCCGAGTTTATTCTTTAAAATAATTACTAGAGAGAGCTACCTAATTAAAGAGGTGTAATGCTGTGGGCAAGACTAGATGCATAAAGTGAATGTCTATCATGAGGCAGAAGGCTTTCAGGTTACTTATTAACACATCCTATTGCTAGGTTTACAGAGGAAAACAAAGAAGTAGCTCTGTGGGATGAAAAACACATGAATATGTGAGAGAGAGTCGCAATAACTAACAGCTCCATCTCACCCTGAGTCAACTGCCCAGAATAACTGCTCTGTTGCTAAGCGAAAGGAGACCCATCAGTGAATTTGACAGGACATCAGATAAAACTTTGAGCACTTAGTAATTTCCCTTCTCATCCATCCAAAGTGGGGTCAAATCCATTTTTCTGGCAGGGGTTTCTAGGCCGTGAATTATTATAACACGGAATCCCCTCAAGAGCACATTTGAAGCCAGATTCCCTTGGTTTCAAGGTTGACGTACTGAGTTGGATTTTTTGAGGTGTGGTAGCACAGGCTGCTGCTATAGGCACTAAAAGTCTGTCTTTTTCTTCTATCCAGCCAGCTATTTTTACAAAACCTCCAGAACTTAACAGAACTTCTATCATTCAGTCAAATTAGGTTGAAAGTGGCCAAGAAAACTAGGTTTTTCAAAAAAATGAATCAACAAAGCAGATAACAAATTATCCTTTTTTCATTCTTGCAGCTGCTCCAATCCATTCCGGTCGGCGTTAGTCAGATATATGGCTGCGATAACCCCTGGACTGGGGGAATTTTCCTGGTTGCTCTATTTATCTCTTCTCCACTCATTTGTCTGCATGCGGCAATTGGATCAGCAGTGGGGATGCTGGCAGGTAAAGATTTGATATCTGTCACAGATTTATACAGAAGCACAGAGAATAAAAGAACTAGAGTGACTGGAACATTTACAGTCACAAATGTTTTTTCCATTGGAAAATGAAGGCTTGAAAAAGTATATAGACTTCTGCCTTAAAAATTCTTTTGATTGACTTCCCCATTTTCTTAACTCATTTTACGGCAGTGGAAATGTTGGGAAGAAAAAAATGTATTTTTGGTTAAAATGAATTTTTATCATGAAATACTTCATTTCTGGACACCTTCTGATGTTTTTAGGAGCCGTTTAATAAAAACCACAGCCATGAGTCTGAATGTGCAGGCCTCAGGGATGCATTTACAGTTCAAATGTATCCTCATTCACCCATATATCTTCCACTGAAATCACAGGGCCAAATTCAGCTCAGCCACACCAGGGAAAGTCCAGAGCGATTGCACTAGATTAAAGTGGCTTTAGTCTTAGATCGTAACAACCTGACTACAAATAGGAACTTGGTGCATGTACGCAAGCTTCAGCCCTGGAAAACTTGGATTCACTCTGTTTCTCAGCTGCTTTTATCTCTTTGGCCAAGGAATGACACGTCTTTGACTTATTTTACAGCACTGAGCTTAGCAACACCTTTTAGCAGAATCTACTCTGGCTTGTGGAATTACAACAGTTCCCTGTCTTGCATCGCAATCGGAGGCATGTTCTATGCTTTCACCTGGCAGACACATTTGCTGGCAATTGCTTGTGGTACGTACCCTGTGGATTTTCACTACTGCTGTATTTCCTTTTGAAGAGATACAGGATGCGTTTATGTTAGGGGTGGGCTGAAGCCAGATGGTCACATCTAGACAGACAGATGGACTTAGCTGAGATGGACAAACAATTGAGCTGGACGTTAGAGCCATTGCTATAACATACCTTCACAAAATAAAAACAGTGCAACTGCCTTCAGCCAAGTATTACATTCAAAACAAAAGAAATGATCAATGGAAGCTGATCAGCTAGGATCTTTGAAATCAGATGCTTCTTTCTGAGATGTAAAATGTGTTCATTTGGTGTTGCGGGATGCATCACGTTGGTCTTTGTCAATGAAGATACATTCTCAGACTCCTTCTTTGGAGAAGGGCATATCTAACCCTTTAGAAAACTGGAGCTAAAGATCAGCCTGCATCTGAAATTAGACAGTACAGTTTCCTAACTCTATTGAAATGGATACCAGAGGCGTGAGGCACAGAATGATTGAAGAATTATTTATAAGGCAATTCCATATGAAATTTCAATATCACGGAGAGCCGGGGCTGAAACTATTGCTCATTCAGTGCACATATAAAACAGATTTAGCTTTGTATCTCATTGACCCACCTTCTAGCCCTGAAGGCAGGATAAATGTGGGTGGAAGGGTTATTTCCCTATTTAACCCCATCCATCAAGCTACATACTTTCCACATCAGCACGTTTCAAAAGCCTCCGTTTCCACAGTCACATTTTTCATTACTCCACCTCTTTTTCTGCTTTGCCCTTTCCGCGGGCTCCAGGTTGAAGGGGACACTCTGTGCAAAGGCAAGTTTTAAGAGGGGACTACCCAGACAGATTTGTAAATACTGATTAAGCAGAAGGAGGGAGTTACCCGAGGCAGTGTGAGAGCTTGCTCAAGATGTTTGTCCTTTCCAGTCTCTTCAATGCTATGAGCAACTGAACTCACCGGGAATCATCTTTCTTTTTACAGCACTCTTTAGTGCCTATCTGGGAGCGACACTGGCTAATATGCTGGCGATGGTAAGTAGTTTATTAGCTTAGTACAACACAATAGGAAGGTCTTGTTTCCGAATACAGATTTGAACACTTTGTATGTTTTCCTGGCTCATGAGGCAAAAGACTGAGACGCGGAGAACAATTCAGCCAAGGGCAGAACAGAGCTAGGAGAGGGGACACAGTCTGCCCAAGGGGTTGTTGCGGTCCCCACTGAAACAGGTCACTTACAATCATTATTTACCACTTTTCATCCTCGGAGCCTACATGAACTTCCACAGATCAGCCCTCAGCACCCCCAACATAATTACATAGCCATACTTTGTACCTGAAGTAACTGAGAAAGGCATCCACCATGTATGAACAAACCCTGAGTTTGTTTCTAATTGCTTTGCCCAAGTGCCTAAAGGTGGTCAGTACAACAGCCCAAGGTAAAGCTGAATGTTTCTGGTATCCACTCCTATTTCAGCTCCATCCAAAATCACAGAAGATTCATAAAGAGAAGGCAGCCCTCTCACCAGAGCTGATAGATGCCATAGGTTAACACACAATGTCAAGGTCTCATTAAGAAATCCTGCCTCCCTGGGAAGATGCTCCATGCAACACCAATTCAAGGCTTCCTTAAGAAAGCTTATTCTAAGCTGCCCGGCTCTGAGTTTTGTTCAAGGGCTGAGAGATCAAATGAAAGAAAGTCCCATGTTAAATAGGGTTTCTTTTATTTTTTTTCCAGTTTGGGCTGCCATCAGGAACCTGGTCTTTTTGTTTGTCTGCACTGACATTTCTGTTAATAACCACAAACAACTCGGCCATCTACAAGCTACCCCTCTCCAAGGTCACCTATCCAGAAGCCAACCGAGCTTATTATCTGAAGATGAAGAAACATCAGAAGTCTTGCTGTGGGGTATAAAGGCCCAAGAAGAGAGATACTTTGCAGAGTGTAAGGCTAAAGCAGAAGGTATTTTCCCCCAAAAGTGATTTGCATGCTACAAAGTCAAAAGACAAAAAAAATCGCTGCCTTCTGAGTGAAGAGACTTTTTCCTCCACATTTGTTTGTTCCATCCTGTTTAGAAAGAATTGTGCTGTGTTGGAAGAACCCCTCCCGAGACCAATCTGTAATGATTTAAGAGCATATATGCTTAAAAAGACACTTGAATTTTAAGTAGTGGGGAAATGACTTAGAAGTTGAAAAGAAAACTCTGGTCATGAAACCCAGGTCACACCAATCAGGTGTAAAGCAATGAAGAATAGAACATCTTTTGGCATCTGATGGGACTCCTAATTTATGGTTAAAACCAGCTTACCACAGCAATAGGATATGTCTTAGCTTCATATTAGCAAAGAACTGGAAAAAGAGTGCCTTTTCCTAAGTAGAAAATAGGTGGTGGAGAATTCTACCTGGAGGCTCTCTCAAGCCTAGCAGAGAGAGAGGCCCATTAATAATCACTGCACACAGGATGGACACAGATAAATTATGGACAGTGTCACTAATACATGCAAGACTTGTGGTAAAAATCTCAATAATTGGGGGGTTTGTAAAGCCCTAGCTTTTGGATGCTTTAGTTTACACTAGTCTCTAACATTTCGTAAAAAAATTTCAGGCCCACCTAGTTGCAGAGAAAAAGTCTGTAAATTTGAGGCCAAGAAAGCAAATGCCAGTGAAAAGAATCTTTTTCCTAAAAAAAACAAATCAAAACATGATGTTATGTTAATCTCATGTTGCTGTTTAACAGATTTTGTCATGGGTTGCAAAAGGAGGGGACAGCAGCAAAGTCATTGTTGTCCCATCCCTATATAATGAAATGGCTTCTTTCAGTCTGTGCCATAAATAGAATTAATTTAAACTGATCTCCTTGACCTTCCTTCCCAAGCTTTCCCCCAATGACATACAAACATCAAGCAGGAAAACAGTGTATGTCCCAGCCTGTTGCTGAAGTCACTGAAGGGAAGAGGCAGTGGCCTGGTGGATTGTAGCATAGATAACGCCAGTCCTGGAGAACTTCATGGCAGGATATAAGTGTAGGTGAACTCTGCAGCAGACAAGTGGTGTACTACCCTCACATGGACTCTTAGGATCTGGAGATAGCAAAGGAGGAAGTTGACTTTGCACCCCATAAAACAGACTCTGGTGGCTACCTCAGTGGGTGTTATCTCAGCCACCTTTCTGCTTAACTCATCAAAATGAGTCAAGTCCATGAGCATGCTTTTCCTGGCCCGTGAACCTGCTTTGTCGCCATCCTCCCTTTCCTAAATCCCAAATAAATTTAAGACTGGCAATAAGGAAGCTGACCACTCCAGGTAATAAACTACCATAGTTCATGCAATGGACTTCATGGACACAGACCACCATGACTCCATGGTCAGTGAACGTTCAGCTTCCAATCTGGGTTTCTGAAATGCATAGCTGGTGCTGAAACTAGCTATGCAGCAGAAACAGATAAATGGGTCACCAACCAAAGAATATGAGCTGGATTCTGACATCTTCACCACAAATACTTTCCTCTGTGCTCAGGTCCTTCAGTTGGCATTAGTCTACATGCAGTAATGTTGCTCATGGGAAAGCAGATCAAAATCTGTTCCTCATGTGGCAGGGTAAATAAAAAGTAGATTGTGAATACAGCAACTGATTTAGGAGGCTAAGAAAGGAAAATGTCTTTTATAAACACCAGAAAGATCTGAGTGAAAAATATTTGGGATGAACTGCTGGCAGTATTTTCTGGTGAAGTGTTAGGTTTTCAAATGTCTGACAGTATTTCTTTATGAATGCCACTTCAGAGATCGCTTGTAAGATGTACCATTTGCTACATTTTCCTTGGTAAATATCTACATAACATTTTGTGGTGTTAATTTAAAAAAATACTCATAGATCTTTCACTTTGATGCAAGTTTTCCTCTATTTTTCATCACTGAGCACTTCCAAAGACAGATAGCTCTTAAGTTACATCAAAATGGTCTAGAAGATGTTGGAAAATAAAATTATGAAATCAGTGGTGAGAGGGGGAGGCTCCAGCTATTTGGGAAACTTCCATGCATTATATTTAAGGCATTTGGCTGCATCAGTAACTTTAATGTACAAGTGCAAAGTCTGCTTCTGTAACAAGGGGTAGAGTTAGCTGAAGGCATAGTGTTGTGCCTCTAGAAGTAGTCAAGGCTGAAAAACTCATTGCGAGCAGGACATAAGGACTTGATCCAGTTCCTAGGGAAGTCACTGGACCCCTAGATTGGGGTTAGATTCGGTCAGGGAATGCATCTATATATCTGTCAAATTCTCACCGAAAAGGAGAGCTTTTGGTGTCTAAACTGAAATCTCCCTTGTCAGGGACACGTGCCCCAGAGAGAGGGGCCGAGGCTAATGCAAGAGGCTAAAGGCAAAGGCTGTTTCATTCATATGTCAAAATCTGCACTCTAGTATAGAGTACACACTTTATGACCAGTGTAAATCAGCACAGTTTCTTTGACTGGTGCTATTTCAGGTTGCTGTTGCTGAGCAACAGGACCATTTTAGCAGTACTGTAGAGGAACCACACATACAGAAAAGAAAAACAACAAAAGAGCAAGGCCATGTCTCAGCCATTAGTACGACTTCACACATCATTCAGAATTCTTTCTTCATTCAATGCTATCCAGAGAATTCAAAGTCTTCCCCTAACCCTGTGCAGAGTAACATTTATTTGGTAACTTGTCACACGTTATCACTTGGTCAGAATATGCATATCATGCTTTTTCCCAATATCGTTCCTACCAGTCTTTTCTTACAGGACTAATTTATCTTATTATTGAAACTGTTCTGTAAGGTTTTTTGCTGTATATCAAATAAATACTATTCAGAGTTCACAAATCACTGATGTTTTCAAGCATTCTTTCTGCATCCTTGGTTTTGATACATAAATATAAGCAATATCAGAACCATAAGAAACACTTCCATGGGGTAGGACTTCTTTAGGTTCCTTTCTGGACTACTTCTTCCCAGTGCAAGCATCACATAGTGAAAAAAATCTCACTGCATTAAACAACTTTAAAAAAGCAGCCACTTAAAACACTGACATCTGCTTGGAAAACAGATTTCATCCAAAAGTCAAAATCAAATGAACTCCTTTACTGTAATTTCTCAAGCCAGTCTCATTGCTTCTACATCTAATGTATATAACCATCTCCAAGACTCCCAGCTCCATGTAAAATAACTCTGCCTCAACCTCCACTGTCAGACACTTGTGTGTCTCCTGCCACCCAACACTTACTGCTCTGGCTCAGTGGCCCGCTAGCCCCAGCTGTAGCCGAACACCCTTGCATTGCAGGTCTGGCTGGGGTCCTCCCCCCTCTCCCCTAGTAGACCATGGGAGTGGTGGCTTTCGAGCTCCAGGGCTGCCTGCTAAAGATTCAGCCTGCTTCTCCTGGTTGAGAAGGTTTCATGTCTTGGAGGGGTGGGGGGATCAGAGATGGAGGCAAGGGGAGGGGAGTTGCAAATGAAAGAAATTCAGAGAAACATTAACAGGGTGCTGATCAGCAGCTTGCTGTTGGCAGAACTGGTTCTTCTGGTCCTGCTAGAACAGCATCACTTCCTCACGGAGCCCAGCACATCCCCGCAGCAGCACCAAGAAATGGGCTATAGCCTTCATTTCTTCACACCTTGGCAAACTAGTAGCTGGGCAAGTGCAGAAGAGGCAAAGATTTAGCAGTGCAGCAAACATGCTCATTCCCTGGGTGAGGCTGAACTGGAAGGAAGCGTTTGGCCTGCATGACCTGAAGATCAAACCCGAGTCAGCTGCCAAGGCAGGACCAGAACCCAGGAGTTACAAGTGTTTGCTGCAGCACAACATTATTTTAGATGCCCAAATTTGGGGACATGTAACAATACAATCTCCTTCATCTGATTCTCCTGGATCTAAGGTTTTGTTGTTTTGTGGAATTTTTTTTTTTTTTTTTTACCATGCTGTACATGAAAAAAAAAAAAAAAACATTATCTAATCTTTTGAATCTTGCTATTCAGTATAAAGGATAAACTGATACAGAATTTGGCCATCACTAGGAATAATTCACCTACTAAGAAAGAGCACAACAATGAGAAAGTGGAGCTATGTATTCAGAGGAAATACTTGAATACTTCCCCTTCCTTCAGAGTCCAAGCATGGCAAAGGCTAGTATGGCAAGAGAATTATTAGTTACAAATGAACATCCTTCTGATGCTTTCTTTTTGTAATTCTCAAATCCTTACTACAGAACTGTATCCTCAGTTGGTAAAGCCCTCTTTTCGTTACCAGTAGTTCAGCTTCCCTTGAGATTTTATGAGATAGGGAAAGAGTATAACTTGGAAAGTGAAAACACTCCAATGACTTAAGAACCTCTCTCTCTCCGTTTATTCTCAAACATATAGATACACCAAAGTAATCTGGCTCCCATGCAACAAAGGGAAGTGTTTAAGCAGCAGTTGGAAGCCTTAATAATTCATGGATCTGGGCCAAAAGACTTGGGTTAGGTCCACAAAGACTATGTCTATACTGGTAAATGGAAAAGATCAGCTGCTAGTACACACACATCATCACTGCTTAACTGCTAACACAAGCCCTGGCACCACCTCAGCTTTTGTCAACAAGCATCTCCCAGGCAATGTGTAGACACAGCTCAGTGGACTGCATGGACCTCTCTTACCTCCTCAGCACATCCTAAACCACCTAACATCTAAAACATTGCAAATGGGCTCTCGAAGTTAAATCTCTGAATGGGCTCCGGAGGTTCAATCTCTGGTTGAGACCTCCTGACTGACCATGAGGGCCTGCTATCCCATTTCAAGGAAGAGGAAAACAATTTTGCTTCATAGCATTCCTGCAGTTTTCATCAGCAAGAGCCTCTTCATGCCCCTGTCAGCCATACAAGTCCTCATGGTGCTGTCCAGGCTGGGGTTTAGATCTTGAGCTACCCACGTTGCTGCCTACCCTGCCTCCAGCATCGGAGCTGAAAGATTTCCTTGACACACACCAGCTGATGGGACCGTGCACGCCGCACAGCCAGGAGAAGACCACAGGGGATGGCAGTGTTCGCCCATCGCCTGGTACAGCATTCCTCACTTTGAGGTAGAAAGATAAGTAGAACTAAGGAGGGAGAGGGAATATGAGTAACTGTAAAACCTGATGGTTCTGGGTATCACCCAAGGACACTGCTGAAGAATGACACCAGAAAGAACCAGTGCCTGCTTTTCACTTGCTGGGGGGAGCCTAAAAGCGCAAACGCGCGATGGAGGTACTCGTATTGCTTAATGTGCCACAGGAAGAGTGTCCAATCTGGAGGCAGTAAGATCCCATCCGAGACCAGATGAAATCCTGCATGCAATCCCCATAATTCAAACTACCCTAGGGAGAGATGCAGTTTGAAAGCTCTTCCTAAATGCAGAGCGTATTCAACCACCATGAGAAGTCTTTGCAAGAAATTCAAAGGCTTACAAGTGAGCAATGAAATCAGTCCTTCAGTCAAACAAAAGTACTTATGCAGGAGAAGACGACTCGGTTGTATTTGCAGCATCGGAGCAGTTGTTTCGGCTTTTAGGTCCAGGGAAGTCACTGGGATTACTTTTGTGAGTAAAATAAAACCATATGTGCACATGATTGCAAAAGTGGGACTTTAAATACAAACACTTTCTAGGAAAACCTGTATTTTCCTTTCTTTTGCCTCCAGTAAAAAAATACATAGATTAGAAAATGGATGGGAACCATGAGCTTGGAAAACTGACAAACTACGAAACTACTACAAACCCTCTCACTTTAAATTAAGCATTCTTGGATCAGTCACCAGTTTAATCAGGTAAGTCTGAGATCAGCAGGAGTTTGAGGATCAGATTTGTTAATTAGTATAATTAAAGAAATAATACTAGGAAAAGTGTGCTCCTGGCACTGGTACTGGAAAAAAAAAAAAAAAAAAAAGGAATTTTTTGGAGTGGAATTTTCCAGCAGACACTGCAAACGGTCCCAGTGCCTCAGCCATAAACGAAGCTGACAACCTGCTATAAAACACATTATAACATATAGTTTTGGTGGGGGAGGATGCGATACTCCATAAAAAAAAAAATCAGCCACTCTGGACTCCATTGCTGCACAAAGGATTTGCTAGAGATGAAGGCACTATTCATATCATTATACTGCACTGACAGCATAGCACATACCACAGCGTAGGACAGCACTGTAGTTTTTCAACTTTATAGAAAATCTTGTGATGGTCTCCTAACAACAGATTACTTTTTTTTTTTTTTTAATTTTAAAGCAAATTAAATGAAGGTAAGTAAAGACACCTTCTCTTTATCTTCAGGCTTTCCTTTCTGGTAAAGGGGTGACTCTAAGAACCTTATGCTACCTTTCCTTTTGATATTAGCTGCTTACGAGACACACACAGAGTAGGATATTTGAAAAAGATAACAAAACTTTAATACAGCTCCTAAGAAATAGAGAGGGAAATTACAAATTGATGTGAATAAAAATAACCTCCTGAGTCCCTTCCAGCACTAGCATTGCAAATTGTGCTGGAATTCACTCTCGTGCATCGGATGAGACCTTCTGCCACACTGACACAGTAACGTTCTGCATTTTTACTGCAGAGGCAACAATGTCTGTGAAAGGCACTACACATGGCAATCAAATTTATAGGGCAAGACAGTTACACACATCTACAAAAAAAAATCACAGAGGAGCAGACAGAGCCCTAGACTCCAGAAAAAAATGAGAAAATAGCTCAGAACACCAGTAAGCTACGAATTTAACAGCCTGACTGTTATTAAGGATCTGCACATAAAACTCTAGGGCTTCTTCCTGGAAAAAAAACAGGACAGAAGCATGGCTTTCTATTGCATGTCCAGCACAAGAATCCAATATATGTGCTTCTGACTACACACTTCCTGGGCAAACTCTCTGTGTTTCTCTTTTTTATGCCTAAAAAGAAGATACATCAACCTCTTTTTCAACATGCCTTGTTTATCTTTACCTTTTTGACTCTTCTGTGGTCCAAGCAATGTTTGTCTCCTACTGTGCTCTCTGTCACAACAGCACCTGGTACTCACCAAATGCTGCTCCGCCAAGGCCTAGCTAAACCCCATCAACTTCAGAACCCTGCACTGAAGTGCCAAAGTTGAAGTCTGGTTGCCCCAACCACTCCATATAATTTATGGAGAGTCAGTGGAGAGGGATAAGCACTTGAGTAAAACAATATAATCCTTCCTAAAATAGCTAGCTAAGATAAGCAGGAGCAGCTTAACTTTCTCTACTGACTACAGAGGGGGCTGAGGGCAACTAGAAACAATTTTACTTACAGTCAAGTTAGATGGAACAAATCTGGGCTTTAAGAGTAGATCCACAAATGGGCTATGTCCACAGTGAACTAGTTCCCAAGATGTACCACATGACTACAAGTTGGCTAACTACCAACTTAAGCCTTAATTTAAGGCTAGATTCTCAAAATTGCTGCCTAACTGTACCTTGTACCCTAGAGGCACACTGAGCCTTCACCCATAACATATCCAAAGGTAGGAATAGGTCCACAGACTAAGAAAACTAAATTTAGATGTCTACATGTTGGTATCTGCATGCATATTAAGTGTCTAAGTCCTGCTATAGGCAATGGAAATCCAATCAATGCAGCCTTTGGAGTCCAGACAGCAATTCAGTTGGTCAAACGTAGGGGTCAATTTTAGGGTGAGCTGAATCACTCTCTAGACTGCATGGACAATATTGACTAGAACTACCTTGACCATAACAAGAGCGTGGATACCTACTCATGCGTAGACACCAGCAAGTAGGTTTATCAACTCGGGAGTGACCCCACTCCAGATGCACAACTCCTTATTCTTGGACACCTCCAGACCCATCTGCATCTTGAGCCACTCATGCCTAGCCCATAACCCTCAGGAACCATGTGCTCCCCCATCTAGCTTGCCTAGAGGATCTAATCCAGCAGAAAGCCTGAGCATTTCAGAGCCATGCTCACAGATCCCATGCACACAGATATACCAAGAGGAGGAAGAAGTGGTGTTCCTTTCTCCGTCTTAAACTGGTACTTGCATTCAGTGCTATACCACGTAGGAATATACTATCCTTATCTACATTGCTATATGCTCTAATTATCTCACATTATCTATTAATTTGAACAGAGACTGGAATTTCTACCCTACTGAGTCATGAACATTGATAGATTAATGAGAAAACACAAAAGACAGCTTAGTGACCTAATTCTAGATGGTAGCCCAAGGAATGGACAAAGGCTCTGATGGACTTAACACAAGTGACACTTATATCACAACTTCCCCGAAGCCTTCCTAGCGGGTAGTCCAGGCAACTCCCTACCCACCACACTGGCTTTGGTGAATCTCACTGATATCTCATAATATTCTCCAAGCTTGGACATTTACCTCTGGCTGTGAACGCCACAGACAACATTACAACTCTGTAAATTTAATCCATTTACTTGGCCTTAATATGCATTCATTAGCAAAAGATAACATTATAAGTAGGTTAAATAAATAAAGATAAAAGCTTAGAAAAAATGAAAAGACAGCATAAGCCTGATTTTAATGTTAGTTATACCAAGTTAAGCTAAGAGGATAACAGTAGAGCATATAAAGCAAGAGGCAAGACATGATTTTTCACAAGCAAGGCTAACAAAATACAAGCTCAGCCCTCCAGAGCAGAACAGGTACATTTGTTTGCCTTATATAGCGACAGCGTCATGGTAGATAGTAAAAGAGCTGCTCTAAGACAGTTTTCTTTTCTACCCCTAGAGACACAAGTCAGACTCCTTAAGAAACTTTTTCTCTCATCTTTGTTATCTGTAGTTTCATAGGCTTTGTACTGCAGTCTTCCACTTCACCATGAATAATCTGCATTGCATAGTTCTTATTCACTGTGTTATACTTACATTTTTTGTGAAGTACTTAAAATACCCTGGGCATTTCTCTAGAGCGGTTCCTTGAACTCCCTTGTAAGCGCTTTGCTTATGAATCCCTGACGCCACCAGGGAACCATAAGCAAAGCACTTACAGGCTAAACGGTGGACCAGGGAACCTCCCAGCATTTCTGTCCTTGCGTGGACTGAGCCTTCGTGTGATAAATGCCACCACAATTCAGGAGGTTTGACCGTACAGAGAAGGAGAGCAGTATCCATCTGGTTTTGTTTCAGGTTGTGATCCTGAACTTGGGTTTCTAGTACAAGGAAAGAGAGAGGGAGGTGGAAAGTCGTATTTCTTTGGAGAAGGCAAAGAACACCATTTATAGGTGGAAAAGGCCTGTTCTCTAAATAAAATTGGGTGTGAAAATGAGTGGGTTGCTCTTCGAACAAGCAGAATGGAATTACACACTCGAATTTTATGAGTGTGGGTTTAACTGGAGTTTAACTATTCATAGGGGAAACAAATACCACATTGGCGTCTTTCCATTCAGATGCTAAAACACAAATGGGACTCTCAGGAGTCAAGGGGCATCTGTCTAAGGACTCTTCACTGCTAGCTGTCACCTCATTTATCAGCCCTAGTGAACTGGCCATTCATCTCATTTGCCATTCTAATACTGACAACCTTTTGTGTGGGTAAAATACGTGGATTAGGTCCTTCCAGTGCCTTTGAAGCCTCCTACCTAACTTTTGCAAAACTGTTGTATAACAAATAACCAGAGTCAAAAGATCTGGTAAGACATTTCACAATGATGAGTTTACTACTGTGTGCTGTAAAAAGCACGTAACCAGTTCTTCTTGCACTCCAGTCATATTCTGTGACTCCATGAGATCAAACCATTGCATATGGCCTCCCTTCCAGGTATCGCTCAAACAGCACAACATGCATCTTTCTTATATGCATCAATTATTATTCTTCATTGTAGAAAGCAGGCAGGTTTTTGCTTCTAGCTCACAAGCCCCTCCCAGCTCCTCAATCAATTCAGGAGTGGTCTGCTTTCACCGCTACTGATTTTGAAGACACAGTTACAATTCAATGTCTTAGGCTTTCTTCTTTCTATGGAGCATGAAAGCCTGGCTCTAGAAACATTTTGCACCTATTACAGAAGGTGACAGATAAGATCCAGTAAGACTTAAAAAGCATAATGAAACATTTTGCCACAGATACTTTAGGACCAAAAATTGGGGTTTGTCCAGGCATAAAATTAACCTGAACACTGAATAAAATGAACCTGAACACTGAAGAATTCGACTGAAAATCAGAAGTCAAGAGAATTCAGAGCTGAAAAATCAGAGCTGAAGAACAGAAATAAGTTAGTTTCAAAACCTGAAATATTTACCATTTTCTGGTTTTCAGTTATAATCTGAAATCAATAGCCAGTACGAGAGGTTGAGCACAGAAAAGTGAACAGTTTAATTTAGTCCCATCTCATCTTCCCAGCCCCAAGTTCTCCCCATGGTTTCACTATTTATTTTTTGTGTATTTTCATCAAATTTTTTTCTGTGTAAAAGTTTCCCTATGGAATGTCTTTTCTAGCTCTATTTTTGTTAGCAGTGACAAACAGGCTACATATGAAATAGCTTGTGTTACATCTGTCTCCCCTGACTTGAATCTTCTCTTGTCTGCTGGACAACACAGTAAGAAAATCTCCTGTATTTTTCACAATAGGGTTTTCATTGTATATTTTTCATACATTCCCAGCTCCTCACCATCTTCCCTTTGCCCTCTTTTGTTTCTGTGAGCTCCCTCTTCTCCTACCTTCTGCTGTTTTCACGCAGCTTCCTTTCAAGTCCATTTTCTACCCTCGCTCCTTCCTGTCTTAGAGTACAGCTGCCATAACCTTAATCTTGCTAATACAGACCACCTTTTTCCTTTTCCTTCCCTTTTTACCTCCTTTGCCTCCTCTCCCTCTAAACACCCCATCTTTGCTTTCCGACTGTCCCTTGGGACACCTCCTGTATCCCTAGTAAAACTTTTTACTTCTTCACCCCTTCATCACTTGACCATCGTTCCTCACCAAGACCTGCTCACTCTGGACCCACTCCCATAGCCCTCTGCCCGCTCCACCGCAGGCACTTAGGTGAGTCCCCGCCGGAGGATGACTCCTGCATCCCTTGATGGGGTCACGCAGGCACTTGCAGGACAGCATCATTAGCAACGTGCAGCGCAGCTGTAATTTTTGAATGCTGACCGTAGGGTACATTTATGCTTCCAAGTCCTGGGGTTGGAAATGTTACCATTTGTTCTTTTCTGTTTGCAATGATCACTGTGGTAAAACACACTTCCAACACACTGGAGGTTTTCAGAGGAAGGGCAAAGGCAAGTCAGATTTGGTGCGTTTACATGAAGAGGAAACACATTAAGCATGAGACTTCTTTAACTCTCCTGTCCAGCAGTCACTGCGTGGACCTTCCTGAGCAGAACAGAGCAAGGGGAAAACATAAGGAAAGAGTTTCAGCACCAAAAAGGGGGCAGAAGTTTACGACGGCACTTTAGCTATTTTCAGAACAGCTGATACTGTGCTTTCTGTTAAGAATACGGTACAGCAGTAAGGAGAGTATTAGTGTTACTACCTTGTGGGGCCAAGACTCCCCTGTGCAGGCAACTGTGCAAGCACAGAGTAAGATGGGAGACCTGTGCCTGCAGAAGTGCCCAGACAGGTCATACGGGACATCTTGCCACACAATGTGTTTGATGTCTCATATGAAATGGACCCACACAGGCAAATATTCATTTTAGGTAATATATCATGCTTGCTATATGTGTGCTTGAGCTTTTAAAAAATGTTTATGACTGTATGTTTGGTTTACAATTTTAATTGCAGCAATACTGGATGCTAGCTTTTGAAAAGTTAACTGAAAGTGCTTGAAGTGTCTACAGACTGGAGAGGCCAAAAGACAGAAGCACCAGACTAAAAATGGACAGACAGACAATTGCATACAAGATATACGCATAAGCACATACACTATACATGAGTGTATTTGCATTATAGTTCTTCTTTACACTCTATACTAATTCTGTGCATTCTGGGCTCTTTAGCAACTTGGGGAAAATCACGCCACTCCTGCATATGGCTTTTTCTACCCTGAACAGTTGTGTGTGCTGCTTTCCTCTCCTCGCAGAGCAGAACACCTACAGCAAGTGGCAGCATATGACAGCAAAAGCAGGATCTTCAGCCCTCTCCTAGTCCCTGAAGTATTCTGCCTTCACTCTTAGGCAGAGGAAGATACAACCCTTCCTTACGGGAGGTTCATACACTCCCTACATACAAAGCAGTAATTTTCATCTGAACAGGAGGATCCAGAATGATAACCCCCTAGACTCATCACTCTGATTCACATGAGTGTAACCCAACAGATTGCTTATCTTCTTCAACCTACTTACACAGTTTAGATAAGGATGACTCAACCCTACCTATGCACAGAATGTCTTTAAAGTACACACCCGCCTCCCCTGGAAAGAGAAATCCCACTTACAGCCAAGTGTTGTGCAGTGCTGGGGGGCTTAGCAACAAGTCACACTTCTGCAGGTAACCTTTTTGTCAGGCACTGTTGGCCGCACAGCAGCTTACCAAGTCTTCTTCATGCAATAAATGCAAGTTTCATTCTCGGCAGAAGGAACACAGCAGTAATTTGGAAAAACTATGCCACAGTGAATCAGCAGCATGCAAACTGCAAGTCAAAAAAGCCTAAAAGGGGACATTGGGCTGCTGTCCTTTGCCCAAGCACCCCCTTCCTGTTTTGTGGATGCTGCAGTGAAGGGCTCATTAAGCCCTCGCTCCCTCTTGCATTTCCCCTGGGGTACTCTCATCGTGTTGTTAGTGATACATGTCATCACCAACCTATCTGAGGAGGAACCCTGGCTTCTCCAGCACCACTGACCACTTAGACTTCACTAACCCTTGAATCTCCTTAGCCACAACATGTCTCTGAATGCCACTGTCACAGCAACAACACTGCAGCTTCTCCAAAACAACGGTTGGGTCTAAAAGCACCTCCACACAACACATCCGTTTTTATCTGTCAGAGAAGAGGTCTTCGGTGGCAGCGTGCGCAACGCTGCTGCAGCACTCAGCGCTTTCCATGGATGGGGTGTGCAAACGTCCCTGTATGTGACCAGAGCTTGCTCTGAGGCTCACACATGCTCTAGCCACAACAGCGTCCACCTGTAGGCACAAGCTGAAGTGGGACCCTCGCTTGAGTTCACTCAGCCCTTGCTGCCCTCTGCAGCTCTGTGGAAAGTACATACCTTTCATTTCTCTCCTAAAACACCTGAAGGTACAGTTGCATCTCTGCAGGGTGAACTTAAGTGAGTTCACCACACCTTTGCCCAGGGACAAGAGCAGCATTCCCATAGGACTCGGAGAGCAACAAAACTGTTACCAACGTATTTGATTAAGATTTCATGAACTTCTCCCTCAAGGCAAATTACATACCATCTGATTGCTCTTTATAGACACAATAAGGAAGACAAGGTCTGATTACCTTAGATGAACCATAAAAGACAACTCTCTCTCTCTCTCTGGAAAGAGAGGTTCCACACAGCATCCCACCCAAAACACAGGGATTTCTCATAAGGGAGAATGGAATTACATTCAGCCAAACATGACTGATACAACTTGCTGTGTTACAATTTTTTTCCCCAGACAAAGATGAAAGCTGATAAGATGCAGACTCAGAACTAGATTAGTTTCAGAAGGGCAAATGCTCACTAACATAGCAAATGATAGATGCTGTCAACTGAAAATCATGCTGGCAATTAAGAGGAGAAGAGATGAAACAAAAAATGGAGATCTATTCTTATCCCCAAGAACTTTGCACATGTGCTGAACAGAGGGTCACAGAAATAAGCTATATCAAATGTGCTTGGGAACAGGGCTCAGTTAGACTGAGACATCCAGACTTTCTCTATCATCACAAGCGTGGTTTTTTTAATAAAAATGTTGATTGCTTTATATTTTGCCTGAAATGAAAATCCCCCCCAAAAACCTTCCCCCAACTGATACTTCTTAGAATCTGAAGTTCTTTCTCATCATCAGCAAACTGTTGTCAAATACGAACAAGATTCAGGAGCAACAGGTGCCGAAGAAAAAATGACATTTTCAGGGGATTGCAATCTTCATAGCTCCAACTTAAATCCCTCTGAGATCTTGGGGAATGGTCCCTCACAGCAAGTCAAACCACCCATCAGCCGCTTTCCAGTATAGCTTAAAATCATAGCTGCAAGCATTTTGCTCCTTCCCAGGGTGGCAATTCTGCAAACAAGTGGAAATACAAAAGACTCCCATGGACCAACCAGGCAGAACCAGTGTCATCCTTCAGGCCACAGCACATGGCAGGCCAAAGACTTTGGGAGCCTACAATATCAGAGGAGGAATGTCAGCATGAAAGTCATGCAGGAAAGGCACATTGTCCTTATAACAATTCTCCCAGAGGAGGTCGCTAACTTGTGTGTTGCAGATTTACGTAATAAAGCTAAGGAGGTAACAGAAGGCCTGTTTGCGCTGTAACCGATAATCACATCGGCAAGTTTTGCAAATCCACTTGTTCCATTGTCCTTTCAAAGAATGATGGCTATTCATAAGACTTGCAAAAGCCTGTGCTTTTAGATGAAGCTGTGAACAAGCAATGAAAGAAACGCATCTAAACATCTCTGACTTCAGACACGTGGGACTGTCCATGTGCTCTTCAAATATACCCAGCCAGATTTCTCCTGATTGCGGGAGGGGTAACCAGCCACCAGTACTGGAGAAGACAGCTGCTTGCAAAGCCATCTACGATGTAAATTCTTCTGGGAATCCATCCAAAAGCATTCAAAGGATAACTGAAAGGCATTCATACATCCAAAGAGAAAAAGGGCCAAAGGCTGGGAAACTAATATTTATTCAAAATAGTCAAGCCTGACAGGCAAGTAAGTGATTACACCACAGAGAATGCACATTTCTGTTCTGACTTCCCTTGCTATATCATGGGCTAATTTTTCTACAATATGATTATCTGCTACAGGGTAAGTTATGCCTTTTGCCTACAAGAACTTGGCTGTATTTCACCAGTGTGGGCTAGAACAAAATCCCTCTGTATGACAGAGTCATCTGCAGTCCACTCCTTCACAGCCTGTCTGTGGATGGTGTTAGTCAGCCAGCTCCCCAGCAGAAGTGGAAACACTCCTTTCCTCTCTTACTGCCAGAAACTACAACAATGGGAATCTGGGGTCAGATACATTTCATTATTTAGGTACTTAAGGACATGCTGTGACGAGGCACAGTGATTTTCAAACATATGCAGATAAGCTCACACCCAAACCAATGGACTGTGGAAACCCCAGAAAGGGCTTACTTCTGCCTTTTTGGACTGCAGATCATTGCCACATCTTTGCCCAGCCCCAAGTTCCACCTCTTTTTCATCCCAATTTCTAATTGCAGTTCCTCAGCTTTCCTCACTTCACCTCCTCTGTGGCAAGCAGTTTCCCTCCTCTGGTGCAATCTGACTTTCTAATCTTGCCTCAGCAGGAACACTACACTTTCATCCAGGTCCCAGTGGTGATTCAGTGGCCGCTCGCACAGATGGTTTCGAGCAGAATGTACTAAGTGATGCAAAATGATGTATTGTTTGCTTCAACCCCAAGTGTGGTGAGAACTGATATGAACAATGCACTCCCCTAAACACTTCGCCTCCATGTTATCAGCCTCTGATCTTAATCCCAGGAGTCAACGGCATAATTCACCACTCTAAATGAGTGCGAGCTCCCCTAGGCAGGAACCTTATCTCAATTTGTATCTAAAGAGCCATGCAAGCTTATGGCAATAGTGCAATTAAGTAAAGGTTAGAGAGGCCTGAAAGTGTTAGCATGAGCTGTTTGCGAACACTTCTATTTTATTAGAGACCAAAGGAAGCAAAAGTAAGTGCTTTTATATGCTATAACTCACAAGAGACTTCCTGGTATTTTCACCACTGGGACCTCCCAACCCAGCAGATTCTAGCACTAACACAAAGGGAAGCTGCTGGCCTTGGGCACCTACCATGACACATGTGAGCCAGTGCCGTGATTTGAAGGCAGCAACCAGCACACTGCAGAACAGTGACTTGATAACCTTGAAAGGAGTTTGCCATTTATTTCTACTAAAATCTTCCATTGGCTATCAGAAAGCTCTTGTGAGACAATGAGAGATAAGAAATGAACACGTGGGCAATAATATTTTAGCAACATGCTCTATTTAGGCCTCTTGTGTCTGCACCTATCAAAATATCACACCCCCTCTCAGCAAACAGAACTCAAAAATAACAGCCCCAAATGAGATAAAACAGCCATACAATCCCATCTTAAAACCACCTCTTAGGGAACCCCTGCTACAGAAAGCAAAAATGATTCCTTCTCCTGGCTCCTCCAGGGGCGAATCACTCCATCAGGGCAAGCAAAGTTGCCACCGCATCACCTTCATCTCAGGTAATTCTTCTCCCAGCTAGGAAAGGAGCTGAGCTTGTATCCCCAGGCTCTCCTGAGAATTCAGCTACAGGCCTCCTCTTTCGGTAGCACCTACACTGCCTGCCCTCCATGTAGGTCATGAACTACCTAAACGAACTATTGGCAGTAGTACCCTTAAAGGCAAAAGTGCAGATTTAACTGCAATGCGGACAATCAGATCAAGGCTGTCAAAGAACATTGCTTCTGGATGCAGTTCAGCGGAAAGAGTCATCACTCAGTCTTGCCTCATTTATCACCTCACCAGCTTGGCTTCGAGAAGCCCGTCTGCAACTCACCTTTCCTCCCACATTTTTCCTCTGTGGTGGGGAAGGGCCTGAGTGCATTGCCTCACTCCTTCCTCCCACATGTGGTAACTTGATACCTAGGTCAAATTCAAGTTTTGAAACTCAGTTCAGGAGCAAATGGATGAAAACCATCTGTATTATAATGGAAATTATATACTAGATGGTGCAATGGTCTTCTCTGCCCTTTCAACCTACCCTTGAAAGTCATCACTTTCAAACACATGTTGGGCTATATTTAAGAGTGAGCACAATAGCTAGATGCCTACGCAGAATGGAGAACCTCTCGATGACACTAACAGGTGTAAGACCTGAGGAGCAGTCAGAGCCACCTCCAGAGCAGTAAAGTGGCAGATTATGCCAAGAGAAGAAATTCAGCTGATGGCTGTAGGTGAGCGAGGGGGAAAAAAGCTGAATAGTCCAGGCCTTAATCACATTCCAGATACATGCCAGCTTAGGGGAGTATGGTTAAAAACAAAAAAAAAGTTACATTGTGCATTTGGGTCAATGAAATGCTATGAACTATTAAATATTACAAAGGACAAGTGAACAGCATATTTTCTTGCAGAAGATGTCACACCAAACCTAATTTCAGTCTAGAGGGGTTGGGTAAAAGATCTCAGGCAAGGCAGAGTACAAGTGAAAGCAAGAGGTACTTTCCAGAAGTACTTCCTTGAGAGCAGGGTTTCTATTCAGTGTTGCAAATCTGCCTCTAAGGACTCAGAGCATTAAGTGCTTCTGAATCTGCTCCGAGTCTGCCTGTATGAAGGAGGCACCTGTACAAACGCTGTATCTTATGCAAAGCGCTCATCATTCAGCATTATTGTTTGCATCATAGCACTTCCAGGCTAGGGAGGAAGGACAGTCAGTGGTTAACTAGACCCAGGCTCACTTGGATCTGAGCACTGTGTTCAACCTTAAAACTCTCCACTGGTGTCTTTAAGCAGCAGTCCAGTTAAAGGTATCTTTTAGGCTGTCAGTCTGTTAACCTGATGATGACATCAGGCATTTCAAGTCAAAGCAGTGATTAAGTCAGGTGTATCTACATTGTTGGTTAAGCTTATGACCAAGCCCAGTGCTGAGATTAGATGATGCCACAAAACACTGCAAGCCCATAATAAAAGGTTGCCCTATCCTGAGCCCTAGTGCTGCCTGGAGAAGGTGGGCACAAGTGTTATCGTGGCCCCAAGTTCATTCTCTCCCATGGTTTTGACCTGTCTTGGTACAGGCAAAGCTGGGCATATCCTGTCCCCGTCTATCAGCAGCTGTCTCAAGATGCTTTGAACAACCAGGCTAAACTGCTAGCAGTGGGGACAAAAAGTTTCATTTTAAAGAAATCAGGCCTATTCTTCATTTCAGCATGTGGACATGACTGCAGAAGTCAAGAGATTTGTGGACATCTTACTAGAGAGATGCTTCCTTATGCATTTGTTTTTTCGTCCATCATCCTCTGGCAGCAATCAGACGTAAGCCTCACTTTTCCTACTACGATTGACTGCTGGAGGAAAAACACCCAGATATGGATTTAACTCCTTTTAGCTTACCTTCACTAAAGGCAACAAGGGCTCATCAGCATCCTTGTTGATGTCCCATCAATTCACCACTGCACCTTTGATGATGGAACAGCCCGAGGCACTGCAGGAATAAAATGGCAGGCAGGAGACTTTCCCAGAGCAGAAGCATTTGTAAGGGGCTAAAAAGAAACACAGGCCACAGGTGAACAACCGAGCCTCTTTTCACATTGGATCAGCAGGAGCTCGATGCAGTGGTGACCATGTCCCGCAACGGCGCTGAGTGCCAGCAAGCAGGCTCAATGTCACCTGCAGGAATGCTGCCTGGCTTAGGCACCCTCCATCCCTTATTCACCCCCCACTCCGATGTACTTTCCTTGCACTGTAGGTACTTTGTTTTTTCCTCCAGCTCTGTGAGGATCAAGCGGACACACAGGGGAGTTTGGCAGCTGGTCCCGAGAACCGCAGCAGCTCCCTGAGAAACTCAGCATGGCTCAGCTGGCAGGAAACAGTCGGAGGGAAAATTCCACTGGCCTCTTGGATTCACCTCCCAGCTACTTTGCAGGCCCAGTCTCCTCGGGGAAGAGTGCCAGATTTGACAAAACATAAGGCTTTTGCGTCGAACATGTGCAGACTGGCACTCTCAAAGGAACAGGGGCAGGACTTATACATGCCACTGAAATAATTAAAGTAGAAAACCTTGGGAATGGAATTAAGGCTCGGAGGGAGGGAGGGAACAAATGCCTCCAGTCTAGTCCTTGAATAAGGGGGTGCATTGTCAGCAAAGGCACAGATACCCCTGCATGGTAGAAAATCTCATTGTGTAGGTCCTCAGTGACATGAGTTCGAACATGCCCTTCTCCAGCTACCTGTTGCAACTTGAGTGCACTTTGCTCCCCTCTGGGACCGGACAGACACGCAGATTGCAGCACTTTAACACAGTGCTCAGCACAAAACAAATCCAGAGGATTTACCTAACAAGCTGCTGTCTGCCAGCAGATGAGGTGCATGGGATACCACTGAATGGAAGGGCCCATCTGCTAAGAAATCATTCTTGAGTGCCTTCTGGGGTCCGTGCAAAGATTTTCAACTGCCCCTTACAAAACACCCTGGAATCTCCCAGGCAGCTAGGGGACCTTAGATGGAGCCAGTTCATCCTCACAGATGGTGGCAACACAGTTGATCCAGGAGACTCAAGTTATAGCACTGGTTAATACCAGCAGTAGGAGAAGGACTCTCAGTATCAGCCACGCTTCCACATCTCCTCTCAAAGGCTAACCTCTACAAGAAATCAGCCAACTAGCAAAGGTTAAAAGACATTAGGAAAAGCTGCAGGCCCAGTAAAATATTTATATTAGCAAGATAAAGCCACAGACCACTTGATCAGTTTACTTGTACGTTATTCTCCTTTTCTCCTGTGATTTCTCTATTGGATTGTCCTTTTAAATTGCAAGCTATGTGGTATGGCATGTAACTCCTTACAATGCTACTAACAGATAGTTACAACCGCCATAGCAACACCCAGACACACACGTCCTGATGCCACACATCTCCCACCTTTCTCAGTGCCACCAGGACTCAGGGCAGACAGATGAGGTAAAGTCCAAAGAAGCAAAGGCTGATGATGGCACTTGCTAAAGGCAAGCTGACACCGACTCTGAATCATATCAATCAATGCAAGAAGACTAGGACCATTCCTTCATGCCCAGACTCAGCTTGTGCCAGATGGCTACCTGTACGTCACTGCAGTTCAACAAGTTGCATTAGCAAGATGCTGCTCTGAAAGAAAAAGCCTTGTAGGTCAAGTTGCTCTCCGTGACTTTGCACACATACAATTGTCTGGAACACGGTAAATAAGCCTGCTGAGATAGTGCAAGAAAGAAATGAAGTCAAGCTCCCTTGCTCCCAGCAATACTGCCAGAACTAGTGTTTTACAGGACTAAAGAACAAAACACTAATTTGCATTTTGCCTCATACTGGCACCTTTGCTGTGATTCAATGCCTCTGAGAAAGCATAAATCACAGCCTGAGAGCACAGACTATTGTTTGAAGAATTTTATTTGCAGAAAACATCTTTCTTCCGCTTGTCTGAGTTGTCTAGCTAAGCTGTAAACCCCTCGGCTAGGAGGGAGCAAAACGCTGGTCAGCGGAGGCGGTTTCTTGTTTGTATATGCTGTGTTGTCAGGGCTTTTAATAAGCCTAAGAACACTGGTATGGCAAAAGGCAAATGCAATTTGTCTGCTGGAAAGGGGAGTGAAAAGATCAAAGATTAACATACTTCTGTTATCTCCATTAGCAGCTGAAAGCAGAGATTCAGCAAGGCACTTAGATATACAAGACGTAACTCTGCGGAGTGCATGGCACTCTGGAATGCACACCGAGCAAGGACAAGCAACTATTGGTGCCTGAGCATCGGACAAATGCCTAGTAAAACCCATCCCAAATATCTTAAACTGGGCTACAAGTCTTCGTTTACATCACAGGATGCAACATTTAGCTGCTAGAGACACTGAACAATTCCAGTGGCCCAAAGCATTAACTCTTCCTAGCCACCAGGCATATTCCAAGACATGGTTTTAAACACACTGTCTGGATGTTTAACTCACAGTACATTGTCAGCAAGCAGAGTACACAATTTTAGAACAAAACAGCACTTTTTAAAGCAACTGCATGTGTGATGTGGGGGAAATCATTTTTCAAAAAGAAGTTTAAGCAAAAAGAGCTCTCTTTCCCCAAAATTTCTCTGGACTTGTCACTGACACTTTTTTTTAAAAACAAAGTTTGTGGCTGTTTCAAGTATTTTGCAAACACTTCCAGTAAAAGATTTTCACCTCTGTATTTTCAAGTGTGGCAAATATTTCGCTACCAACAGCTATCTCATAGTCTGAAATGACAAACAGTCTGAAAATCAGCAAAACTCAAAAGATTGATACTTCTGCATTACACTGGTGACCCCTGCTAGCAGGATGTGATAGTTTTTACACCCAAGAGCTGAGAAACTTCTTGTTCTCCATATCCTCCAGGTATCCTCCGTACCCCCAGGCTACCTCCGTTGAAGTCAGTGGCCTGACCCCTGCTCAGCAAGGTGCTTCTTTGCCTTGGTCCAAGCATTTGTAAGCACTGTGCAATCATTGTGGGCTGTACTCCAAAGGCTTTAGAAAGCAACAAGATTTTTTTTCCTCACCATTTCACTAAGTACTGGATCAGACCCTAAATTACTATATTCACACCGCTGTAAGGAAAATACAGCTTGCCATATGCAGTGGGCAAGATTTATTAGATATTAGTTTAGAAGATGCCAGAGTAAAACATTAGAGAGGGAAAGGTTCATTCATCGTTACTAAGCAGCTTTTTCTTACATTGGCGATGGGAGCCCTCCAGTGGCTGTATACCCGCTGCTGTCCAGAAGAGGAATCGCAGAGGGGCAGCCGTCCCGGTCCCCAGACAGGAGAGAGGCAGCAGGCTCCTACAGTGGAGCAGCTGCAAGAAGGAGAGGAGGGAATCACCCTTGCCTCAAGTCTGAAACAAAAGCAGCAAACTTCAAACTAAGCCCAGAGAGGGAATACACGCTCCAAGACCAAACTTCATGTCACTGCATCACTAACTGGAGAGGAGGGCGAGGGGGAGCACGGGCGGCATTTCACAAGGCCTGATCTCTGTACGTTAGCAAACCCGGAGGGAAATAGTGAGCATTTGCACACAGATTCTAAGCAAAAGCTGGAGCTCAGCTTATTTCAAATGCGGGGCAAGAACAAGGAGGAAAATGATTCATCATCTGTCAGAGTCATGGGAATCTGGGCAGAACATGATACCACAGGGCACTACCAAATAGAGATCACAAATGAGGCTCTGTGCTCACTCTGTATCCATGATATTCCAGATATTCATGATGCTGAAGATATTCAAAACACATGCAGCTCCTGCCACCAGCACAAAGCCAGAGTTAGGGAAGACTGGTCAGTGATCTGTTCTACTTCATGTCTCATCGCAAGTGGGATTGCTGCCTTTCTATCCAAGTCTCTAGTGCTATTTCTCAGATTGTAAGCCAGAGAGGTCTTGTGTGATGCCCTGCATGACATTCACCATCCAATTCATCCGGTGAGCCCTGTGGATGGTCAGAAACATGTATTTTAAAAAGCGGTGGTAGAGCGTACAGCCGTTCTCACCCAGCCTTACAGGCAGTAGATGGTATCTTCTAGACAGGTGGCTGGAAGACTTGTTTGGAAATAGAAAACCCAGGGGCCAAAGCCACTGCAATAAACACAAGAGAGTACAAAGCCCATCCACAGAGATACAGCCCGGCAGAATTAATTCCTACAAGTCCAAAATTATGTTGTGCTTTACAAGCCATCTTTCTCACTGATAGTAGGGAGAGATGCTCATGATGAGAAGTGGCCACATCATTTCCAAAACAATCTCAAACAGCAGCAGCTTGGGGCACAGTGGTCAAAGGCCAGTGAAGGAGGTGGTGTCTTACACCTAGGGATGACAGCAACCAGGAAGCACAAGGTGTAGAATACAGCTGACTTGCAGAGTCCAGATTCAAGAAGATGAACTGCCCCAAGCAAGGAGAGTGAGGGTCTCACTCACTGATCTCCTTTGCCAGGACTTCCTCCTGATCAGCAATTTCATAGCACCTGAAAGTTGGTCCCTTTTGTCCCATCACACACATGGAGTGGGAGTTCATAGCCCCAGTCTGCAGCTCCCCTCCTGCTCCTCCCCTTCAGCTGGAAAGCGGTAACACTTTGATTCCCTCCCTTCTATTTTGCACATGACTGACCACAAAACTATTAATATCTGAATCCGGTCCCAGTTCAGCCAGACAACTCATTCCCTCCAAGGAGACAAAAACCACTGCTTCTTCCATTCCTGGAAAAACCTTTTATGACTGAGAGACCTGTAGCTCAGCTGTAACAGAGACAGCTCTGGTTTGCTGATGCATCTCAGCGGGGAACATCAAGCAGCATGAAAAGGTTTGGTTTGTTTCTTCTGTGCCTCCTTTGTCTCTTCAAGAAGGGTGAGTTCTGAACTTGCTACTATTCCCTGTCTGATAGCGGCTTTTCTTCTCGCTCTAGCCAAAGTGCCAGTGGAATTCCCTGGTACAACTAGTTCTTTAAGACTTGTCCAACCCTTCCATGCTGCTTAAAAGGATCCTGACTCCAGCTGCTTGTGACAATACTGAAAAACCTGAAGTTTGACTCTGCAATTGTCAGAGATGTCTTTGGTTTGTTTCCTTTCTTTCTTAACTTGTGGAGGGACTTCATCTAACTTTCCCCTACACTGTCAGTTGAATGCAGTGTTTTCACCATCATCCAGGAACACTGTCTGGCCTTCCTAGGAGTTAATTTGCAATGCATGCAATTTGCCCCAACTCAACTGAGCACTTAAGCTCATGTTTAAGTATGTGCTTAAGTTCCATTAAAATCAATGGGATTTGCTTAAGGGTCCTCTCAAACAGTATTTGCTAGAGTAGGGCTAGTTCTTAACAGCGTCTGTGGTGGTCTCCAGCTCTTGATCTTGTTATCGTGGTTTGTGACCTCGAATCCTTTCTAGCAACAACTAGCAGATGCACTTACCTGACAGCTCCTTCCAGGAGTTACCTTGTGTGAACAGCTATTTTCTGGTATTTGCCTGCAACCTTCTGTTGGGCCTTATGAGGCCTTCAATCCCAGGAACAAGTGGAGGCTGGATAAATAGCAAGAGGAAGCCATGAAAGACCCACCATGTCAAAGCTTTAAGGATGTGACAAAAGCTTGACAAGGAAATTATACACCAGATGCTGACAATTCCCTCCACTCATAATCTGGGGTCTTCAGACAGTGTTTCTATAGAAGTGGATGAAGCTGAAGACATTAGAAGCACTTATTTTTAACATTATTTCTCATGTGGCAGGCAAGGAGATGTTTATGTGCTAACAGAATGCTCTTTGCTTAAGATAAAAAAAAAAAAAAACCCACAGACCAGAAAGGTGACAGAGAAAAGCAAATCATGTACTTTTCAGTCCTCCAAAAACTAAGGGGTCACACTGACACATTTGAGAACCAAATGAACTATTCAGGCCATGGTCAATCAGCCACTGTTGACTGCATTTCACTGCCAAGAGTGGCAGGAATGGAAACAGTAAGATGTCAGCCCTGCATTCTCTGTACTCACAGGTCTGCCTCTGATCAGAGAAACGGTCAGAGCAATGGTAGGATTCCGAAGATCCAAAAGAAATCTGACAGCTGACCAACAGGGAAAAGGGATAATTCTGTAGTGTCAAAATAAAGAACGTAAAAGAAACTGGAAAGCAATAGCGTTCCATGTATTTACTGCCAGTTCCTAATGTTCAGAGTCCATGAGCTTCATGGAGTTTCTTTGGCCATGTAGCCTGTTAGACTACCCAGGCTGCAAAAGGTAATCGTATTGTTATAGCAAATGACAAGGAAGCCCAGCTCCAGATTTCAGTGATTAAAATACTGGCTTGGTACCAATTCCAGATAAGTAACTTAAAGAGAATCGGTCCTACACTGGCCTTTGTCCATTGTGAAGCACACAGTAGATTAATACTAGCTGCAGAGTCATGGAGGAATTTGCCAAACATTATGGAGAATAGATACAAGAAAAAAGGAACAGCCCTTACCTTCAAACTTACTTGTACTGATTAACCTGACAGCTGAATGCCCACAAACCACAGTGAAGTCAGGTAGACCAGGGATCTGCAGCAATTATTTATTGGAGGCCACTTCATTTTTCCCAAGCATTCTCATCTCAGCTACTGAGGAGAAAACTACCAATTTAATGAAGCCATCAAGAAGTTGAAAACATAAACGTAGCCAGATACACCAGACTGTAGCATCAGGAATAACAGCTGTTGTAACTACCAACAGTCAGTAGATATGCATATCTACGTAGAAAGGTGAGGGCTTCCTACAATTCCTGTTTGTTGATGCTTGTGGTTGCTGCTGGATGGAAGTGGGATGAGACATCGAGTCCTCCCTAAATATGCATCAAAGATAGGGTGCACTGATTCAGGTGAAGGCTATTTCATCATTAGAAATGATGAAATTTAGTCTGGCAGCAAAAAGGTTCAAATCCTCCAACTGTGCTAGGATTCACTGTGGCCAGATTTGGCCAAAAGAGCAAAATTTCAACTCTTTGCAACGTATCAGCTGGCAAACTCAAGATTTCCCCTGTTGTGACAAAAGGGCAAGGCCTGTCTGGGAAGTTACTGGCAACTAGAGTCCATATGCTGATAACCTGCTCTGGTGACAGAGGGCTTCCTTCCTCCTACAAATCACATGGGAGAAGATATAGGGAACCTGTCTATTCACATCAGCCTTCATAAGATGAGTATCGCTGAGTCTGTATTTAGATCCTCTCACATCTTACTCACAAATAAGATGTGACTGTGTGACGACAGCAGCATTAGCTGTTTGAAATATCAGACATTACAACCTTCTCCAGAAATACTGCAACAACCAACTGATTTGCATAACAACTACTACAACACAGGGGTGGGGGGGGGGCAGGCACACTCAAATACAGGGCTAACTTACTGTATTTCAGTGCTGACAACCACTGGATTTCTGGATACGCTCAGGTTTTTTTTTTTGCTTTTTTTGAATTCCTTGCCTCCAAGAGCACAAAAGAAGTGACTGGTAACTGCAAAAGACTGTTATCACAACTTAAGGTGCTATTGTTCACTTGAAAAGCAAGATGCCTGCTCAGACAGCAAACTCCTTCCAACGTGAGCTAGCTAGACAGTTCCCTTAGTTACTGGTCTTCAGCTGGACTAAATACACCACAGTAACTGGGCTGCTCAATCATCTGCAAGCCATCAGCAAGAACATCAGCACAGGGCCCACCAAGGGAACAGAGCACCCATTTTCTGAGTAAGAACAGAGTAGGTGCAGAAAGGATTCCCAAATTCCCTCTCCCATCAGTGCAATGCTCCAGGTAAATCAGTCTCAATTGTCTCCTTTTGCTTCTAGGTCTGCAGACCAGCGGCTGGTCCATTCACATCCCGTCCGACGTTACTGGTGAATTAGGGAAGATGGTTGTTCTGCCCTGTACTTTTACGCACCCCTACAAAACACTTGACCGGACCCTCGCTGCCATTTGGAGGATCAGGGAACCTTACAACGGTACAGTCGTTTTCAAGTGCATTACACAAGGTTCCAGTGAACTCTGCAAAACTACTGTCAGCTACAAAAACAAATACAAACTGCTTGGCAACCCACGGCACAAGGATCTTACCATCAGGATCGACAATCTGACCTGGAGTGACAGTGAGAGATACTTCTGCCGGGTGGAGCTCTCCGGAGATATTCATGACAAGTATGAAAGCAGGAATGGGATAAAGCTCCATCTGATTGGTAAGAGAACACGAGAGCCAAAAGAGGCAAAACCACCCCACAGTGAAGTGCAAAAGCCAAAAAGATGAGGAAATTGATGAGATCAACCAGACCAGTGACAACACACGTTCACCTGAGACGTTATTCCACAGGGCTGGCTCTTCTAAGCCCTGGGGAGAATTTACAGCAATTGGGCTGGGTATATTTATTGCCTTCCAATATGAAAGTATTCCAAAAGTCTTCCCATATGAGGTGATATGCACAACGCAAGGAATAGAATAGGAACAAAACAGAGCAGAAACTGTGATAAGGAAACAACCAGCCTCTGGCTGCCAGGGGTAAGGGTCAGTCAAGTCCTGGGCATCCCACTTCCTCCTTGCAGCAGCAGATCTGTGCAGCCAACAGTCAGCAGCTCATGGGATAGGGTTAAAGATATCCTTTTTGTCAGGACTTAAATTGGAGACTCAGCTGGTGAGTACGTGCTAGGAAACAGGCCTGGATGATAACAGGGGCTCAGGAAGACAAGATATCTGGCACCCCTGTGCCAGGATCTGCAGGTCTAAACTCCTCTGGAGCAGGAAAGGGTAAGTACCAACAGCTCTGACCAAGCAATGGCAAATCCTAGGAGATGACATAACCTCTTCATAGCTGTCAGATGCCTATCTTCCCCTCTCACAGCCACAGTATATTCCCATCAAGCTCCTTCCTTACAGCATCTTATCCTCACTACACAGGAACACAACCAAGCCACAAGCAACTTGCTCTCATCAGAGCATGGAGCTGCACCTGGATTAGAGGAAGCAAGAAGGAGCTTCACCTTCTCTTGAAGGTGTTTACAGTCTCCAGCTTGGACTGTGAACCCTGAGCTTGTACTGAGGCCTGTTACCTCTATCTGTCTGTGAAAGCAGCATCTCAAGCTGCCTCAGTTGCATGTAGCTAAATGAACATAATATTGTCCCACTGGACACAGCAGGGTCCCAGGTCTCTACAGCCTTGGCCAGATTGCCCCTAGAAACCACAGGTGCAACAGGGACAAGGCAAAGCATCTTTGATGGACTGCTATACAACAGTCACACAAGGTGAAATGCCTATCCATCCACTATCATTGATAGGAAAAAGAGAAGGGGGACATTTGAATCCCTAAATGAGTTCAGGACCCATTGCAATAGTTGTCAGATGGACATGATGGAGGTATGCAAGGAGTCACTCCTTTCTAAGGAGTCTACAGTCTAAACAGACACAGGGCAGGAGGGAAATACAGACACAGAGAGGTGAATTACACAGCAGCTCAATGCCAAAACCTCCATCTCAAAGTTTCATCCTACCCCTGCTAGGATCACACTGCTCCTACTGAAACCCGTAAAGGCATTCACAGTACAGAAATCCAGCATAAGAGCTCACTGCTGCAGCAGGACTTCTTGTTCTTTTTCAGCTGATAATCTGGCTGAAAAAAAAAAAAATACCCTTCTATCAGGGCTGCTTAGCATGGCAGACAGCCAGCAAAGTGAGCAGGGGATGAATTTCCAGCACAGATCACACAACTCCACCTGCGCCCCTCCGCTGTGTTCCCTTGCAGGCACGTCCAGGGCTCCCACGCCGCATGCAGCGAACTCATCCCCAGGCTGCTCTGTGCTCAATTCACATCAAGCATTCAAATTTAAGGAGACCTAGTTCCAAAAAAGCTCTAATCCTTTGTCTGAGGGTGTGCTTACAGATGTAGAGCGCGCTAGTAGACACACGTGGCCTCAGGAAGAGACTCAGACCTTAATCAAGAGTGCAGAGATACTGTGCGTTGCATGATTGTGCTTGTGATGTGAAACTACCTTACACCTGCTGTGCACTGCAGGTGTCCAGGCAAGGTACAAGGATAAGTTAAGTTACTTCTCGGGAACTTTTAGGTATTCAAGGCTCTCCTTTCATTTAGAGCAGCTCCTTGGCTTTCCTAAGTACCCCTAACACAGGGCATGACCAGGGCAGAATGGCAGCAAGATGTGTCCTAGAGGCTGCCTGAATTTAAACACTAGAGGTATGATAATCAGCCTTATTCCTCTCCACATCTCCAGCTCCCTGCACAGCTCCCTCCACACCTTCCCATGCTCTTCCATGGGCAAGGGGGAACTTGGGCTGTAGCTGGTTGCAAGCTTTGTATGTGCTGACTGGCCACCCATACACACATATGGTCCAGATAACTGGCCAGGAAAAACAGGAGAGAGAAATACTGAACTCCTACTGCAGCCTTTTCCTCCATGAGAACACTCACTTAGCTCTCTTCTGTTAGTCCCTAGTTTTCACAATGCCTTTAGGAACCAAATGTCTCTCAAGTATGCACAAAATTGGCCAACAGATCCAGCAGGAGAGGACCAGTGGCTAAGACAAGCTTGGTCACATCAGCCACGCTTCCTTGGGTCTAGTTCATGAGACTAGACCAAATACGACATGTTCAACAGTACCTCTCAACATTGTGCTTCCCTCAAGTGCTTTTCACCACTGTTCATCCAGTCACACAATCCCATACCCTGCAAGTACAGGACGCGCAATGAACAACCCCGTCCTGGTATCAACATGCTATCCCAAAGCAACCAGGGAGCTAAATCAGCTGTTTGGTGCTCACCACAGGGCTGGAGTGAAACACCAAGTATAGACTACCAGAGAAGGGAAAGAAAATAAGTGCCCTGACAATAATTTGTCAAAACTGACAAGTCTCAGGCACTGAGCAGAGGACTCACACAAACAGACCCCTCCTCATGGGCTCTGCAGGTCCCAGACCAAGGGAACAGCCATGAGATACTCTCAGATGCAGCCAGCCTGTCCGAAAAGCAGACCAGCTGCACCTACTGCCTAAGTCACAGACAGCACTGGGCTGTAATTTATGGTAAAACCACAGAAAACTGCCAATCTTCAAGGATGGCTGCCCTGCTGTAGTGCTGCAGTGCTTCTGCCTTGTCCCATCACACCAGGGTGATGTGGGCTGAAGTCGGCCACAGCTTAGTGATCTGCATAAGTAATGACAAGGATAAAAAACACAGTTCACATCTCCACAGACCCAGTGAAAAAAGTGAGGAAAAAAGTGGAAGTGAAAAGTGAAAGCGAAATGTGATTCCAGGGTTACCCTGTTATAACACAGAGTCCACTGCGACCAAACATTCTGTACGAGACCTAGCTTTGAAACTTAATGCACTTTCTCTCTTTTGCTGTGATTTCTGCAGCTGCCCCCAGGATCATCAATATCACCGTTAGCTCGAACGGAGATCACACCTTCAAAGCACGCTGTACAGCCGAAGGGGAGCCAGCGCCTTCCCTGACTTGGACCAGCCCTCACCACAGCAACCTCACCTCCGTCACGAACATGAATCACCAGGTCACCAAAGAGCTCCAGTACCTGACACATGATGGAAAATACACATGTACTGCTGTCAACAGCCACGGGAGAGCAGAAGGGGCTGTGTACTTCTATAAATTCAAAGCCTCCAACAGCTCCCTTTTCCTGATCCTGATTTTTGTACCATTGGGAATTAAAGTACTTGTTTTGCTGGTGATAGTGAGCTTTACTGTTTTCTGGAGAGGAGGTATGTATCACTCACTATTTCCTTTGGTAGTCTTCCTCCATCAGACCTGTAACAAGCAAAGTGACACAGCAGATAAAAATCAGGCAGGAGATTTTTTACAATGATTTTCCACCTTAGGAAAATGACATTTATAATGGGAAATCCAAGAACAAGTAAAAGAAAACTCCTGGCTGGCCGGTCACAGCCTGCAGAAATGAGGTCTTATTCTGGAAGGAATCGTTAAAAAAGACAGGGTGAACAAGAGTTTCCCTAGGCCTGATGAGAAAGGTTAATAAACTAACAGATGTGCAATTAGTTGAAAAGCTGCTCCCTACACAACCAGATTTTTTTTTTTTTTTTGAAGCAGACTAATTACTAACTTTTTCCGTTTAGCCCTTGGGCAGGATTTACCTTCACTGCTTCCCACAAAGTAGCTTCATCTCCCAGGGTCAGCATCTTCATTTTACAGACTGCCCAGCTCAGTCCCCAG
Organism: Dromaius novaehollandiae; assembly: GCF_036370855.1. NCBI lineage: Eukaryota > Metazoa > Chordata > Aves > Casuariiformes > Dromaiidae > Dromaius > Dromaius novaehollandiae. The sequence goes on from NC_088130.1 coordinate 66,827,780, forward strand.
GCCTCAATATCCAAGTGCTTCATGGTCATTAGTGAAATCTCAACTTCCCGGTGTGCCAAGGCCATGAGAGCAGGGAAACATCTAATTGTTAGAGATGAGAAACAGCTCACAGAGCAAACTAAGAGACTTCCCAAAGGTTATAAAGGAAACCTACAGCCAAGAAACCCAAAAGCCCCTGGCTCCCAGCACAGCACCCAGCCTAGCACATCATGGCTGCTGTGCTACGTCACAGCAAGGATCAGGCCAGGAGGAGTTCCTGGGTCTGGGTCTCTGGCCAGAAATGTGATGCCACCAGTGTAACAACAATCTGATAGCAACAACTCGCAGAGAGCCACTACTTGCCTTGAACTGTAGGAGGTATAAGAACAGCCAGAAATACTTCGCTCCTTATATTCAGGTGCCTAATTCCTACCCTCCTGAAGGCTAACCACAAAACTAACACAATTTTTTTTCCCTATTCACTGGCATTTTATAATCACCTTGTAGTGCAGAGTGGCTTCCCGGCTCACTCTGACCACACTGCTAACTCACATCTTCCTTCTCGATTAACAGGTCCCTTCACTACCCCAACCAGCCTGGCCCGGTAAGAACATCCTGCCTTCTACTCATGTCATCCAGTAGGAAGCTAGAGATGGCTAAGGAGAGAAACGCACTTGTCCTTGGTCTTGGCAACAACTTTCAGGCCTGACAGCAGGCTCCTGGGACAAGGACAGGGTTGGGCTGATGGTCAGGTGACCCCACATGAGGGACTGTGGCCTGGGCACTGCAGGGAGCAGGCTCTGGCTTGGGTATAGGTGAGAACAGACCCGACTGATTTGAGGATGAGCTGCTCTGAGAATGAGCAACTCGGGCAGTAGCTTGGAGAGACGGGATGCAGCAGCAGTGAGAGACTACCGGAAGCTCAGGTGGGCCATGGGCACAGTGTATAGTAACTGTGATGAACTAGCGAAAGAACCATCCACCCCGGGATGGGTGCAGGAACCAGTGGGATGGGGTCACGTCCAACTTGAGTTACCCTATGACCATTACTTGATGTCTCATTCCCCCACACACACCCAAAACAACACAGCTATTTGAGCAAGACGCTTGGGCGTGCAGTATCAGGTCACACCAGCAGAGGCAGAGGGGACTTCTACCTTACAGGTAATTAGTAAAAGCAGTTAATTGTAGAAGCGTAGCTTTGCTGATTTAACAGTCTAAACAATACTGCACCCTTGACTACAGTATCATGTATTTGTATCGTGACAGAGATGAAAGCTTAAAAGCCAAGATGCTCCATGCTCTGCATATACATTAGAAGATCCTTAACGCTACTTCTAAAGTGGGAGAGATTTGTCACAACCATCCTTAGCCTCTGACACAGCAGAAGAGCAGCAGTAGTTCATGCTAATAGTGTTGGAGGTCATTCTGGATCCTTTAAGATACAAAACCTTACATGTAAATCAGATACTGAAAAACTGTCTGCTATAGAATAGAGGATCCGTATCTGAGAATATTAGGGTCACATGTACTCTGATGCTCCTTAACTATTAGCTAAAGCCACATATAAAGACTAGTGCAGCCAGAAATGCATCTTTACCTTATTCACTTCTCTCCTTGTCAGGCCCCAGCCGCAGGACTCCACCTACGAGAACCTGGACCGCAGGCACTGCGGCAGCCCCACTTTGTCAGCAGAACAAGCTTCAGTGCCGCGCAGCTAAAGACCTGACCTCTGACGCCGGCACCTGCTTGCACAGTTTGATTTCCTGCTTGTCAGGCGCAAAACCAGGTCACATTAGGGTGCCTATCTCCCCAAATATAAGACTGCCATTGACTGATATGTGGAAGGTCAAACAGGCCTTCCAGGTGCATGTTCTCCCTCCTGGTTGTGACTTACAAGCAAGAGCAGCTGTCAAAGGGAAGATGGATAAAGAGAAGGATGCTAAGAGAAGATAAAAAGAAGGATGGAGCTGGCAGAGCAGAAAAGGATCTACCTAATATGTCTAGTCAATCTGTAGTTTTCAGGCTATATCAGACAGTGTTTAGCAAGCAGATGGGAATCTACCATTTCCTCCCAACTTTTTGTTACCGACTTTTTTCAAAAGTTACTTCAAACCTAGTTTTTCCCCACTCCACTTTTCAAAATACATGCAGCTTATGAGAGCCAGCAACTAGACTATTCTGCTCTTTGAAACATCAGGGGTGAAGAAAAACTCTTGCAATTTCTGTAAGTTTTTCTTTTTTAATTCCTTAGCTTCCAGAAGAGTTTATCTGAAACTTTAAAAGAAATCTCAACTTTCAAGAGGTGCAAGCAAAATGAAAAGAGGAAAAAAGTTTTCAGCAAGTTGGGAAAGTTGAAAACCGGAAATTCAAAGGTGGTCCGTACTGTAAGTTTACTTGCAGCTCTTGCTAGTAGTACCACAACTGGTACGTAAGCACACATGCACACACAAGCACAATCTCAGGGCTTTCAGATAAAAGTCATGACAACGTTGCAATAAAACAAACTATAGGAGATGGCTGCGTTAGGAAATATAACTGGTTTCCCCCCAGGAAAACTCAAAATACTTTTCAACTAAATTCAATAACTTTTTTTTTTTAATTAAAAGAAATTTATTTCTAAGTGGTTCATCTGTTACATGAAGAAAATTCCTTTAAGCCCTGACTATATATCCCTTAAATTCTGAGCTGAAGTCACTGACCAGCACTTTCCACTAGCACACCACATGGTTACAGACGTGTTTTGGTGTGACCCTAGCAACAATGTGGGGTGCAGGTGGTTTTTACAGCATAAATCACACAGGTGTTTGGTCAGTTCTCTCGCATCCATCAAGAATTCTCTAGCTCAATCTTGACCATGCTCCAAGACGAAGCAAGTCAACACAGGAGGACTCTGTCAGGGAGACCTGTGGTCCAAGAGTCACAAAACAAGACAGGCTGTGGACACCAAAGGGTTGGTATGGAGGAGGAGAAAGAACGAAGGGGGGAAACCACCACCCAAAGCCTGTGACCCTGCTTGGAAAAATCATCCCCTCACTTGAGAACTCTTATTTTAAAGTTTACCTCTTTGTAATATCTGTACTGGGAAACTAGAGCACAAAGCTGTAATTGGTAACAGGATAACAGTCCAAGATAACAAGGAAAATTGACACAGGGAGATATTTTAACCTCAGCTTTGAAATCCTAGTTTGTAATCCTAGCAGTGATGGAGCCAGGTTTAATGAAAATAAGAGATGGAAAGAGGAAGAAGAGTCACAAAACTGCCTGAGATGCACAAAATGTGCCCTGAATATCTGCATGTTGTCAGCATCTCACACTCAGAAGCACTGCCAGCGTGTCACATAACAGCTGCAGTAATTTAGATCTGTGAGGAAACTCATGGATCAACATTGTTCAGCTTTTAGTTATTTGGCTTTGAGTGCAACCCCCGACAGCGCAGCAAGTGGGAAGAACTAACTGGGATGCCCAAGAACAAGAGCCCACACCATCATCCACCATGAGCTGGGGGGACAAGCAAGCCAACCTCGAGTGAGAAGCAGACGAGCTTGTCTGAATCCTGCCCTTTCCCTTGTGAAGGAACCTACTTAACCCGTACACAGCCCCTGGGAGACTGCTCCTCAGTGGGACGAGTCTGTCCTCCTCAGCATTTCTCTCAGCTGCCTTCTCGTCCCTCGGCAGCGCTCCAAGCCTTCCCGCGGCTCTCACACATAAAGGGTGACTCCCCGGCTCACCTTCCCTGGAAGCAGCTTCACACTCACAAGCCCTGGTCCTCATGGGGGACTTCAGCCGCCCCAGTGTCTGCTGGAGGGACAACACAGCAGGAGACAAGCAATTCAGGAGGCTTCTACAGAAGAGGAGGCTATTTCAGAAAAACATGAAGGAAAGAAGCTAACCTTCTAGTACTGACCTTGCTTTGCCTAACAGTTAAGTGTCCCAATTTCTCTTTTTTTCCCCCCCAGCTTAATCCATATACATATAAACCATAGTCAGGGTTTGGGAGGATTTGGCTATTGCTCCATTGATCAGTTTAGCTTTCAGAAAGGAGCCCTCTCTGGTCCCAGATGATACAAATTCCCATCACCACCATGCCATAGTCCCTGTGGGATACTCTAGAGTACGCATGCATATGAAACACCAATGTATGTATTTCACACTTCTTCCTGATCAGGCATCAGTTTTTCCACTCCACTGCATTATCTTAAGTTAATGCCACTTTCAATTGTTATGTCCATTGCACTATTTGACCTATTTTTCTAATAAATATGTAAGCCGCAGTCCTCGGGTAACAGTTCATTCCATTGCAATTAGTACTGGCAGAGTCAAACATTGTAAAAGCCACACATATTCACTCTCTAAATTACACAAATTATTTAAAAGGTGTATCTGTTTTACGTAGTTAACATTCAGATTTCATCCTTGTACTGTGAGCTACAATGAACACCAAACTTAGCTTTCCTTCTGAGATTACCTGTTTACACTTAAGATATCAAAAAAGCAACGCGGCAGGCTGGGGTTCAGGAGCAGGAGGGCAGTTGCAAGGACACTGTAGCACCAGAACTGAAAGCATAACTTTCCCCTACTTCCCCCCATACTACTATCTTTCTCCTTATGCAGGCTAAATACAAAAGCCCCTGGTCTGGGTCACCTATGCATAGGGAAAGAACAGAACCAATGCACTGCCAGTCCCAGCAATGCCAGAAAACAGTGCTGGACCACAACGCAGGACCACATCCGTTTACTGCATATCCCTTTCATCATGCATGAGTAAACAGACCAAGATCTTAGCTTTAAGGGGCATCATTTGTATTTTGTCCAGCTTTTATGAAGGATTTAACATAACAGGGCCTAAAGAGCAGCCCTAGACACCCTATTGAAACATGTAGCAAGAGCAAGTGTTATTAAAAAAGGGGGGGGGGGGGAATTTCCCATGCTTCCCCCCTCATTTAGAAATACTGCTTTAAGATTTGACTTTGGAACAGAAACAAATGTACAGTGTAGTAAGCGGATTTGCATTCTTCCTTCCTACCAACGCTAAATGAGATCAGTTTAAGAGAAATGGAAACAGCGCATGCAAGCTCTTTACCGCATCAGGTATAACACAGAGTGGCTTGAACGCAAATAACCTTCACCAAGAGATTCTGGCAAACCATTTCATTTGCAGCCCATAATGAACAGTTCTCCAAGAAAAAAATGCAAGTGGCTGAGCTTCACCAGCAAGAACAGCCTGAAAACGTGATCCCATCAACACCATGCCCTTTGAACGGCTTCATAACTCAGCCCCTGCAACAACCATGGAAAGGCAATAATCACCCTGCTGTACAGAGGGCCATACAACAAACAGGTTTGTTTAGACTTGAAAACACTGTAGACAGACAAAGAGCAAGATTTCACCTAACATTAATGACCCAAAAGTCAGCACCTAGGTTTCATCACAGCCAGAGAAACAGGTACTGCCAGGTGGTAATTCACTGCATCTTTTCCAGACAGCTTTCTTGGGATGGGATGCACATGCACCTTCACAGCTGTAACTACAGGAAACAGGAGGAAAGGAAAAGGTGACGCTAAAGAGCCCCCGGAGGTTTGTGGAGTTTTACTAGGGCAGAGAGGCATCTTTTCTGTCATTTCATAGCTGAGCTTTCTCCTGGACTCTGGGAACAAAAAATACTGTTGCGTTACATACGGGTTAGGATGAGCAAAAGCAGAGTACAGACTTAATTCCTGCGTTTCAAAGAGAAGACTCCCTAAACCTGAGTGGCATTCCCCTACACTTTCACCTTCAAGAACAAAGGTGTTTTTCCCGGTTTGGACTCTTCCGTCAAGTTGAAAATATCATGGTGTTGGGTCAGGAATTACTTGATTTTTCATGTTTATTTTGCATGGTCTTTGCAGACAGAGCATGTTATAAATACATCATTTGTAAAAACTCAACAGCTGAAACGATATCATTTTAAAAGTGCATGTCATACATATATTTCTGTCTTTTTCACATTTCTTACACAACTGACTGATAACATCTTATCTAATAAAGCCAGTGCTTTTCAGTCTTTAGGAAAATAAAAAAAAAAAAAAAAGAAAGAGAGGAAAAAAGCAGCAAAACATATTCTTCCAGTTGTGAATTTTCCAAAAGAGTCCATTAAAAACTATGCTGCATTGATGTCTGGTTAATATACAGAGGGATGTACATAATTGTGTAGGCTCGCAGATAGAGCAAAGAACTGTAAGACCACATGAAGGTGAAGGTGATCGAATGATCCAGCTGGCACAGTTAGCAGGATCTGTCACAAAGAGGGAGGTGGTTTGCTCTCCAGCACTGAAATCACAGGTAAGTGCAATCCTTCAAAGCGATGCGTTATAGAACGGACAGTAGGTAGCACATTTCCTTGCCCTAGCGACCAAAACTAAAGTTTAACGTGTAACCATGTTCTAAACATAAAGGCACAATTAATACAGAAAAGAAGCTGTCACTGTTCCTTCGTAGAGGTGTATAGACTGGGACCTTGGGCCCCCTGGAATAGATCAAAGATAAAATGGCCAAAGTTAGGCAAGCAACTTGGGAAACTCACCTTCTGCTTCCCCTAAAGAAAGGGGCATCTTGCAGTCACACAAGGCAACAAAATCAGTGATCTTTCAGCTGAAATAACAGATTGGCAGGCTCGTTGCTCAAGCTTTGGTAAGAGAATTTTAACGAGCAATCATCAAATTTAACACAAGATAAATAGCTTTTCACGGTGTCATCTAAAACCCTGTCACATCATGCCCAGCTACGCATAAAAGAATAAACTTCAAGGGGCGTCTACTTGATAAACCACTATCTCCTGAACAGTCAGACTTTCAGAATTAAGGAATCACCTATTTAACGTGAACATAGTCGTCTGCTCCCCTTCCAGACACTGAGGAATCCTGAAAATTATCTTCTAGACATTATCTAACTTAAAACAACATGTCCAGAAATTACTTTTATTTAATTAAGCAATATGGAGGCAGACTCACTAGGTTTTAGAAAATAGGAAAAAAACCCATAATTCTTTAGTTCAAATTTTAGCTTGTATTTAGAGAAGCAGGAGAAGATTGTAAACATGCCTTTCCACTACAGAGTTCTGTGGGAGAGCAGAAAAAGTTTTTTAAATACTGTCTTCCCAAACATAGCGAGTTTGCAAGTCTCCAAACACACAATCACATAAGATTCGGAGGGATCCTGGGTAAGACAATCAGAATCTCTTTTATATACAACCCTCCGTCCAGTTTGCACTGGCTCAAGCAATGATACATTGGAAAATGGAAAGGCACAAAGCAGAAACTTAAGATGCTACAGGAGACAAGGACGAGCTCTGCTGCCTAATGATTTGTGTGTCTATTTTCAGGTACTCTCCTCACAGATGTGCACCACACACAGGAAGATACTCAAGTCTTTTCAGTAGACAAAAATTGAGCAATTCCACAGGCCTACATACCATCAGGGCTTTAAAGAGGAGAAAGAAAAGGATAAAACTTGCCAGTGTGCAGTTCCCACTCACACCTCTGACTTATTTAAAGTGGAACTTCTGCAGGTAAAAATCACTTGTGCAACAACACCTTCAAATGTAAACCAGAGCAATCCAACGTTGCGTGATGATTTTGGAGCTCAGTGCTGCTACCGTATGCTGTCCAAATAATGCACTTCTGGGTACAGAGTATTAACAAGGAGAGCCAAGAGATTATTGCCATCTCGAAGACAATGTTCTGGATGCTTGATGAACTGAGAAGCCTGGGAGAGTTGCTCTTGATAATCCATGTACTGTTTGTTTGATGCCATAGATTCAAGAGCATTCAGTGCCTACAGATACAAGGGAAAATGCTGTTAGCTATGTATACTTCGGTCCACGTCTTTTGCAGGTGTAACAAACCAGCTGCTGAGCCACCATAAGCACAATTCCACTGGAACATCCTCATCTGCTAGAGATCATGGAGTATTCTGAATAAAGCATTTGTACAAATACGATCACATGATACTGTTTCAAGTCACCTCATATTTTCCAAGTTGTTCCTTCCCTGAGATCAGCACAACGGATATTCTCTTTTAAGGCTTGCTATGACTCCGCAATATAAATATTGACATATATTTACATCATGCACTAAAGACATGGTCCTAGGAGAAGTCAAAATACACATCAAAATATAAACTGCAACAACAACGTCTTATGGACATCTTTGACTTTCATAAATGTATTATTTTGCTCCCAATAATAATATTACAGGGACAGCATCAGGTTAGAAATTGTATGTTAAAAAAAGTTCCTCACCTACGTTAGCAGTACCACCTATGATGAATGTTGGAATAACATCTGAATAAGTTTCATTTATTTTTCAGAGAACACAAACAAGCTATACCAAATAAATTCCTGTGCTTTCATTTCTAGTCCGCTACTCCTTCCTATTCTTATGCACCTACTTACTGAAATAACAACCTGGATGGCGCACACACTGGAAAAGGAATATTTATTTGTCATATGGCTTTTAAGTCCTGTTTTCACGTAAGCAAATGCTAGTGTAATATCGCCTTAGTTTGACTACAGCCTACACATTGTCCTGAAAAGCTGGATAGCATTGATAGCATTGTTTTTATTTATTTATTTTTATTCCTTCTACCTGTTGTTATGTTCCAAAGTTTCAGAACTCGGGGTTTCTGGACATAAATTGGTCTGTACCTTTCATTTATTATTTAAGATTAGAAACTATTACCTTCACATTCATATAGAAGGCTGTGTGAACAGGTTTAGTTGGAGTCAACTTAGGGTCGCCTTAGCTTAGGGCTCAGACACACAATCCTCCAACCACAGTCCAACAAGTTACCATCCATCAGCTGAAAACCAGTGTGCCAGTTCTCAAGTCGATGACAATGGCCAGGTAAAGCACAGTAGTCCAGACTCCACTTAAAGATGTTTCAAGCCATTACATTTTATCTTGCGCTTGAGATGAACTGGTATGTACCAAAGATTGCTCACAGCAGCTCAGCTAGACCCCAAAATACAGTCAGGTGGGGTCCAAGAGCAAAGTCTCTTAAAACTCACACCATCACCAGGCCTGCGCTGCCCCTGCCCTCATCTCTGGCAAATTCCAAGACGGTGTTCTTACATATAGCAAATGTTGCATGAATTTGTGATACGCCCTTTTCCCCTAAAGACGCAAGTGAGTGCAACAAACTATTTCTGAAATTCAGTTTGATGTAAAGCCGTAGCAAAAAAATAAAAACACACAAAAAAACAGAGCGTATTCAGTGCTAAATAAAATCGAGAAGTTCATACGAGGATTTAGCCTGAAGCTCCAATGCTTGCAGTGACCCTTATGAGCGCTGCCTCACAACCCGAGACAGCACACAAACAGAGCACTCCAAAAAGCCAACGACCAGCACACAATACCTGCTGAGCCTTCTGCGACAGCTTCGGCTCTGAACCCGCTTTCAGGCGGACTTGACTCTCTGCAGGAATCTGCACCAAGAGGAAGGTGGACAAACTGCGGGCGACCACCCGGAACCTTACACAGGGAAAAGCAGAGAGAAGGGGGCATCAAATTTGAAAGTCTTCAACCGCACAGACTGAAAGTTCTATCCTGTGAGACATCTCTTACATGGGAACACAGTAGAGGCTTTAGAAGATCATTTTTAATACAAAAAGAAAAAAAATATCGTAGTATATACACTCAGTATATCATTATTATACACTAGAGGATAGTATAATACCATATATATGAAATGTTGCACCTCCCTTGAGCTTAGCTGCAGCCTTGAGGTCACATCTGAAACACTCGTTTAACAGCCTTTGAAACATCCATATCACCAAAACCAAAGGATCAGTTGAACATGAATAAGACTTCAGAGTAATTTATACAGTGTCAGGACTGCATCCCAGGAGGTCTTTATAAAGTTAAATACTATGTCGGATTGGTGTTCCACAAGCATTTACATATTTCTCCTTGGCATTCTTTCCACTTTAATGTCTTACAGCCAAGTTTGCTCTGTCTTAGAGAGTAACAAGCACATATTTCTTTGAACATCTCTGAACATTTCCCAGCACCTCAAGGTTAAGATGGAAAAGGCAGAGTGCATATGTTCATACAAAACACTTGTGACGTGAACTGGAGCAGTCTTCTACAGATGAGGTTGAAATATTTTCCTCTAATACACAGTCTGCCTACAAACTTAGAGATGGAAACCAAGCCAGAATCACGCTCACTGCAGTTACTACAACTCACTAAAGCTTGGGTCCAAGTAACTTTATAGATTTGGGGACAGCCTTGATTCAGAACATCTTTCAGCATTGCTCTGTGCAGTCTGGATCCAGGCTGCAGCTTTTTCAACACGACAACTCACCCTGACTCAACAAATTCACTCCAACCCTTACCTGGGTGACAACGGAGACCTCCTGCCTAGCCCAATAGCACCAAGTATGCCAGAAGTCAGTCTCTCTTCCGCCAGCTGACTCTGCCTGCCCTGTATTGAGAGCAGTGTCCGAATGACAGATTCGATCAGAATGGCATCGTCTTGCTCCATCTGAATTAGGGATAACTGCAAGGCTTTGTGCCACCAAAGAAACAGCTTTGCCTCTTCCTTTGCTGAGCTTTACATAGATTAAAAAAAAGTCAGAAGTACAGGTTAAGAAGACTGTACATCTCCCCATTAGCCCTGTGAAGAGTCCAGGTGGCAAGTTAACAACAGCTAATCTTAGTTTATCAGGCCAGTGTAACTGTATCACCCCACAAATCATTGTGTAGCTGAAGATCTTATTGTTATGGACCTGATGCAGAAAACAGTCAGCAGGTTTTAACAGCCTGTAAGAGGACAAAGAACAACGTTTCCTTCCAAGTTTTAAACCTAAGAATTAATGATATTGCAGCCATAAGCGCATTTAAGCCTATCTAGAACTTGGTCGAAAAGAAACGAAGCTGGATCTCTACTCCTTCCTTTACTTAACATTAAAACACCTTAGCAAGCACTAGCTGTTGTTTCCACAGTAACTTAGACTTTTGATATGATCTTCTAGAAGAGGAAACATCAAAGGCTTTTGCTGAGCAAAGCACAACATGAAGTTCCCCTGTGGTATTTTTAATTCTTCCCCAAACAGTTGCAGTCGAAGTTAATGAGCTCAGGTTTTCCACATATAGCACCAGCACGAGCTTTCTGCATCAGACCATCCTCAGATTGCTCTACCCAGTTGTTTCTCTCAAGCCAGGCACCCACAGTTTTGAGGGTTTAACCGGCTGTGTAAGGTGGCTTTGCTGTCTGCTCCCCACTTTGGCAATCAAATTACTAGAACTATAAGCTACCTACATCAGTTAAGGTATTCTTTGAATTCCAAGAACACAGTGGGAATGCACATTTTCATAAAATGTTCTCTCTCAGCAAATATGAGCATTATCAACATCAAAATACAAAGATATTTATCAAGTTTACTAAATTTTAGCAATAATTTCAGCAGCCTGTAAATACAGTTGTTAGACATTGTAAATACAAAGTATTACCAAACACCAAAGCTATCTACAGCCATCTATCATGTTGTTCCACCAGAATTATTATCTAATAAGACATTTTACAACAATACAGACCTCTAACTTTGGGCACCCGACTACATACACTGGATTCAGATTTTGTTCAGAACTGCTGACATTCTGCATTGCGCAGCTATGGACATCAGACCTTTCAAGTACCACACTGAGTATTTAGCATATAACCCATCCCACCTAGTGGACATTCTGGAAAGTGAACCCCACACTGATTTAGGAATTTTGTAGTCATTTTAATTGAGCAAAAAATCCAGGCTGCCATTGAAATCAAGCTCCTGTGATTAAAAACTAACCAAAAGACAATAAGAGAAATGTTCAGGCAGAATTCCCTCTTGTGTTTCACCACGTCTATCAGTGTTGGTACTGGGGCATGGGCTGGAAGATGACATTTGTGATATTATGGAAGGACTGACCATTATATCCAGCAACCAGATTATAGCGACTATACAACCACAGCCTTACTTAAAAGTCGGGGCACATTCAAAAGACTGGAGGTCTGTACCTTGGATTCACTTGCTCCAGCCATTTGCTAATGGTTTGCAGGATATTCATTTCATTGGTAAGTGTCTGGTCAGTGTTTAGACATTGTAGCAGGTAGATATACAGGGTCAAGTAGCTTCCCAAAGACAGACACTCCTGCAGGAACTCCTCCATGGTAAGCTCAGGAACTTGGAGAGAGGCAAGGATAGGGCCCCAGCCTAAATCCTGGTGGTTAGGAGACTCTAAAAAGAAAGCAAAAGGACAGCATAAACAGCATAAGTAAACAGTGCTTGGTAAAACCCAAGAACTAGAACTACCTTACTGTTTTCCTTTAAATTGCAAAATTCAAATTGTTTTAGCAGTGTTCCAGATAATCAGTTTGTGATGCCACTGTGATGGCTAGAGATAAAAAAAAATATCCACTATTGTAGTGTATCTCCTTCACAGAATCACAGAGTGATTGAGGTCGGAAGGGACCTCTGGAGATCATCTAGTCTAGCCCCCTGCTCAAGCAGGGTCACCTAAAGCACGTTGCACAGGATCACATCCAGGCAGGTTTTGAAGTTATAAGGAGTCCCAGGTGATTCATATTTAATGGGCATCAAAATACTGATCAATGCTCTTGACACAAGTGGCAGAACAACACACCCTCCTACCTTCATTGAAGTAAGCTGTGATACAAGCTTCGGTCACCTCCGCCATGTGTCGGACAGAGGCCAGACTCTGGCATGCCGCCGTGAGAAGGGGCATCGCCAGTAATCCATGCACTTTACTGTCAACCCACTTTCGCAGGCTTCCCCGCAACGACTCGGCTGTTGTAACACTAGAGTTGTTCATCATCGTCAGGGTTTCTGTAAAGAGACTGCTGAGGGCCATATGACGTGTTTGCAGATCCATATCTGAAAGTCAGAAATAAGGGAAATATGAACCATTTCAGTAAATAGAGGCTAGACCCTAGATGACCTGAATTCAGTTTCATCACCAAACATTTCTTTAGGTCCTGGGAAAAGTCACTTTTTCATTACACACCTGCAATAAGACACTCGATTCCTAACAGCCTATTTCCTTGATGACTTAATTCATAATTTACAAAACAGCCAGACACAGCTGATAAGACTGTACAGCACCCAGTATATCTAAGCCTATTTTTCAATTAGGGACTTTCAGCCCTACTAAATTGAACAGTAAAGCATGTTTACAGTCTCCAAAAATATGTAGGTATAAAACTACAATTTAAAGCACAGCTCAGAGCTAAATAATCAAGTTTTTAACGATTCCATCTGAAATATGATCAGGTTGAGCCCTGAGATTTTGCAATCCCCTCACGTGTTTTAGACTACCTGCCAATCCCAGTGTTCAAATCCAGAATCTTTTTTTGAAGCCATCTCTTGCCATTGTCTAAACGCATTAACATGGGCCATGCATAAGTGTCCTTGGAAACGCACACATTTCCTGCACTCAGCTCTTAAGTCTAATCACAGAGTAGAACTTGCCATGTATCAATGAAAAAACAGCATCACTATAAAAGAAAGCTTTCCAGCAGTGTCAGATTGTAGCAAGGGAAAATTTCAATGACATATAAAGAGGAAAAAGAAAAAGCACAAAGAGGGATTGATTATTGGAAAAAAGTTGCCCAAAGTGGCTACGAAGTCTCCAAAGTGCCTCCAACCCCCTTCAGGCCAAGCACAGAAGCTAAATCTGATGCACATCACCACTTTCCTGCCACAATTCATCAGGGCTCCTACTCCACTCCACAGCCTGGTTGCGCTGGGTGAACAAAGAATTCTTCTGACCAACTCTATGGCTGTCCTACAGAGCTTCCCCAAGCTGCAATACCAATAGCAAGAGACATTTCTCAGGGTCACAAATTTTCAAATTGAAAATTTAGATGGGAAGTCATCTTTATTCTGCTAGTGCTTGGGGAGAAAGAGCTGTCTGCAGGCTCAGGAAGATGAGTTGCTAGAATCACGGCAGGAATGCTATCTTGACAACACTAAAGCAAAAAAAAAAAAAAAAAAAGAAAGAAAGAAAAAAAACCCAACCTTCTAGTCCCAAAAGCTACAGTTTAATATGGGGAACACTTCTGTTCACTTTTGCTAGTACACTTGCGTGGGTCACGGACAGGAAGAGATAGGACTCCTAACAAGCACTTTGCCATAATACAACAAAATGACTGTTTTGACCCGAACACTTATTCTGCTTGGAGGAAGGTCAGAGTGGTAGTAGTATCAAAAAAACTAGGTCAATATAAACCCTGCAGGTGTGGATATGCCATACTACTAATGTACATCAATATAACTTCCCTACTTCAGTACTGTAAGTTTTTTCTGATTATACAGTGTTTTAGAATCACTAGGAACTGAGAGGATGTATTTGAAATTGTCTTTGGGGAGAGTGAGGGGGGAAACATTTAGAGCAAAGAACTCTGCCCCCAACAAACTTTGTATTTTAAAGGTTCTTCACGTTCAAACCAATGATTTGGGGAGAAAAATCTGTCTCTAACAGATCTAACACTCTTGGACTAGGAACACTGTATGCTGGCCAGTTTTACTTGCAACATAAAAATCGTTTTTTCTGTTGGCCCTAGCCCCCTTGATAGCTCTTGGGAGGATCATATTTTTGTTTTGTGCTCATATATTACCTAAAGCAACATGCCCTGCCCATAAGGGAGACATTATGGTAATGAAATTACATAGTCAATAGAAGTCCAAAAATTCACGTGCTAGAATGAAGGATCTTGACAGCTTTAAAACAATTTGTCACCTCATTAATACAAACCTGGAGGATTAAAGATGATTATATCATCCAGCAGCTTAGACATTTCTTGCTCCAAAACTGCAAGAGTAATCTTTCCACTTTGTTCTAAGGTGCTAAGAAATTGAACCACTTGGTGAATGTATGCTCGGCATTTCAGCGTTGCATCCTGTTAATTAAAATTAAAATTAATTTAAAAAAAATCACGCCTAGTATTATTTCCATGATCTATATATGACATACAAAAGGCAGATCTTTCAAATGACCGAAACAGCTTGAGACACTGCAAAACCAATTCAACTTACAAGGTGGATGTAACTGTCTGAAGATGCACCAAAGCCTGCCGAGATTTTTAGGAGCTTCGCTATCAGTTCAGCCGCCGCGTCCCTGGCAAGGATAACAGAAGGAGGATAGTGGCTGTTGCAGTAGCTGATGATGCTTTGATAAGATGAGATGCCCACAAGTTGCCAAGGAAGGGAGCTGGTCTGTCCAAGGAGATTAATTACTGGTGACTCCTGAAGATTTAAAGACATGATTCTAAGTTCCACCTTCTTTGTTGTTTTAAATTAACATTTACAATATTGAATATTGGAAGTAAATTCAGACACCAAAATTTAAAGTAGGCAGAGCAGAAAGCACACAGAAATAGATGATTGCTGGGATTCCAGCTGAAAGCCAGCTCCTCATGTAAGCAGCAAGCCAACACATGCATTTCACCTCTAGCAATCACATAACAGTATTCAGACTGCTGCAAGAGTCTTAACCAAGCCCTGCAGCCAAAGTGAGAGACATTAATGTCTGACATCTAAATATATAAAGGAGGGTCTCCATTTGTTTTGAACTTAAGAGGTAAAGTAACTTGAGTAGAGGTTAAAAAAGAAAAGTAAAAAACAAAGTTCACAGCAGAGCCAGGGACAGCTTTTTATGAATTATCTACCAACCTGGGGAACTCCTCAGTTACACTTTCTCATAAATAACATCCTAAACACTACCAACAGCAGCCTACAGCACCCACAACTCACACAGGCAGTGCAAGTATGCAGATGCCTATCAAAAAGAAGCAGAGAGTCCAGCCTCAGCTACCACCATCCTCCTCTCAAGGGTTCTTCCAGAGACTGCAATACAGAAGGATATCACCCGGATGCTGAGAAGTATCAAATTACTTCAAATTATAGAATGAACAAATATTGGAATTGTGTTGACAGTCAACATAACCTAAGTACTTTAAGGATCCAGAACTAACCCAAATGATGTTACATTAACAAGAACATTACACTGGTTACATCAAGTATTTCTTAAGTTGCATGTGCACTGGAATATAGGGCTCTGAAATAAGAGCCTGACATCTAGGTCAAGCTGTCACAGGAGCATCCTGGGAGGTAAAAGCAGAGTAACAGCATGACAGTTGAAACACATTCCTGGAAGCTAGAAAGAAATTCTTAAGACTGACTCATACAATATACATATAGGTTTCTTTTGAAGCTCAAGAAGCTTCTTACAAGTAAAAATATTCAGGGCAAAAACAGCCTGCTACCCACAAACTTCAGAAATTTTCCTTAGCTGGAATATAATGTTGACCAAAGGCTGCAGGTGACATCTTGACATAGTATCATTCAGTGTCTTGCAGGAAATGGAAGATAGAAGACACTGCATATGGAAGAAAGATATGAAATAGGACTTCTTGGAGATTTCCCAGCCCCTCTGGAAGCAGCGCACTGAATCGGACTGTATCATGCAAGATTTACCTACATAGAGCTCTTAACAAAAGCAGGGTTTGGAAAGTCCATTGTAACACCCAGCGTTTTTCTTTCCTATTCCAACACTTCTTTTCTTTCTCAGGCAAATACTGAAATGCAACCATAAATGAGACAAGTGCTGAGGAATCGGAGATAATGAAATCCGTCTTCAGAGCAAGAGAAAGAAAACTTCACCAGTTTCAAGAGATGCAGTAAACTTTCCCCAATAACTCGTCACAAGCAGACATTGACAGGCTTCTTAAAGATGTATTTGGTCTTCAGGACATTATATCACTGTGACATGTCATCACAGTCTGTATGTCATACTGAGTTAGAAGGGGTGCATTTTATGGTAAGAAATAAATGTTTGCAGAAGCAGTTCTGAGGCCGGAATGACAGTTATAAATAACTTCCCAGAAAACATGTTAAAGCAGATGAATGGATATTTTCCTCCCAGACAGCTATAAAAGTATAAAGCCTGATTTCAACTATATCAGACTAGAGGAGAGACATTTCCAAGTTTATTGCTTTATAGTTCTGGGTGATTAGAGCTGGAAGCCTGCACCATATGGAGCCTGGCTTAGCTTTAGGTCCTTAACAAAAGGAACAGCTACCCTGATGCTGTAAGGGAAACAGATAAGGGTGGCATCAGACTAGCCACACTTAAAAGTGCAGGGACAGATATAATAAGAGATGCATGTTCCTGCAGAGGGGAAAAGGCTACCACAGAACCTGGAACAACTCAGTTGATGAGTGGACATAAGACTCACTTGTGGAGCCTGGTAATATTACTATGAAGGGTACCATATTTAGCTATAAAAGGAAAAGCAATTGCACAATAGCTTTACATAATAGCTACAATTTTTAAACACTAATGAAATTAACCCTATGTATTTGTTCCTCCCCATACCCAGAGAGTCGCTTTGCAACTCCTGGAAACTGTCAGTACTTATTTGCTTACTCTTCAAACACAACTGGATCACAGCTCTTACAGAAACTTCTTAAAATGAATAGCGTCTCTTCCTTTCTCACCCAACTGATACAAAAAGCCTCACATAAAGATTTAAGTCTTAGCCATCTCAGGAATACTACCATGCTCTACACTCACGGATAAAATGCTTCTTTGTTAATCATCTTACAAGCGAGGAAGAAGTCACAGCCTGTCTCCATGCCAGCAAAGTATTCTTCTCTTTCAAAGACAGACAGGTATGAACCTTTGCAAAACTCACCTCTTCGCCTATAAGCTGCTCCTCTTTTGCCAGCAGGACCATCATATACAGCAAGCAGACAATCATGTTGCGAGTCTCAGGATGGGGGTTGGGATTCCAGGCATCAGAGAGGACACTGACCCAGTTTATTTCACATAAAACATAACCCAAGAATAAGAAACAACTCTTGGGGCTGCCCCTTTCAATCTAGCAAGGAAAAGGAAAAAAAGAAAGGCATATAAAACAAGTGTAAAACAAAAATAAATCCATACTTTTCAGCTTCTTAACCAAACAAATCCACAGCAGCATTCTAGGTTCATTCTAGGAGTAGGCAGACACCATTTCTCCATCACTTTCACCCTTCACCAAAAAGTCACCCATGTAACCTTCTATCCTTCTCACACAACTGGTACCGCATGCCAAGCTACTGCAAACCAGAAAGAAATAAACTATTAAGTTTAGCTGCATAATTGCAAACCATTTTTTTGTCGTTGTTGTTCAAAAAGGAAGACTAAGAAACTCCAAAACCTGTTTAGAACTGCATGAAGAACTTAGTCCATCATACCAGCATGGCAATACGACGATCACAGCAGGACCAAGCTGATAACAAGCGCAATTATCTCCAAGAGGTGTAAATACCCAATGACAACAGGCTAGAAGCAAGCGTGTTGTGATCGCTGCCCACCGTCCCCGACTCCTAGTACTATCTATTGTTGCATCTTCCTCACTAATTAGCGCTGATCAAACTCTGGGCCTTTTATGGCAAGTTTACTGGGGGGTTGTTCTGGTTTTTCCCCCACTAAAGTATTAACACTGTATATCAACACCATGCAGAGACTGCAGCGTGAACAGTCAAGAACACTGAAGGAGCTTGAAGGGTTTTTAAACCGACAGCACGAGGTTTGTTCTTTTTCCTGCCACAGAAACCATATGAGTCTGTACAAGTCTTTATGCGACCGAGGCTTCGATAATTACTGTCAGATCTATGCACCAGCAATACCAATTTATGGGCACGCAATTATCTGCCAAATTAGCCAGAGTACAAAATACGGAGCTAACGCTGCTTCTGAACTTACAAGCCAAATCTCTTCCAATTGTGAGAAGATGGGTAGTATCTGATGCGGTGTAACAGTCCATTCACACAAACCCAACTTACCAGAGTTTTGTGAACAAATCTGAATCAGCCCCAAAAGGTGCTGGGGATAGATATGTTATGTAGGCTATGGCATGCTTTTAATATAATAGTCAGCAGCCTAAAATTTGATTCACTGCATCACTGAGACTTCTCAGCCTCAGTTCTCAAACTGTTACAGCATTTCCCTACCTTGTAGAGTGCTATGAGAATAACATGGTAATAATAAAATATGAACTTTAACTTCATACATATTAAATACATATAATAAATGAGACATTCAGATACAGCAGTGACAGACTATAAAGTCTGCCTTACAGCTTCCTACAACTTTGTATAAGACCCAATAACACTCCTTCACAAATATAATGAATCACAAAATGAGCAGCTTGAATTCTGCAATAAACTTTAAAAGCTTACTAGTTAAAGAACGGTCTCCAGCCCTCCATTACTTCCAAGGACAACCAAGATTATGAGTTTAATTCAACACATACTAGGTACTCACTTTAAAGAACTCTTCCATAAGCATTCGGTCTGGATGCATTTCCTTCCATGGAAGCCTTCTAAATTCAGTATGAAAAGTATAGAGAATAAACTCTGGCATTTTGGGGGCTGTGCAACATTCACAGTAATGCATTAGATGCAACCAGAGAGCCCCACGGTGGCCTGGCAACAGCTTATCTACATCAAAAGGAAACAGTCCAATTAACACCAGAAAAAATTGCAGGGAAGCTTGGTTACAGGAGAAAAGCACAGTTTTCAAGACAACAAGTGATAACTACAAGTTACAAAGTACATGAGCACTCCTTCCCAGTAGAACTTCACCACTTCTACAGATTCTTTAAAAAGAATTAGTGAATCTTGACTTTTAGATGATGATGATATGTGGCAAGGGGGTATTTATTTATTTCTACAACATTAGTCTGAATCCCATTCATCCCTAGAAGTTGTTGGCTGTTAAGCAGTATCTGTAAAATGAACTGGTGGGTATTTTCCATTCCTGTCTAGCTATGCATTAGACACACTACACAGTGTTAAATACAAGCTCAAAATGACTGAACCTACGGATTTTTATTACCCTTCCAGGCTCCCTGCTGAGACACATGCAGTGGGCACTGTTACATACTACTGCATATGTTCTACAGGCACTGACATGTGGCATTGCAGTCATGCACTTCTCACTAGAGCTCACTGTGTTTTGCTTTCCTTCATGTTAACTTTACCATCTGATATCTATCTATCAACCACTTTCTCTGCCCATGCCACAGAAACAGTCGTCTTTTAAGGCTGAGATAAAGAAACATGCTGTTGGTACCACTGCGGTCATCATCATAGCTAAAAGTTCATAACAAATGGAAGAATCCCCTCTTGTCTCAAATCTCAGAAAACACGTTTTGATGAGCTAGAACAGAAAGCGTCACTAAAGAGAAACAGTGCGGACTTCACTCACCTTTAAAGCTCTCGTGCAAAAGCTCGATGCAGTTTGTAAACAAACAGACCATGCTGGATGCCACAGCAGTGTCACTCTCTAACCAAGGGTAGCAGGGCGGGTTACTTGAGAAAACAGAGGAAGCAAAGCAATATAAATTTCAGTGCTGACTTAGCAGCTTAAATGCTTCGATAATTTAAATACTGTAAATCATAATAGACCAATATAGTACAGGATATCAGCAGTCCTTTTAAAGTCAACTCTTTAGGACTATCTCTTTATTCCTTAAAATAGGAAGACACTTTAATGTCACAGTGAAGGTCCTCAGTACCATTTAAGCAAAGATTGCTTATTGATATTTCATAATTGAATTACAGTTCAAAATGCAGGAATTTCTGAATGTCAGTACATATCACCAGCAGTCAACCTTCTAATTAAATGCTGGAGATGCATTCACAGCTCAAAAGGCATTTGTCTTTGGAAGAAGGTTGAATTTAAGCGTATAACGCAAGAAATAACTCTTCTACTGAAAAGAGAGGCAAGGAAGATGACTGCCAGTAGACCATCATAGGAAAGATTTGGCCAGATGTCTCTTTACACACTACTGGCATTTGAGGTTGTACTTGTTTGGCTATTTGGGGAGGGTTTTTGCTTCCCCCCCCGCCCCCCCTTCAAACTAGGAGTTACCCATATTGTGGAAGCTTTAGAAACAAAGACAAAAACAAAACAAAAAAACAACAAAAAAACCATATTTTAATGCATTTCTAGAACTAACTGCAATCCATTTTCTTCCTCACCTCCACTTCTCAAGCAGTAATTGGTTATATTTCTTGTACCTAAAACAATTATTCTACAAGTCATGGAAAATTGACTTAAGCAACACATGATTTAGTTCCATAACCATTAAGAATATGACATACGTAATAGCTATTTAAATGAAGGGCTACAATACAATCATGAGTTGGAACAAAAAAAAAATCAGGTGACAAAGAAATCCATTTCTTAGCCACAGCTAAGAAGTAAGCCCTTACTTTAGCAAAAATTGATTTAATTTCGAAGTGCAACAGTACATACCTTGCATCTTCCTTATCTAAGATCAGTATCCATGGTTTAAAGAGTCCAACAATGACTGAATACAAGGACTGTAATGCTAGAAAAAAAAACAAAGCATAAACATTAGTTTAAAGTTAGCAACAGCGTCCAAATCACACTTTTCCAAACTCAGATAAAACGACCTTTGCTTATGCCAACATTAAATCAGTTCTGCAGGGTCAAGTAAAAAATTAAAGTACAATATGATTGTTATTAACTTTAGTTAATAAAACAATTGTTTTAACTTTAGATAAAAACAATAATGAGCATTTTGCATTGTTCACGTCAACACATCTTTCAGATTGTGGAGGTTATTATTCACATTTTAAAGCTCCATATACTAAAAAGAAAAGGTGTTTAGGCTATTTTCTCCAAACCAAAAATCAAACCACAATAAAATTTGGTAGGCCCTTGTTCCCCAACTTATGCTCAGGGCAAAAGATCACATTTTTCTTTGAAGAATTTTGAAAGCAAGTTCTGGATCAGAAAGTGAAAACAAGCTTCCTACAAGAAACAAAGATGAAAAAGGAGAAAGTGCCACATAGCCATAAGGTAGCACCAACATATCCTGTCCGTATTTTAATGGACTCATCACTGTACAAATACAGAGCAACCAGACTTTTCTGAAGGCTGGCTAAATACAGCCACTGCCCTTCCTAGCGCTGCAGCTCCCAGGGTCTCCCAGTGCCGAGATGTTAGCAAACTCTTTAGGATGCCGCTGACATTGTTGCAGAAACCCTCAGAGTTAGGATTTTATTGTATATTTAAAAGAAACTATCTTCAACAGAAAAAATTAAGAACAGGATGAATTTCTCTAAGTCATTAGCTTTTAAGACACTTTACCTGCTAGAATTCTGTTACTGCCAACAGGCTCCTGGGCTAAACTAACAACTTCAGTGTCGATAAGCCGTTCGGTAAGATACTCCAGAAACGTATTGACTTCAGCCACGTAAGGACTCCACTTTGAAAACAGGCCAAAGGTCCCGAAGTCCACCGAAGTCAGCCGGAGTTTGCAAAAAGAGGTGGAAAGCCATTCTATCGTCTCTCTAATCTGTGAAAAGCAGAAAGTTATTAACGAGCTAAAGAAAGCCTGCATGGCTGCATTATTCGTCCCTGGCAGGCATCTGTTTCAGCTGCAAAATGTAGTTAATCAACCAGAGAGGTGCCCACCTGCTCTGCAGAGAGCAGAGCTTCTGCAGCATCCCGCAATACAGGACTTCTGGTAGAATCACTCTTCTTGAAGCTTCCCTGTTCAGTCACTGAGGAGCCACAGCCCAAAGCTTTCAGTGATGCCTTCCAGCAGTCAGGGCTCAGAAGCTGCTCCGAAGAGCCTTATGAGAAAGAGAAAATAATGTACTTATGAAAGTCGTGATAAGGATATTAATTCTTTTCTCAATATGAGTTAGAGAAGCCTGAAATAGGAGCTACCTACTACAAAAAAAATTAGTTAAGGCAATAGTTTGAAAATCCCAAGTTTAAGGGCAAGAGACATCTAAATCCCAAACACAGGTAATGTAGATGCCAAAAATGAATGTTAAATACTTTCTTCTTGGACAGTTTCCCAAGCACTTAATACATCCCTGGCTACAAAAGCATATTAAGAGATAGTTGCTGCTCGTCACACAGTTTGACAGAAAGGAAGTATTGTTGCTCCCATTTTAGAGGCACAGCAGATTATAGGCAGAATCTAATGTCAAACAGATAGTGTACAGCAGACTTCAGTATCAGTCCCAGGTCTTCACAATTCTTGGTTTGACAGTGAAGACTGCTCAAGAACAGGGATATTGCATTGCAGATAGTGGAATAATTATCCAGTGCTTCCATTAATAGAAAGCTCCTCTTTGCCCTTCTCCTGTAACATGGGCTGAAAAAAATCTGTCATCACCAACATGTGTACTTTGGTCTGCAGGAGAATGCTGCTTTCTAGCAAAGCTAAATTATGTCTAATAAAAACATATCACATAGCACGCACACAAAAGAAACCTAAGGGGAAAAAAAAGGGAAAAAAATCATTCTGTGTTTGTTGCTGTCCAACTTTTCTGGCCTAAAAAATACAAACTGCATGCAACAAAGTTCTGTATGAAAGCTGGAACACACTGATTCAAATACTC
Source organism: Dromaius novaehollandiae (assembly GCF_036370855.1). Taxonomy (NCBI): domain Eukaryota; kingdom Metazoa; phylum Chordata; class Aves; order Casuariiformes; family Dromaiidae; genus Dromaius; species Dromaius novaehollandiae. Next base: position 66,851,236 of record NC_088130.1, read on the forward strand.
ACTTTGCACGAACAATCTTAAAAAATCACTATAGTGATCAGGGAACTGATACTGCAGAAGTTTAGTCCAATGCTTGCAGAAGATATTAAATGGCATTAAAATATCTTCTTCAGGTTCAAGGCCACATGCATTGAGAGCCAAGTGAATAGATTCCAGAAGCCTGGTACGTTCAGATAAAGGCGGCTTAGTAATGCTTAACCATTGTGTAAGGTCAAACTAGAACAGAGGACAGGAAGCATTTATAAGTAGAAGCTTTAGCATTTAAAATAACAGCCATGATATTTCAAAAAGACAGGGGGGAAGAAATTGTTAGGGGGAATTTTTTTTTTTTTTTTTTTTTCTTTAAATTCAAGACAGGCCTGATATATTTGCGTTTCATCATCTCTAGCTCAGAATCAAGGTAACCCTCTCTAAGGGGATATCTAGTATATATTTTCAGCCTATTACACAAGTTCCTGGCTTCATGAAACAACCCTTTATCTGTTTTCTAATTCAGGAAATGCATGCAAATTTGCACATTTTAGTACCACTGCCAAACCTTAATACTTGCAAGCTGGACTAATCTGCATAGTCCATAAATTCAGGTAGCACGGCGAGGCCTTTGCAGACTCTAGCTGCCTGTTCAGACCCAGGTCAGCAGTGACAACATTGATTTTTGACACTAAGGACAGCTCAAAGGCCTGAGCAAACTGAATCACCTGCTACTCGCAGCTGCCAAACCCTATCTCTATATAACCAATGAAGTGAACCCGCACGATATCAAAGTATATACTAACTTCACTGATAATACACGGAGCCAGTATCAGGCAGCCCTGAAACAAGAGATGTGCAAATTGTTTGCTCTAACATTGGTATTTTTTTCAAAGATTGCATGTGTGGCACCAACGTCCTTCCCACCTAACAGACGTGACAGATTCAGCCATCATTCCCACTTATTTTTAACACAACCGGGATTGACTGGCTTTTGTGAAGATTGCCTCTGCAGAGATATCAGAGGGAAGAAGCCATCAAGAGCCTCCGTATTCTCATATCAAGAGTAAGGGCACACCGAAGAGGCAGCCCAAGGAAGCTCACCCTGATGCTATCTGGACTAGGAAAGGGTAGTTGAAGGTCTTGCCCCCAGCCCCTCCTCAGCTTAAATACAAGCACCACTCAGATGAGCACCACAGATACAAATCTGGTACTTTAAAATAACTCTGATGACTGGTTCTGTAGATCTTTCTTCCTGAGCCTAAAGTCATAGTCTTTAGGCATATGGCACCCACATAAGCAACCCACAAACCAGCAAAACAGATAGCATTCATGAGTATTTTACCTTTGTCAGCAGCATGAAGACAACGTCACTGTTCTCCTCACTCAGAAAGGCCACGACTTTCTCATATAAAGTCACAAACTCATTGGGAGAGGCAACAGGAGTGAAGTAAGGAGAGAGGAGAGTACAGAGCCGACGATTCTGGAGAATCGTCTGGAGGAGACGCTTGCACTCGGATTTGGTCCCACTGATAAACACCTGAGAAATCAGGAACAGAGAGAAAAATGGCCCGGCATGAATCTACTGGAAAAACCCCTCTTAAAGCTTTTTTTCTGGACGAACACATTTCCACCCCTCACTTCCCCCAAAACAGCTTTTTCAAAAATAAAAGACAATTAAATACTTCTACTCCACAAAATCTAACTGTAAAATAAATGTGTTTACCTAGAACGCTTAAGAACAGCACTTGTGGCCACAGAAATACCTAAGAAAGCCAATTTTTCTCATGGGTTAACAAAAGAAAATGAATCCATTTTTCAGCAGCACTGGCTGACTTTTGTAAAAATTTAAACACACTATGGACATAAGGACAGTTGTACATGGAAACAAAGAGCATCTAAGGGATCAAAACAACTATTTGGGCACAAAGTAGAGGCTAATGTTTTTTTTTGTTTTTGTTTTTTTTTGCCAGAGCACTCATGGAACAAGTGCAAACACAGCAACCAACAGGCACTTCTGTTGTCTACCAGCCCACTTCTGGCTAACTCATGACACAGAGAACATTGCAAGGCTTTGTAACGGAGGTGACTAACCACACGCAGAGGCTGACGACACATACGCCAGCTAGGAAATAATCAGTAACAGCAAACTACACACCAAAACTCTCTTTTAAGCACTGCAACTACCCAAAATTTAAGTACCACGCAGAGGATCCAGCCTACTTCGGCATTTAACTAACACACTCAGTGTTTACTGGTGCTAAGTAGGCATCTCAGAGCAGCAGGTTTTATTTTGCATATATGCAAGCTTAAACTCTTCTATAAGCTATGCATGTTACACAGCTGAGATAAGAATGGAGGAGAAGCTCAAAAGTGAATTTTCAAGCTTCTGAAGGTTTTAGACCTTCAATATCAGCAGGCTATTGGTGTACGTTAGGCACGCAAAACTAGAGAGAGAATAAACTCACCTGGCCTAGAATCTCGATGCAGGAAGAGAAGAACTGCCTTGTGGGAGGGTTGCGTTGGGTTTCATCACACACATACTCCACTAATGTAAAAAACAAACTAATTCCAACTTTCTGAATTGCAGGCAGAGGCTGCACCTTGTAGATATTTATTAAGGCCCTGTTAAAAAAAAAAAAAAAAGGCAGATCAAACTTAAGTATGGAAATCAATCTATGATAAGAAAGAAAAAAGGTTTCCTGTCAGCGTATAGCTATTAAGATGGTTACCTCTGCCTTACATGATAACTGAGTGCGGTTTATCTTAAGTAATTTCACTGCCTTAAGTGGTACCAAACCTCACAGAGTCTCCATAATCACAGTCAGAAAGTGATCATTAAGATATTTAATACTATAGTTAAAAAAAAAAAAAAAGAAACCTAGTACTCCCTCAAATAACGTGTTCCTCATGTTCTTACACTACACTTGTACTGCAAGAACGTTTACCTTATTTTACTTGCTAACTTAAAAGACTCAGTAACAAAAGAATAAAAAGAGAATCAATCTTTTCTATTGCATTGCCAATTGAATGTTTTATTGAGCTCAAATCAAGCCCTCCGCAGTCTAAGTCTGAATAAATTACATTAAAACAACATCGGAAGAACATGAAATTCCACAGATGGTAAATCCCAAGGACTATATCACGTACAGAATTTTTCAGATTAATGATAAAGAAGAACAAGCAGAAATAGTTACTGCTTTACTTGTAGAGTGAGTATGCCTTGTAGGAAACCAACTACTTAAAAAAAAAAAATATCCAGTTTTCCAACACCATTCTTCTTGATCTTCTAGACTTCAACTAGGATCTGGGATGAAGTTCTCAAGAAGACGAGGGCCTTTGGCTAATCTATTCATTCACCCAAAAAGTCAGATTATATAGTTCTCTTCCACTGCAGTATTTTGTTTCACATTTTGCAAGGTTGCTCTGATTCCTTCAGTTCATAATTCTCATCATCACCAAACTACCTTCTCCACTCTTAGAGGGAATAGCCTAAGACACACCTATTAAGAATGACTAGTTATAGTTCATGGCTGATATAGCTGTGGTACAAGTTTGCTATTTCTTAAAATTTTACATAGCATCCCTGGCATTACAAAACTTGCTTTTGCAGGGTTAGAATGGCTGTTCTAAGGCAGTGTACAATAAATTGAAGTAGAGTCCAGTATTATGTGCTCTGCTGAGGCTGAGTTACCTCTTCTGATAATACGTGGAGTTGCTCCTTTAGAGGTTTTTGTTACAAACACACATATTCAGACTGTGTTGTTCAGCCAAGCTGATATGCATTACCAGAAACACACAAACAAGTTCCACGTTTTAACTCCAAAATGCAGAAGACCAAGTATAAAAACACTGCCTAAAACAGTGTCTGAACAACCTACGTAATAAAGTTTTCCACGTGTACTGCTGCTTCCACAACACCCGGAGAAGGCGGCTTTGTAGCTTCTGCTCGCAGTTGTCTCACTTCTCTACGCAAAGCATGAAGCTGCTGGCTCACTGCTTCGTTTTTGTGCTTCCCTTCAAACTAAATGAGAAAAGGTATTCATTTCAAAATAATATCTTCTCCTAAAATTCTTCCAATGTGGCAACTAATTGTAAAAGTGAGGCAGAGCCTGGCAAGCAGCTCAGACCACAGACTGTTTTCCCCAAGAATTTTGATCAGATTTAGTGCATACTGTCCAAGCATACATTCTTGGTCACGTTCCTATTTTATTATCACATGGTGATACAATTCATGTCTTAAGTAATGCTTTTAATTCACAGGCTGAAACTTAGTAGAGATCAAGAAATTCACATACTAAGCAACACACAAACACTTCTATAAACACTTTCATACTTTTGTTCCTATCAGTGAGCATATTCCTACGTTCACACATCAGGAAGCAATTTAGACTGAAAGCTGAGAAATATAAACCTTATGCAAGGACTAATTCTTCAACAGTTGATCTGCAGCTTCTTTTGAGCAATACATATTAGGTATTCAAGAGTGTATGGCAGCACTACATCAAATTAATCCACTCTTATAACCATTCAATCATTTCAATTTCATTATTTAAGTCCAATAGCCCAAAAACAGAAGCAAAGTCACATCTCTAACCTGGACTGTTAGAAGAGCTGCTCCCTGGCAGCCTTTATTTGAACTTCCCCGGCACTCCAAATGGAGGGTGATCTGTTCTTCACGGTTGACAAACAGCTTGGGTACTGTGTCCAATATTTCACTGTTGAGAGCAACATGCTGGGATTCCCAAATGGCCGCAGTTCTGAAAACCATTTATTGCTAAAGTTACCAAAATCTTTAGTGAAAACAGTAATGCTAAAGAATTTAAAAGCAAGAGATGGGACTTCAGTGTGGTGTGCTGCTCAAAGACACGTGACACTTTTCTAGAAAATATAAAAGGTTATTAAACGAAATTGAGTTAAACTTCAAAGTAACAGTACTTCAAAGTAATAACAAATAGTTTCATAGGAAAAACAAAACTACTCAAGTCTGCATGAGATTTTTGTTTTAACTGTAGGAAATTAAACAGACTGCCTACTGTAGAAAACACCATTCTTTCCATCAGACAAAGCCAGACTGCAGAATGATTCAGCCAAAAGAAAAAAGCCCTCTTAAAATTGCTGCTGGAAGCATTTAGATACAACCCCTTTTAGCTTTGGCAGGGTTTTTTTTTGTTTTTTGTTTTTTGTTTTTTTTAATATTTTTACTAACAAATTACATTGGGTGAGACTAGCTATATATTCATTAGCTCTGTTTGAAACTTTGAAAATACTTCAGTCGAATTCTCTTAGCAAGAACATTAAAAACGAAGTCTCCGCTCTGTCATACACAAAGCTAACAGTGCCAGAAATCAGATTGCTCTCTGGAGGGTTCCATTGCCTCAAACAACCATCACTGAATTTGTTTAAAATTAAACTCATTGTCAAGAAAAATCTAGGCTAAGGGGAGACTTTGTTTTACGAAGTGTTCCAAATAAGAAAAGAAACTGCAGATGGTAGATGCGAGCTGATGTAATCTCAGCCATTAGATACAACTTGTGTAGTTGATTAAAGTAGTGGAATAATGATATGATAGCCAAGGAAGAAACACTGGGCCAAGAAGCAGAAATCAAGTACTGCTAGCCTTATGCTAACACCACAAATAAAGCTGCTGTAAATGGCAACTGCAGACACAGCTAGGCACACTAGTACAGCAGAAAAAACCAGCTAAGTCTTACTTGGCATGCTGCTGCAAGATGTTAAGATCCACGCGCATAAGCTGAATCGCTTCTTTCTGACTTATTAGACTGGCAGAGGAAATAACTGGCACAGGAGCTTTCACTGGCTGGAGTGGAAGAGGGGGCTTGGGAGTATCAAACTTCTTCAAATTTTTCATTATTCTCTCTTTGGCTAAAAAAGGAAAACAGAAGCATGTTTTGTCAATGAGAAAAATTTAGAAAAAAATGGAACTAAAACATTACTTAGATAATTATGATTTTTTTTTTGAAGGAAATATGTTTTTGACAATGGACAAGTATTTATACTCCCAGGATTCCTCACTTTTATAATCACTTCACTGATCTTTCTGTTTGTGTTTACCGAGTTTATTTCGCCCTGCTTGTTTTCACTCACTAGTTGCATTACACACCACAGGATCTCAGACCCCACGGCTTTTCTGTTTCTCCCAACCATTCCTACTTTCTACTCTTCCAATTTTCTACTTCTTACCCCATTATTTTTTCCTGATCTGACAGAAGCTCCTAGTCCCACTCTGTGAAGCCAAACATATTCCTTCCTCCGCAGTTCGTCCTGGTCTCCGGTGCAGCCAGCTCCGATTCTTTCTCAAAGCATAGCCTCTCTCCAGGTCAGCTCTCTCCTCCAGCTGGTTCCCATCCAGTTTCCTTGCCCAAACCATGCCAATTCCCCTATGATCCTGTTCCAGTTTCCTTCTCTTCCCTCCCTCCCCTTCTTTAACCAGCCCCCCCAAAATCCAATCTCACCCTATCCTTAATAAACCTACCATGACTGTAATCCCCTTTGATGCTAGAACAACCCTTTCACTGTGCCATAATTCCAGGGAGCAGCAAGTAAAGGCACTGTGAGCAAAAACAAACAAAAAATAACCAAAAAACCCCACAAAACAAAACAGAGACAATCTTTGCCTTTTCAGCAAGCATTCTTCACCTTTACTTGCAAGCTCCCTTTACCCAAATTGCAAGGAAAATTCAGCCAGTCTGGACTGTACTCTGTATGGAGCAACCTTGGGGGAGTTCACCCGTTAAGCTCTAGCCACCACATCACCTACTACTGGGTGATGTGGCTACTTTTGCACCAAAAAACTCCAGCCTCTTATATGGGCATTTAGCAAGAACGCCACAAAAACTTCATGTAAAATACTATACCAACCGAAAACACCAACTGTATTAACAGTTTTATTCACAGTATCACTATGTTCCTAAAGGAACCAGAACTTCCACATGTTAATAACCCTTTCTGCCCCAGTTTGCCTAATGGTATCTTTATCTCCTACCTGATAAAGGGTTGGCGAAATCCGTTTGCCCTGCAGAAGTACTAGAGGCTGTATGCGATTCAAGCTGAAGCTGGAGCCAAAGGTTTAGAGCTTCCCGAAACTCATGGTGTATGAGTTCAACATTGACAAATTCCATCCACAAATCCTAAGGCACAAAAGAATCAAATTATTGTGATCGTTTTGTTCATTATCACATATTGCAAACCCATCCCAGTAGCTGGGGCACTAAAATAATTAAATAAAACTAGAGCCTGTGGTTTTAAGTCACAGCAATATTTTACTGGGGGGGGAACTAAATTACAGAAAAGAGCCAGAGAAGTCTTATCATATATGCAGATAAGCCATGAAAAGCATTCATGACCCTTAGAGAAGTCTGACAAAAACATATGGTGTAAATTCTAACAGACTAGAAGAGAGAGGAAGGATAGAGACAATTAAAACTTGGTTCCTTTTAAAAGGCGCCTAAGCATGAGTAACTAGAAATCAGACTAAAGCAGGCTGCATTTTCAATACTCACATATGCTGCAGGAACAGCACATATGCAAAGCAGAAATACACTAGGAGGCACAAGATGAGGCTCTTCCAAAGCCTTTCTCTCAAAGCCCTTTTAGCTATTAATATCTCTTTAGGTTTAACAGACAGAATAATACACGCTTCCCACTTGCTAACTTAAATTTGATCCAGACTTCTTACAAACTACCAATGTGAGCAGATTTGTGCTTTCAGCCTTTTGTTATTTAAAGATCCGATTTAGATAATTCTCCACAGTTCTCTAAGAAAAAAAATAATAATTATAAAACCATACAGAATAAGGACTGCTTTCTCATTAAGACATGCAAGAAGCCTGCACATGAATTCTGACTTAAATAAAAAGTAAGGCAGTTTGGGATAGCATGGGATTTTTAGCAAAAAAAAAAGTTAGAGCTGTAAAGCTACCGTACTTGCCATGGGCATACTAAAGACCAGCGACACAGAGTCTCTCACACTACTTAAGAGCATCCACTTTACCAAGAGAAGTGAATTTTGGATCCCAGATCACCAATGTTATAAGCACTTCACCTGTTGATTCTGCATGATTTTAGCAAGTCTATATGCATCGTACTGCTTCGGTAAAGATGGAATGTACGTGTCTCCTTTCTGAAAGCTCTCTTCTTCTAACCACAACACAAAAACATTACAAAGCCTGAGAAGAAAAAACAAAAAAAAGAAAAGAAAAAATAAATCAATGTGAACCTTAATTGCATGCAGGTGCAGAGCATATATTACACAGTAGTGTGATTCTGGGAGTTAAAGTTAAGGCAATAATTCATGCTATAAGGTAAAATGGTTCAAAATTTAGATATTTCACATGCTCAGAGATTAGTTCACTAAGTGTCAGTTCAAAGACCAGGAGTGGAAGGACGCTATTTAGAAAACACAAAGGGCAACAACCAAGAGTAACACAATGAATTTTAAAAAAGAACATTTATTCTAAATAGCGCATAGGACCCAGGACAGGAAATGTCTCTTAGGTCAAGGAACTACATCTATGATCCTATTCAGAAGGCCAATGAAGAGAAAACAATGTTTGAGCAAGTTTGGCTTCTTGCCTCACTGCTTCTCTAGAGAGCCTGCTTCAAAAGCTCACATCTGAAGTGAGTTGCTACACCTTCTAACTTCTTTTGAGGCTCAAATTCACATCCAGTTCATCCGCATTTCTTCCTCTGCTAACACTGTACTTCAACATATATATGCTTTCTTCACCAGCATCACTGCATTTATCACAAACAAATACATCCCCACTTTTGCTCAGCTGGCTAACAAGTCAAGTTTTTGGTCACATTCCCCAACTGAAATAAGCTTTTTCCATTCCTTAAAACATTCTAGTAGCTTTTCTTTGCAGCTATTCTAGTTGGAATTTATCATTCCTTCACACTGCTGTGCCACTTCATACACAGCACTGCAAACAGTATTTTGCCAGTGTCTAACCGATGAATATTATGCATTAATTACATATGTAAGTTTTTACAGCAACTGGAACAACTTTGCCCAATACATACTAGAATCATATTTGTCTTTTCCACAAATGTGTCATCCTCAGTCATTCACACAAGTCCTTTTCCTGTCATTCCAACATGTGTTCCCAAATAGGCTGTAAGGTCTTGAACTTCAAACTATCAACTGAATACAGAACTAGAACGTCATTAAATCTTCACACTGTGCTATTAAATACTCATGCTTTCTATACGAATGTAACCGATGAGAAAACAAAACTAGATTGGTCCCAAGATTCAGCCCTGGGGGACTCTACCAAGATTTCCCTTCCTGTCCAGCTGGCCATGAAACTTCCTGAGCATAAGGTTTACTTGGCTGTGGAGCAGTCCAGCTTTCTGATGGAGTGGAGAAATTCTTTGAAATGAAAGTGACAAAATATTAATCAAGTTATAGCCAGTGAGCGTGCCTGGATTATTTTTCACATAGGACTGAGAAGGATTTATGATTTCCCTTGTTTGTTTGTACGGTACCTATTGATTGCTGGGGAGGAAGCACTTAAAAGCTTAAATTCTGTATGCCCAAACCCCCAGAACGAGGGACTCCTTCCAAATAATCCTTTCAACTATAGTTTCTTGAAAAATCCAGATACTGTAATACTGCAAATATTTTAAGGTAGGCTTCTCAAACCAGAAGTCTCCATGTAACAGAAACAAGAAGTGAGGACTTCAGAACAACATAGTTAAGGCTGCAGCACGCGCGAGGTACAAGGTGCTGAGAAACAGCCAAGTTACCAAGTTTACCAGCATGGGGATGACATTAATTGGAGCAAAGCTCTCCCAACAGGAGAGTGACAACTCTATCAACATTTTATTTCTAGTAGTAAAATCAACCCCTCCAAACAAAACAAGCTGCAGCAACAGAAGGGCAGACGTGACCATGACTCCATGTGTACAAGAAGTATCTGCGGTAAATCTAGCTCAGTCAAGGGTCACATCCCTTCACACCTCCCACTGCTAAGACTATGCTCAGGTAATTACTCAGATCACTGTGCTGAATGAGACTGAACGGGAAAGGTTTTCTCTACCTGACAAGTTCCTTATGCAGTTCTGGGGATGTCAGATAATCTGGTGAGCAGCTCCCCTTCTCCGGTGATCTGTCACTGCCATCTGCAGGACTGTCCACTCTAAGTGCTTTGCTAGCAGCATGGTGGAAGTCTGCTACCTCTATCAAGCGCTGCTTCATTTCATTTAATAAGTTAATATGAGCTGCGCTCTGGAAAAACCTTCTTCCAATGCAGCCGTCTACAGGTAACCTAAAAAATGAACAAAAAAAAAACAGAGCAGGAAGTGTCAAATCAGCATCTCCACAAATAAATTGACCTTTGCTTTAAAGAAATTGCTGGCACCCACTGCTTTCAGATGAGCCCTGAGCACAAAGCATTTACTAATCTCACTTAAAATGCAACATACTAGTGCTTGCTATTCTGCTAGAGCCTTAATGATCAACGGACTCACCCATACTGTGGCCCTGGTCGATGAAGGTAAAGGAGGAAGAATTTCTGCCAGATTAGTGGCATGAGAGGGTGATCAGCAGGAGTAGCAAGGGCCTGGTGAGCCCAGCGGTAAATCATTAGCCTCTGAAGGGAAGGCACAATGGGCAGCTTCAGCTGGGTCTGGGCTTTCTGCAAAAAGAACATTTTTCAAACAAGTGTCCTGCTGCAGTTCCCTGTAACAGGTTGTTTTCCATGGAAATACAGATATGCAAACCAAGGGACAAGTGTTCTCCAGACTAGTTCCCAGGGCCCCGAGACATGTGCCAGCCAGCCTAGATGTAGCCAAAGAAAATCTGTTTTCATAAAGTTTCCAGCTTAACTTCTTCACCAAAAGATACCAAAGCAGTTGAGATGAAGGACAGCCCAAAAGTTACACTTCCAGACTGGAGAGCTCTGGTTTCAACTTGCTTCACTCCTAACTTTCTAACTGAGTTTGGGCAAGGAACATTGCAAACACGGCTTAAACACACCTGACTCTTTGTGTCTTGTTAAGGGAGAGACCTAAACAGTTCTAAAAGTTTTGGAAAATAATTCAGACACACCTGCAAGCAACGAAATAGAAAACACTAAAAGCCCAGACTTAAGTGAAATTCAGACTCTCTCAAAAGCACTCTTTGACATATAAAGAGACATTTTCCAATGCAGATAAAGTATCTGCACTTCCCATCTCAGCGGTATAAAATAAATCCACTGTAGATTGTAAGGTGTTCAGAGGACCCAGAAGAATCATATAAAAGCACTAATTATTGAATTAATTTTTCTGTAAACAATGATATAGTAAGACCAGATATTTACATAGTAGTTTTTAAATGTGCCATTCAAAAACATAAAGGAAACCTCGCCTGAGTTATATTTTGTCCTGGAAAGCCAAGTAGGTAAGGCCTTAAATAGTTATACTTTCGCCCTGGTAAGAAAAAGTGCATGAGGTAAAACTAAACAATCCATGAGAATACTTTCCTACAGCAGTTTTCTATAAGAAGGTAAACAGTTCTCACCTTCAAAGCCTGATCAGGAGTTAAAGCATTAATAACCAATTCCCCCTCCACAACTCTGCGAAGCTGTGAGTCTTCTTCAAATATTGACTCCATATTTAATACTACCCATGAAAACCAGACCTGTACAACACAGCAGTAAAGAAAATATTGATCACAAAACAGGGCAGCAGGAAGGGATTTTTGCCATTTTCTTAACTGGAATGTCTTTTCCACATGCTCTTTACAAAGTTGCAAAAGCAGTATAACATGAAGACAGGAAGACTGAGTGGTTTCCTCCCCCTCTACATTCATCTACTACCTTTTGTATTTTGTTGGAACTTGTGCAAGAAAGAGGAAAGCAGGTTTATGGAACCATACGTAGAATTGCCCAGAGAGTTCTAGATGAATTAACCTACTCAAACATTGTAGTAAGGTCTTCTCTCTCCCATCTGCACTACACATCTCCAGTTGGGATACTGCAGGGTTTTTTGTTGTGGTGGTGGGTTTTTTCCATTTGTTCTGGTTTTTTTTTTTTTTTTTGCTTGAATGATGTACACAGAAGAGAGAGAAAGTGCCTAACATTCAAAATACTCATCAAAAAAGAACTGATTTAATAGAAGAGTAAGTCTCTGCCTATTTTCCCTCATTAAATGTGTCAGGAAGAAATGAAGATTTATTATTAATTTTTACTAATAAATCTAATTATATGAATTTTTGGACAGGGATTAGGATAAAGCTTGCTCAGTAAAAAATGTCCATCTTCCCTTTAGTGTAATAAAGTTGCAGAATTAGGATTTTATCACAAGAAAACTCAAACATCGAGATAGGGAGAAAGAAGGAACAAGATAACATTTGCAAAGAGCTGTGACAGCAGGAAAAAAAAAAATACAACATCCATATATTGCTTATGTTGGGAGTGTTCCTACAACACCATCATACCACTTACCTGAGAGGAATTTGCATTGCCCTCGATGAAAGAAGGTGTCACGTTGCCTGCCACAATCCAGCTAACAAGTGAGGACAGCAGACCTTTGTCACAGTGATAGCCTAAAGCATTCTGCAAGGAAACGCAAAACACTGGTTTTTGTGAGGACCCAACAGATGATCTACAACCTACAAAAATGTCACTGCACCTCATTCCAGATTCCTTCCTACATTATGTAGCTACTTCACAACCTTCATTTAGAAAGCCATCTCTGACATGCCTGCTTATACTTACTTTCTTGTTGGTGAAAAGATTCTGTTTTATAGTTTGCCATTGCTTTCTCTGCAGAGGATGTTCTAAATACAGTACTGAGCATATGAAATCCAAAGGCTGCAGATTAAAATACTATCATAGAACACCTTCACATGAAATCTCTGTTAAAAATAGGTTTCAATTATTATTCAAGTATCAGCTATGTCATTAATCTTGACCTATTCCAAACCAAATCAGATACCATAACCTCATCATCACTCATCATCATGACTGCTGCTACACCTCATGAAAATATATGCACATCAGAAATCAGAATGAGCAACACGTGAACTGACCACTGACTCAACAGTCAAACCAATACACCACACCCATTTACCTTGTGTTGTTGGTAGAGCAGCTTTTGCACACAGTCTTCTTGACTGTATTGAAAAGCAGTTTTACATAAGTGATCCAGCAAGAAGAGTGTTGCCCTGTCCCTGTGCCACAGCTGCTGGCTGGTGAGGACCTGAACCCAGAACTCCAATACTGCTGTTGACCCCACACCATTCGGCTGGCTGCTTAGGAAAACGTGAATCTGCCAAATTAAAGGGTAGAATTATTCAAGAGTTTGCAGCTTCAGGAAAAGCATAAGAATTTAATGAAGAACTCTTTAATTCACATGAAGCTGTGGGCCTATCCTAAAAAAAATATATATATATTAGTTTTACATGGGCATAAAGAGCATTGCCATAAATTATTTGCCATCTCCAACCTTTAAGAGAGTTGCTGCAGCCTAGAGGTCTGTGAAGTTTATGCAATCAGCAAAAATAGACACAGAGGCCACGTGCGGGGCCCTCTGCAATAAGGCATAAACAGCACCTGCAGGCATAAACAGCACCTATTTCTGAAGTGTTGCCGGCTGTTCCTGCAAGAGGACTTCCCAGAGCAGGTGTGTTTCTCTTTAGCCCTTACCTCTTTCAAATGTTAGTAGGTCTTAGTTCCTGACCTGTTTGCACTAAGAAAACAATAGTATTTTATTTTTCAAGCCAGTAATAGTTTTCATACCTTAACCATAAATCAACGGTCAAAAGCAAAACTTTCAAATCCTAGTATCTGCTGCAATCCTCAAACACCAGCAAGAAAGTGGTGTTATATATCGCACTGCTTTTTTAACAGAGTTTTGATCTGGCACTAAGAAGTCTGTTTTCCAAGAAATCTGGATGGCACATCTTGCTAACACGCCCAGAGTCAGATGGATTGCCAGTTTAGGGTAAGGACAGAATCCCTTCCCTATCCCCCTCTTAATATCAGACTGGTACAGATCTTAAGCGTTTTCCACTTCCCTCTGAAACACAGAAAGCATTCATCTGTTGAAATTATCTCAGACATTTTAAGTAATCCCAGAAACCGAAGAAATCATTTTTCCTGTTCTCAAGAACGCAGTTTAAGCCAAAGCATTTCAGGAAAACAAACCCAACTCTTTGAGCCTGATGCAGGATATTCCATGGCAGATTCAGTATCCATTCTGACCTTAAACTCTAACCCAGTCAAAAAAACCCTACTGCTGGGTGTGCACCCCAATTTCTTTCCAAACCTCACAGGTGTACATAAGGCACATAGCTTTAAAAAGAAAAAAATAAAAATAAGAATAAAAATCTTACCTGTATCATACTACTAAGCAGCTTAACGTTTTCTCCATAGCTCACTCCTGTCAAGTGTTGTGTTACCTTATGGGTAACCTGCTGGGTCATGCCTTGAAGAATTCCACTATCCAGGTGAAGGAACAGTTGGACATAAGATAAAAACCTGGGGATGTCAACAAATTCAATTCAATCAATTCCAGAATTTCTCCTACAACATAATACTCAGAAGAGCTGCTTCTAAAGAATTCAAAAGTTATATAGTATGAAGCACAGCTCAGCAGCACTGGTTGACCCAAATATACAGGATTTTGCTTCACAACCATGCTGCAGAGTATTAATTGCTCCACTAAACCATATTATAGGCATAGTATGCGCAATTCAAGGCAGCCTCTAATTCAAGACAACTTATCAAGACTTACAAACACAACATGCACGCTTGCACAAGAGTTAGGAAAAATTTACACGAGAAAAGAGTCTACGCATTGAAGATTTACACTGAAGTTACCTTGCATAGAAAATTATAGCTGCAGCACTGCCTGCTTTGGAAAAAAGAAAAAAAAAGAAAAAGGGGAGGGGGAGGGGAAAAAAAAAAAAAAAAAAAAAAGAGGAATGGGCACATTCAAAACTACTCTGACATTAACAAAATAACCCCAAAATTATCCCGTAAGTATTTGAAACTGTAGGGCATTCCCAAAACAAAACCCATGAGAACTGAACAGTGGCTGATACCGCAAAATAAACCTGTTGCCTGGCCTAACTGCACAGCAGTATATCTTGAGTTTTCAGACAGCAAACAGCAGTGTGTATGTTTTACACCCCAAAAACTTACTTTCCAGCTTTCTGGAGAAGACAATGTCGTCAGGAACATCTGGTAGGCCCTAACAGCAGTAAGTTGCAAGGCATATCCTTGTCAGTATTTCAAGGCTGCAGCATGCTCAACAGAACTGCAGTAACTATTTTACAGAGACTCTGTCAAGCTAGTAACATGCCACAGACCGTTTTCTGGCCCCGAACCCAAGTGGCATAGAGCAGCCTGTGCATCTATTAACTCTCCTACTCTCCAAAAGAGGATGCCCCATCAAGGCTGCCACTTGGGAATGGTTCTTGGCCCACTTTAACACCCAGAGCTAGCTCAGAAACTGTTTGGGAGACTGCCAGGTAGACCGAGCCAAAAGCACACCATGGGACCACATTACCAGTTCACCAGGACAAACAGTTGAGAGTTGAGGTTGTGGATCAGTTTACCAGTATGGATACAGTTAAACAGCATTGCCTGTTTCTCTACCTAGCCTATCTAAAGGCAACTGTTCTTGCCAATACAGCTGTCCAGAGACCAGTTGTGTGACACAGTGACAGTGTCATGAGTGATGTGTGTACACGTGATGTCAGCAGCCCAGGTTTCCATAACTGTGTCATCAATCACAACCAATGACAAAAAGTAACTTGGCAAACCAGAAGTTTTTCCAGTCATCTGTGTCACATTCATACTAGATGCAAAATGCAGAATGAAACACGATACGTTTAACAGTTAATCTTAACTTTCACTGCTCTTTAGCAATAAACATGTTAGGAACATATCATGCTTACTGTTCATTCTTCAGGAGGTAATACTGGCAAGAGTAAAACAGGGGTAAAATTTTATCCAGCACATGGACTACTGTTCTCAGGTATCTAGACTGGATGAGTATACCCAGAAGAGAGATCCCTTCGGCACAGAACTTCTCAATGCTGTCAAAACAAAAACAAAATAAATAAGCAAAAGCATGGGGACTATCAGCAGCAAGAAACAAGTTTCTTCATGAACTGAGATATAAAGACATTCACATCTTTACATATAACCTTTGAAGTCCTAGAGAGTTAAATCTGCAGAATTTTTTCTTCAGCTGGAGGAGTCATACAACAGCTGACAGAACTGATGAGTATTTTCTGCTCTTTTGGAGATTTGTGTCCTCTCTTCTAAAAAAGGCTGAACATGGGGGTGATGATCATATGTGGGTCTTCATCCAGGGTTTCCGTCATTTAAAGGTCAAAGTTCTGGCTTAACTAGTCAGCTAGCCTCCTCCTCCAGGCAATGGAAACACCTACACGTGGAGTTTACCTTTGATAGCAAATTAGGATGGATGATTCTCTGGACATGAGCTTTCTTTCTCCACCACCTATAGACAGAGCTCAAAGGATTACCTTACACTAAGTATTTAGGTGGCTACAGTTAACAGAGATGAATCCTACCCCTACTGTCCAGAAAATGGATCACTTGAAGCTTCTTCAGGGTATTTCTTTGCCTCAAGTTCTGGTAGTGGAAAAGGGCTGCACATTAGGACAGGACAAAGAACATCAATCCCATGTCTACTCTGAGACAAACTGTAGTATTAAGTCTTAACGTACCAACATAGCCCTTTGTTTCTTCTGTTCATTATCACATTGGCCTTGAACTTTCATGATACATATCAGCATTATTATTTACGTAGAAGATTAATATCAAATGATTCTTCACAAGGCCAAAAAGGGCAATTAAAAAAAAAATCAAAATTAAAGATGTTCCTTGTTTTTCTCTCAGTGTTCACCTTCCACTCTCAAACTAGAACAGCTTGATAGTAGTCTCAAATTACTGGAATACCATGAAGGAGCATGTATCTATGCTTGAAGTTAAGCTTATGTCATAGATACAATGTCTAGGGGAAAGAGAACAACCCTAAGACAGTTTCTCTTTGAAGAGTATCGCAACACTGTATGCGGAAAACAAAAGTAGCCAAAACTTTGAAGAAGATGATATAACTAAAGCAATCACAGATGTAGAAAAAACAGTCCTGGGAGACACTTTGACAGAAGTCTGCCCCTGTACCTGTACCTTAATGAAATAGTTCATTTGATTCCATCAGAGGAGAGTCTTATCTACAAACCAGCTGAGGGCACTGGAAAAGACTGTGCTGGAACACTGCCAGGGCTAGGAGCTTCAGCATTAAGATTATAAACCTCTCAATTTACTGTATCAGCATGAGAGTTCCCCCACCCCCAACTCTATTTTCTGACTATGCTGCTAAAAGTAAAATGAACTGCAGGACAATCTTTTTGGTAGATATGGTTAAGAGTTATTCTTGTCTGCAACGGTCAAACTAACCCCAGCAGTTTCACTATTATTTCTTATCACTGTTTTACCCAAACATGCAAGAGACCAAAATTAGTACTAGCAAAATAAAGGAAATAGCGTGCTGATCAAAACTACTGTCCTTGACGACAGCTCAAACTCTTGCCTCGGAAGCCCTTTATCATCTTTAAATTTGCATAGAGATGTTAACAGCCCTCAGTTCATCATTAGGTAGGATGCTCAGCAATGGGGCCATCTGCTCAAGGCAGACAGGAGACAGTACACTTACTTGTGCCCGAGCGTGGTCATTGCCAGCGCCAGGTAACAGCCGATAGGGATGCCTGCTTTAACAGCCTTCAGGAGCGGGTGAAGTGCGACTGACTCCGTCATGTCGGGCACGCTGTCAGATACAGGGGCCGCAGGCCAGCCCCGCTGCACGCCACGGTCATTTCTGTGAAGCTTTAACCTCAAAATCAAGCCCCATGTCCACTGATTAAAGGAAGTCTCTGGCGTTTCTCCATAACGAACAATGCTGGCTAAGTAGGAGACCTGAAATAAAGAAACAGCAACAGGAATGAGAAGCAGCACAGCAAGTGCTACAGCAAGTCCAGCACTCATCTAGGACTTGGTCAGCTCAGAGGAATTTCCTCTTCTAATACGACCCTAAGTCAGAGACCAGAGTAACAGTGGTTATTCTTCTGACATACCACACAGTTAAGTTTAGCTCAAATCCCTGTTTCTATGTTCTGGCTCACCTCAGCCTTTTTGGTAAACTCTATCAACCCCTACTGTTCGGCCAAAGTCTTCCAAACTGGGTATCGGTCTTGGATTCATTTTTTTCCCCCTATATGTAGCATTAAGTCAGTCATATATATATAAATACATTGAAGAAATATATAGATAGATAGATAGATATTTATATATAAATATACTTATTAAATATATTTTTAAAAAATATATAATTATATATATAAAGATAAAGTTTAGTAAAGCTTAAGATTGCTGGTGAAAATAAAAAATATACAAAAATACCATCTGTCAACAAAGAGCCTAAAACCTGGCAGTTCTTCTTGAAAAGCAATTCTGTAATGTAGATAGGGAGAGTCTCTGTATTGGCCAGGTATGCGTGTCTGTTATCACGAAAAGTTTGTCAGGACTCCAATGAATTATAAATCTTTGGGGAAAAAAGTGTCATATATGTTCTTACAGACCAGTGTGAATTTCAGATTTGGAAAACAATGCAGAGATTTCCTCCTTCCTGAGTAGGGGGGACAAGAACCACAGCAAAATTTTTACTCAAATTCCAGCTATGGGCTCATGCATATCAGGACAGACCCAGCAATACAGGGGGCAACCACAGTACAAATGAGCTGAAAGAGAGAATTCATCCAGCTTGTGCAAGGCAACAAACCATAATTACATAGTACAGAGAAACAAGACAGGACAGAGAGAAGACGATAAGGAACAAAGTGTGGGAAGAAAAGACTGGGAAAAGATACTCAGGAGGAGGAGAAGAAAATGCTGTACAAGAAATACTGAGAAGACAAAGCACATCACAATGCTAAGAGCTCTGAATAAATACATACAAGCATTTTGGATTGAACATCAAAAAAAAAAAAAAAAAAGAATTTTTAATCTTGACCTTTCTATCCTTCCATTCCCCTTCTGTAACCTGGGGCCATACCTTCCTCAGTCACCCATGGGCTTTAAAAAATAGGTAACACAGCCTAAAGAAAAAAAAGCCTAAAGAGATTAGTAGTTGAGTCTTCAAATAAGGTAAGACTAAAAGCTGGAGACACAGGAAGGGTGTCTCTTATGTTCACCAGTAATATTAAACAGCCTTTCATTAAGCAAATATTGTCCAACTCTGAATGAGTAAAGGATCCTTTGGAAAAACAGTTTGTGATCATGCAACTACAGGTTGGGTAAGAATGCAAACCAAACAGGGGGACAAATTTAAGTTTTGTTTCATGTATAGACACTCAGCTTTTAAGACTAACAGTATTATTTTAAGATACCACCGTGGGTGCAAAAATACCCAAGGAGCTGGTATTTAATGATGTTCTAATAACAAGAGGAAAGAGAGGAAAAGAAAAAGCAGAGGTCTTGTCCTGAAGTTTTTCTGTCATTAGCAATAAATTATTCCCTGCAATTCTGAAGAATACCTGTTTTATGCTTTCAGAGAGCAGCCCAGCATATGGTTTCTGGGGTAGATATTTCTGATATGCTTCCAGGACCATCAATGCAACTTCAGAATGGACAGCTCGATCCAGATGAAGAGCATCCTGCTAGAAGAGTATCACATCAAACCTCACTTCATTTAAAAAGGTCTCTAAAACCATGTTGTTCAGTTGTACTAACAAAAACCAACACTAACCAAGAAAAAAAAAAAAACTATCAAAAAAACCGCCCTAATACAAGTTGCATCAAAACACTAATTCCTCTTATCAACTACCACCTTAAAGAACTATTTTTCCTCATATCAGAAAGCTCCAACGTGACTCTTATCTCACAGCAAAGGCTTCACAAGTTTTCCCAGGACCTACCACTCCTCCGTTTTCACACATCCTACCAAGAAACGGGGGGCAAAAGTAAGACAAGCTTCATGTCGGAGTATCAGCACAGCTTAGTACAATCAAATGCACATATTAGCATACTGAATGCCTCACTGTAGTCATAAATCTAAGTTTTTAACACAGGCAACAGGACTGCACCAAATCAATTTCTGTTTCTCTGAAAAAACAATTGACCTGGGTCACGTCCTGAACAGATGGAGCTCCTGGAGTAACCCATTCTGTGGAATATTTTCCAATCTTAAATCACGCTCAGGGCTTTGAAACCTATTTCAATCATGAGTTTTCTTGAGTTGTACAAAACACACCTGGATATAATCCTGCAAGCTACAGTCACACCAGTGTCACACACACCTCTTGGAGGATTCCTCTCTTCTGCATAGCGCTCTTTCTGCACAGATCACCCTAGTCAAGTGACTCACAAAAATAGTCCCATTGACTGTTTCCTCGTGTTTAGAAAGAAGAAACTGCTGTTTAAGCATCTCTTTTAATCTCAGCTACATCACTGCTGAAGAATGACACAAACAAATCTTCAGGCAGAATGCTAGAAAATCATTGCAAAGTTTGCAATGCCAATGCTTCCAAATGCACGCAAAGCAGTTTATCATATCAAAAGCATATAATTTTAACTGTTTTCACAAATTCATAACTATAGCCTCAGACTGAATAATACTTTTTCCTCTCAAAAACTAACCAGATGACAGGCCTCCTGTTTTTAACACTTACATGTTCGCCAAATCCCCAATTTAGCCCTTCCAAGATAATGCAGGCAAGCTTATTTTCCACTGTGGTTAGACCGTTATTTAATAACCAGTCACGAATCAGTGCCATCTCAGACGAAGAAGGCTTCCACAGGTACAATGGCAGTTCTTTAAACAGATATAAAGAAACCTTTGCGGACAGAAGACAGAACAAAAGGCTAATCAGTATTTAGTATGAAACAATAATCAGCACTATACCGCTCTACCACAGACTTAAACAGTGATACAATCAAAAAAAACTACTGACAGCTCTTTAACACAATCCAGGCATACCAAGCCGTATCTTTTAACGCTGTCTGGTATGATCTCTCCCTAGTTTTAACTGAATGCCTTCTTTAAATGACAGAGGTTAGCACTTACCATCCCAACTTTTTCAATGGTGTCTTTAACTCGATCCAGCAGTACAGAAATAATCTGTATATGGGTGCTGGCAATCGCTCCCAGGAGTTCTCGACCGACTTTTGAAAATGTCTCTCTTGTGGGAAGACTAACATAGGACACCTGGGAAGATGAGCAGAAAGAAGTTACTCATTATGGTTGGCCTTCACTGACACTGCAATAAATAGTGCACTGATACCGCAACGAAACATCTTTTGGAGAACAGAATCAAATTGCTCTTGAGGATCCTGGACAACAAGGCTGATAAATGCAAATGCCAATATTAAAACTGATTATCCTAACATCTAATACTTCTAATGAAGTTGTTATAACACAATGCCAAAAACAAAGATCAAAACTGAACATACGAACAACAACAGAAAGGAGAGAAAATGCACAAGGAATTTCAGAGCTACAAGTTAGACCTGAGAGAAAAGAACCAAGCAAAGGAAAGATTTTGTGTTTGTTTTTTCCATTCTGGCTTGGTCTACAGAAAAGCTGTTTTGTCTCCCAGAACAAAACAAGCACTTCAGGATATTCTAATTCATTCTTAGATTGTTCAGCCATGGGACTAACAGAGCTGCCTGTGAGGTTTATAAGCTATGGAGATGAGGAATGCTTCAAACTTTTCACTGTCAGAAAGAGCAAGAGCATACTCATCCTTTTGTTGAGCAGACCAGTAATACTATTCACCTCATATATCTCCAGAACAATCATTTTGATAAAATCCTCATCCACATCAGCCCGTTTGGTTTGTGCCATCTGCGCAAATGTGGTGAGCAGACAAATTTCTTCTGAGCAGTTCATTGATTTCAGATATTTTTCAAAACTTTCAAGGTGCTCCGGATCTAGACAAAAAAAAAAATATTACATGAAACAAACATAGTAACTGAAGTGTTACAGGAAGTACATCATCAATACTTATATATTTATTCACAGTCCAATCCCAGAAAAGGGATCAGAGACAAAGGAATTATCATCCCTGGTGGCCTGCAAATAAGTACCCTCTCTTTAGAAGTGATTGGTACCAGCTGTTTTGAAATAAGGTGCAAAAAAATACCGTAGTGTGTAGTGATGGAACGATGTGCCCACATCCTTTGGCAAATATGGCAGTAACCCATGATGAAAACTCACTGTTTCAAGAATGGCTAGAATTTAAATATTAATCTTTAATTAGGCAGTATTAATCATTCATTGGAGGACCTGCTTGAATCTTTCTACTTTTTAAAAATATTGCTATGGTTTTAGCTTCCATTATACATTGTAGCAACTAATTCCACAGATTAAAAATTGAATTCTTTCATATAACTTAGAGTTAACTAGCACTACAGTCAAGAAAAGATTAAAACTGAGCACGCATCCAAGCAGAGAAGAGGGGTTTTGATCAAGAGACTTTGCCTATTCTACATACCACGATTTCAAGCAGCAACTAAACTAGGGAAACCGTTCCATGCTGATTACAAAAGAGAGATCACTGAAAGCATCTAGACCCAGGCCTCAGTTACGTCCAAGAGTTGCATGGAAAGCTCAGTTTCATTTCTCAAACTCAGTAAAACAAAAGTATTGAACACATGCTTGGAAAATACCCCTGCAAAACAGAGAACTGAGGTAGCACAGAAGCACACGAAGGATAAGAGATGCTCTCGCACGGATTCAAGACAGGGCTCTCCTCACAACCCGTATGGACATGCTGAAGGCAAGTTTTAAAATAGGAATAGAAAGTAGCCAAATGTAAATAAATACTTCTCTCCATTCCTCCCTTCAGGACCTACCACAAAACTTGAACAGCACTTAAAAAAAAATTGCTTTCAATCTATCCCAAGCAAACTAAGTAACGGGGTCTGTGCTGAAAAGCAAAGGAAGTGTTGAAAGCTGCATCTGGGCTGTAAAATGGTTTGGCTAGTGGTCTGCTTCCTCTGTAGTATATAACACACCAGCAGAAACGTTTTACAGCGATCTTATCACAGCAGTTGAATACAGTGAAAAAGCACTCACCGAGGTACTCAACTACTCAATCCACGCAGCTGTGTGCATTTAGCATGCTTGGGATTAAGCACTTCCGCCTCGGTTACATTCTGTTTCAAGTGCTTTCAACAACCTCGCAATTGTACCTCAACCTGAGATGACCAGACTTAACAACCAACACATCTCACAAAGAACGTGCTGGAGAATTGTGCAATCTAAGCGAGGAGCTTCTCTGTATAGTAAGATAAACTACATTCTGGACACATATTACAAGTCAAAAAGCTGCAGCAATCTCTCTCCCATCCACTCATCTCCCTTTTCTTCTCATATTACTTTTTGCCTTAACAGCAGAAGTTAGGAAGTATATTTTTAAGGTAGTGGATAACGACCAAAAAAGATCAGGTCACCACTGTATAAACTGGCATAGCAGAGTGAGCTGCAGAGCAGGGAAGGAGTAGAAACACACGTCATGAACAACCCAGTGACAGCAAACATCACATAAGCACCGGGATTTGTCTGTGTGTTTAGTTAGGCATAGATTAGCTAAGCAGAAGAAGAGAGGTTTGGAAAGGGACGGGACAAGAGAGAGAAAAAGGATCTGGTAAAGTTAAGGATGAAGACCACAAACTGATGGGAGTGAGTTGGAGCCAGCTGCCAAGCAGACGTGCACAAGACCTTCTCTGCGGCAAGTCACAGCTCCGAAACGGGCCATCACTGTAACCAGGGTCTCCCATGGGCTCCACTCTGCAGGCCCCAACCCTCTCCCGACAGACTCCCACTGAGCCATATCTTGGGACTGAAGGATGGGGAGAAGGAGAGAGAGAAGACAGGCTCCTTCTAAATCCCATCGCCTCAGAGCAATGATGTCTTCACCAAGCAGTTGCTACTTGACTCAATTCCCTTTCTTCTCTGCCCATCTAATTACACTGCAGCCCACTATTCAAATTTAGAGACCCTAAAAATCACTCACCCCTCAAACCCTGGTAATTTCCCTTAGACATGACATTATTGAAGCTAAACAACATCTCTGGTTATAGTAAGTTCTCACTACCTAGCGCAATGGAAGCAAAATGACAAAACAGTCAATCCTCATTTATGAAATTTAGGGAGAACAGGCATTTGTGCCCACACAGATATCAAAGATCAAGAAAGAAAAAACTATTAGGTCATTGGTTAGCAGTGAAAATTTGTGTTCCACAGTAAATTTAACACTTGGCCCTCTCAAGAATACCTGAAGTAACCGAACTTCCACGATTTCCCCCAGAGGTTTATTCTACATCATCTGGCAGCTCTCACAGTCCAGAAGTTGTCCTAATAACTATGCACCACTGCTTTACTCCATTTTACCATGCTGATTCTGCCCATCCCTTAAAAGCACCCCACCTTTACACATGCAAGCCTAAGGCTTCCACCAATGACCAAGCCTCACTAGCATCTGTAGACGCACCACTATTAACATTTCTCAAAATTAATTTGGGAGAGGAAATGAATAAAAAGTATCTCCCATTAATGTTAATGCCAAGGACTATTACAGTATGATTTATGGGAAACTAAGTCAGCATTATATCATTAAGTGGCAGTCAAAAAACATTATTTCAGAAGATTAGATGGATCTCACTGAAGGAATTGTTCATTTTCCCTGTCTAGACATTCGTGAAAAACACCAGCATGCTGACATAACCCAGCAAGGAGAATGAAGAGGATAAAAATACCCTGCATCAGCATACCAGGGACTTCAAAACATAAAAGTTAGCTAGATGCAAAACAAAGCTCCAACAAAAAAAAAGTGCTTGTTACTGCCAGAGCTGCAACCCACTGCACTGTATTATGCTCTCTTTGTTTGAGGTGCAAATATGAGACTTCACAGTAAAAATCTGGGGGGAAAATCTGTATTCCCACTGAAACTGTTTCTGAGTAGCTCTGACCAGCCAAAACATATCAGCACTTCATAAAAAGTACATAGCTACAGTCTTGATATCCCTGTCCTAATCTGTGTAAACTGCCTTACATGTTTGCTGACCTTGCACAAATTCAAGAAATACGCTCAATAAGCTCTCAAGATCTCTATTTTCATCCACTTCTCCATCAAAAGACTTTCTTTGTGTGGCAACAGCTGTTTGGGCTACCAGCTAGCTAAAGGGTAAAAACGACTGGGAGTAAGATTTTTTTCCTCCATCTGATAGCCTCAAGAGGGAAAGGGCTTGTGAAATGGGGAGTTACTGCTTTGTTTACCTGTCTCCCTGTCAAACAAGTCCTGAAATGTTTTCCATGTACAAGGCAGCAAAAGGAAAGTAGCATTCAACTAGCTTCAAAATAATCCTGCCATAGCTAAAGCCACCACAATTACTGCACAGATCAATGCAGGACAGAAGTGAAAGGGAAAGAGAAAGAACAGATGGCACATAGAGCAAGAAAAGCACCAAAAGAAGGCATGAAATAAGGGCAACGTACATAGCTGTGAAAAAACAGCAAGCAGAACTCCAACATAATGAACTACTGAAGACAAAACTAATAAGGAAAAAAAAAAAAGAGGAGGACTGGTGTATCTATATAACTAAGAACAGTCAGCAGCTCACAACCAAAAAACAGCTAGAAGTGATACAAAATTCTGTATGTTTGGATTTAAAACTCCATCTCCAAACACTGTTAGATACCAAGATGGGACCTGGCATGAGAATACACAAAGTGTACCTACTGCTAGGCATTCTTACAGCTCTCTGAAGCAGCCAGTAGCAATCACTGTTGCAGAGAGAAAAAAATCAAAAGGACAGTAGGTTTAAGTCTATGTGACAATTCCTGGTAAAATGAGAATTCAGTCAGACTGGTGCTACAATCCCACAAACTGCCCAAGATACTTCTGAGGTCTCTGGTCCAGTCATGCAGCTGAGGGTATATTTAACAATGGATCCGGAACAAAATTAAAACTGTTGCTGATATAGCAGTAGCTGAATCAGTTAGAATTGGTTCTGAGCAAAGAGATTCTACCTTGGAGTCTCTGCTTGCAGTCAGAAGGTTGTAGAGTAGAGCAGAGCTTTTCCAGTTGCTCACTCTCTGCACAGTGCATGACGTAGAAGAGCTTCCAAAGCATATTGCTGGATAAAGTTCCATAAGGCATCGCGGACATGAACAACCAGACTCCCAACCTGTTGGATTTGAAAAGACAGAGAGAAAGCGTTTCGCCCTGATAAATCCCAAACACTTGAAAAGGAGACACGTGCCCAAATTCTCTGCCATACAACAGAATTAGGAATGTGAGAATGTTTCTTAGCACCTCTCATTCTAAGTTAATCTCATTCCGAGCTGAGCAAGTTCCTCTAGTCTGATCCTAGAAATCAAGGCTTAAAATTCCTGCCCATCTTGGTACTACCAGTGAGCCGAAAAATCCTGCATATTACAGGCCTGTCTAAATCATTAAGAGTAAATATTAAAGCTACTGCAATTCCCCATTTCAAATATCTAACCCCTCCAAGCCCTCCAAGCCAAAGCTAGTTTCCACTGAAAGGGGACGTCAGGGTGAAGGAACTCATTTGGCATGACCTTTTCTCATGACCCTCATTCCAGGATATTGGCTTTTCAATGCAGTATTTTGGTACAAATCACTGGACGGCCTACCTTTTGGCCTTCAGAACCTGTAGAACAGCTCTAAAAAACAGCTCATCAAACTCTAGTTGCAATTTCTCCACGGAGTAGGGATGTGCTATTGATCCATATTGTTTATTGTAGCTAACATATTGGGCCCAGTGGTCACTTACATGACAAAGTGTCATCCTATACAGCAAAAATAGAAGAAACAAGTTGCAGAAAGATCATTAAGTATGTCAGCACAGTATGAAAACATAGATGCATGCAACTAGACCAGAATCTAGTTATGAGATGAACAAGCTTAAGCCTCTTCCCTCTGGTTTCCGAGAGACTTCTGTATAAACAATATGTACTTTCCCCACCTCTTCAAACAAGTTCAGTCTATGAACGTCAGTGCTACCCTTCCTTGGTTTTGCAAGCAAAGGATGCATACTCTGTTATACCAAATTAGGTTTTTTTATGAACTTTTAAGCCGCAAAGCAAGCTCACCTTATGAACTTGCAATATACACAAAAAGCCCAGATAGGAGTAATTATTACAGCACCAACTTACTCAGTATAGCATAAAGAAAAATAAAGATTTTATTTCAAGGAGGATACCGTTATGTCAGAAAACATACGTATACTAGCCAGGACATATTAAGTAACTGCTAGAGATTTAACAATAAAGAGCAACTTTTCCAACTGCATTTCCTTACTGCCACAGCATTTAGACCCTGCAACTCCCCACTACATGGGCGGTTTTGGAGTCAAGGACTCTGGAGCTTCAGATTCCCAGATCAGCTAACCCTACTCTTAGGGCAAAGGCTACCCAAGAACTGATTTTTATGTTGTATTTGCAGCTCTGAATTTAAAACCAAAAAGAGAAAGTATGAACAAGACATCTTATGAGAAATACATTTTCTTCTGCAATGGAAGACTCCTCAGGAACAGGCCAGAACTGGCACACACACGAAATTGCTACCTACTGTTTACAAACTGCTGCAGAAGGCAGTGTTATGCAAATAGCCCACTCTATCTTATGACTTCAGCACTTCATAAAACTCCATTATGCTGGCAAACATCTGCTTGAACAGTCAAGTTACAGTAAGGATGACAGCACCACAATAATCCAAACAACAGACTGTTGCAGCGGAAGCACAAGCTCCTACACAGGTCTTTACTTGTGCTACATCACTTGTGACTAAGGACTTCCCACTTAACGCAAAAGTAACAGAGCCTGTGCAGATTCAGTCATAACATAGAGAAGATATGCTCTTACTTGATCAGCTGACCAATTCGTTTCACAAATTGCCTGTAGCGGGCTCTGTTAAATGTTTCCAACCCCACAGACAGAAGTTCTACTAAGGAGTTTGCAAAAGCAAAAATCTTCATCATCTCATGGGGAGTTGTTTTTTCAGGAAAATAAGAACCTAAAAAAAAAAGGAAGAAAAGAAAAAGAAAGCAAGTATTCATTGTCAAGTGAAATATTTAAATATGAAAGTAAAAATAATCTATGCAGATTATAAAGATTCCATCAAGCAATATCTTCGTGTACTTGTCCAGAGATTGGGGGGGGGGGGGGGGGGGGGGGGTTAGAGGGAGCAACTGGAGGGAAAAAAAAAAAAAATCACAGTAACATTACAGCTAACAGGCAAGGGGAAAAATACTAGCTCTGAAAACATATCCGTGAACACATCTCCTGACCAGATCAAAACTAAAGGGAAGGACTCTAGTATTTTGCATGCTGGCATTGCTTTGAACTTGCTAGTCCCCAAAATATCCAACTTTTAAGTTATCTCATACACACAACTGCCATCTCATCTATTTAGTCTGCGAGCTGTTTGTGCAGCTTCATTTATTACGCATTTTGAAGAGCATCTCCTCACAAGGCAGTGGTGTTTTTGGCTGTTTTAGTCATCAGTACATTTAACATAACCAAAATGAAGAATACTTCTTTAGCAGATGATTTACCTCCAGACTTAATTCCAAGGAACTGCTGAAATAGTTCATGAAAGGGGAACTGTGATAATAGGGCAATCAAGTCATCTTCCAAAAGCAGAATCCAGCTTGTTTCAGGATCTTCATCCTGCAGAGAAATTTAGCTTTTAATATCTTTCCCAATAAAAATCATGGTAGAAGGCCTTAGCTATCATACCAGCTTCCTTGTAAAGGGAAACAAAGAAAGTATGTAAGAAAGGACAACTGAACTCTCCTTCCCACACACACAGGCCCCTAAATTTGGGCTCGTTTGCGTTTTTACATAATAGCACTCATCAGCTGGGAAACAGAACTAAACACAATGTAGCCTATGGTAGTCTAAGTCTAACATAACCCCTAAAGGGAAGCACATATTCAAATGCATGTCTATTTTCATATTGTATAAACATTTTGAAATGCATTATGTTGCCTTAAACAAGCTGCATTTTTCCCCTCCTTCTGCATGCAATAGTTGCAATAAAGTTTAATTTATACCTGTTAATATTCATTACTGGAAACCTCCAGTTTCTGGTACTCCATGACTATCTACAGTCATACCACAGAGATACAAAGAGACAAAAATAGGTCTAAATCTAAAATGATGCTTTATAAATGAGTAAGAGTCAGCTTTTCTTCCTCCAATTCATAAGACCAATACAATAAGCTTAAGCAAAACCATTAAGGGAAAAAAACTTT
The DNA here is from genome assembly GCF_036370855.1 of Dromaius novaehollandiae. Taxonomy (NCBI): domain Eukaryota; kingdom Metazoa; phylum Chordata; class Aves; order Casuariiformes; family Dromaiidae; genus Dromaius; species Dromaius novaehollandiae. The sequence continues at coordinate 66,880,530 of NC_088130.1, forward strand.
GTATGCTGTACCTCTTCTCCTCCTTCATCTACTAGTGTCCAATTTCCAGATTCTTTTCCAGATGAAGAGGAACTTTTTCTTTCACTTGGTTTCATATGGCACATAAAGTCCACCCGATTTCTGAGGATATAAATCCATTTAAAGTGAAAACCAAATTTTGAAAAATTAGAAAAAATTAAGAACTCTGAATTTAGTCAATTCTTAGTTAAAAGAAGATATTTTAAAACAGATAAAAGAAATTAGTAAGTATGTCAAATACCCTGATGTCATACAAAACTCACACCAATCTGATGTCTGAATTCAGTTTTCGATCTTCCAAGCAATATTCTGAACAATGTAAGTGGCTAGCATCCCCGTATAGCAAGTCACATTAAATATATAGGAGAGAACACTATTCTTTGTCTGTCTACACTAAAATCCAGAAGTCAAATTAAAGGAAATTGTATTTCAAAGAAGAGGTACTTTACAACAATTATTTAAGGCCATCATCTGGTGAATCAAAGATAAAACGGGGTGAGTGCAGGCCAGCTCCACTCCATGACTTGTACAGCCACGTCAGCTAGACATCATATCGAAATTAGTAAGGCTCATCTTAGGCACACTGAGCTACCACAACTAAACAACTTCCAGAACAGAGCTGTCTCATGGCAAGCCAGCTCCAAGGGCGGCACAGAGATTCAAGTTTGTCTATCTGAATCCATTTCGGCACATGTTAAGAGCTGCCCTGTTCTAACACTCACTCACTCATTGCAGCGTTCTTCAAATGGGAAAGCATATTTGTTTCAGCTTCCAATACTGCTAACTTGACAAAACAGAGAAGAAATTCCATATATCTGACCATCTTAAAGCTGGGATACTAGCTTTCAGGCTGTATACTGTATAAATTCTTAGTTGTACAGACATACACCACAAAATGGAATGAACATGCAAACATCTATATAAAAAAATTAAAATCATAACATTTAACTTCCTATTATCCAGGAATATACTGATAGAGCTCTGCACACATCGCCACAGGACACTGGCAGCTTGTCACCTCATTGGTCACAGAGTGGGTGGGAATCTTCCAGAACTCATACTTTGATAAATATGAACATTTTACAAATGCAACACGAGTTTTAAGATACCAGTTTCGCAAATCAAATTTAAAATTAAAACTCGTTCTCGACCTGCAGCAACTGCATCAGACAAGCGTCAGCCCTGTAACGGGGAGAACAGCCATAGTGGAAGCTCTGCATTCCTGTGTCACCAGCTGGGAGAGCCACTCCAGATGCCGCAGAAGAGTCTACGTTCAAAGTGCAAGCACCAAAACACACTGGCAACACGCATGCCCTCAACACACACTTGTTTCCCAAAAAGCTCTAGACATGAACTGTAAACTGTTCCTTCAGGAACTGAAAGAATAGCCTGCAGTAAACAGAAGTCCGAGTTAATTTAGGGTCAAACTATCAAGATCTGACTGCCAACCCTAAGGACCAGCAGTTTGATTCTTTGAAACTAACATTTCTACAAAAAACATCAATCTCAACAGCTAAAACCCTGATGTGTCCAGGCCACGGACTTGCAACTTTCCTATTGCAGTGAGCATACCCAGCTGAGCAATTATCTCCACACACTAGTCTCTAGCAAGCAAATCAAAGAGAAAGGCTAATGACTAAAGAAGAACTCAAAGAGGGAACAGATTATGGTTTGGAGCAAGTTTTATGTTTTATCTGAAGCACATAACAGCAGTTTTCACTAATAAATGATTTTAATAACTAGCTTTTCCAAGCATCACATCTTCCTTCCAGATAAGAAGAAAAAAAAAAGCATGGAGGAAAAAAAAAATTAAAGAGCACAACCAATGTATACTCCAACTTTGCAAAACCCTTTACGCAGGCACTTTTGTTGCAGAGCCAGTATTCCCAGCAGGTAACTGTGGAAACATCATCTAGAATTTTATTTCAGAGTTCACAGCAACAAACATGCAGGCATGTCAGCTATCACTAGCTATTTGACAGGTGAAAGCAAGTTCTATCACACTGTGTGCAGTAGGGCAATGTACTGCCAAGGCTGTAACCTGAGGTGAATAAAAAAGTTTGCATTTTAATATTAATCTCTCAGTTGTGCCTGCAGTATGCTTCCAGGGTTGCATAAGTAGACCTTGTATCATTACGTTTTCTACTATTAAATAACCAGAATATGTTTATAAAATCATATTTTTCACACTTACTTGACAGGAGACATAAGCAAGGCAAGAGATTGCATGAAATGAAAGACACCTGATGGGTTATCCAAGACTTTGATCTGAAATAAAACACAAAATCTAGTCTAAGTTAAACAAAAGGCAAGTTAGTTTTACCAGAGAAATTCATATTCTGAGTTTCATATTCCTCATTACCAGCTTTTTGTTCAGATGAAAAAGCACGCATAAAAGACAATTCTGACCCTTTGGAGGAAACAGTGCTATGGCACAAGATTAGGAGATTTGCTCAACAGAAGTAGGTGAAAAGAAATTTAAAGGAGAAAAAACACAACCCCTTAAAAGCTCCAAAAAAGAAAACTTCTCTCTTCCCTTCAGGTACATATGAGAACTAGCAGGCAGATGGGGAGTTGAGTAAAAGGGAAGTTAAAATGCTGCATTCAGCCTTCCTTTTATTCTATTACTTGCCATTTTCCTGTTACTGTAATTGCAATCCTTTTCCTACAATTAGATTTCCAATATATTCCCCTCTTGAAGGGGCAAAAACATTGCTTTGAAAAATGCTCTACTGCCTATGGACATCTTCACTCCCTCTGATCTCTACAAAGGGAGCATATTCCATTGCATTCCTAATTAGCCAGCTAATGAACTTTCCAAGGAAACACAGCCAACCCATCTCAACGCGCAGTACTTAGAAACTGCTCTCACTCATCCCTTCTATCTCACGGAGCTGCCTCCAGTCTCATTTGTCTCATATACAGTAACTGTTTCAAATCTAAATAGTCTCTTCCTTTCTCAAGATTTCTCCCAAAACCTGCTGCTGCATGAGGCCTCCTAAGTTGCACCTTAAATCCTCAATTCCCTTTTGAGTCTCTCTAGCTGAGAAGTAGTGAGAAGAGGTATTGTGTTTCTTATCGCAGCTGAGATAACATGCATACATGCACGCCTTGACAACCTCCTGTTTTCTTGGCACCACACACCCAGAAACATGCAGCGGTCACAGGGGATTGATCAGGTACCTGACATCCTCTTCTCCTACCCACCCCACTCCAACTTTCCAAAAATAAAGACTTAAACATTCACACCTGAATGAACGGAACAGCCCATTCACTGATCCCAGCTGGGCACCGGAGGATGTGGTTCAAGACGAAGAGATGGTCACCTGGACAGCCAATTCTTTGCAACACTGACACCTACAAGGTAAGTATACAGGAATCCTGTAAATAATTTCAAGGTTCATTCTTTTACAGTCTTGCTAAGCAGAATAATAACGCTTTTTCATTTCTCACACTTTCCAACAAGCCTCAGTTTTCAGGGCAAGCAACAGTAAAACAATACTGAAAAGCTGCTGTTTGGCTTATGAACTACAGCACAAAGTTTTATTCAGTGTAGAAAAAAAATGTAGTAAAATTTTAAAGTAATTAAAACTAACATTTAAAAGTCAGCAAGAAGTTTCCCAAAACTGACGAGTCTGAATACTCTTACTTCCGAAACAAGAACAGTAATGCTCAGTATCTATTAAAACTCTCAAGTCCACCTTGAGCAGTGCTGGTGGCTCATGTGCCAGACCTCATTAAGACTGTTCATCTCCACTGACTTTATCAGACAAGGGAAATCATTTTACAGACAGAGCAACAGATTCTGTTTCCCAACTAGAAAAAAAACAGGAACTGATTGCACATGGGACAGACAGTAACACTTTCAAAAAAGACTTCTGAATTGATCTCAGGTGCTCGATCACACAGCTATATCCATGCTCACTCCCTCACCAGTCTCCGCAACCAGGTGAGAAGGTCACTTTGAAACTGAGGGTCTTCGATAACTCTACGAGTGAAACTGAAAAGAACGCTGATACATTCTTTCAAGTGGCTCAAGTCTGAAGAAAGATTTTCTGATTGCTTTGAAACTGCAAATTAAAAACAGAATTAAGGAGCTTTGATGAGTGACTCTCACAGTAGTAGCATAAGCAGTGGTTTGGAGATTATATAGAAACCTTCCTCTCTCTGTATCTATAGGTATCGAGATATTTCAACAGAGTGGCTCTCTAGAACTGACAGAGAAGCTGACTTAAAGTATTTTACTTAATCTTATAATTAAATACTGGACACCAATTACAAAAAGAACATACCATAGCTACTCTCGTAAAAGGCCTCCCCTCAACATGACCTTTGTAAGAACCAGCACATTTACTATGCATATAAACAACTGGAGCCAGGGGAGGCCTAGGAAGAATAAATATACAGTGGGAGGGATATTTTAGCTAAAAGATGATATTGCCACAAGACCAAATTGGTGACGTGCTTCAGATGAAAACCAAGAAGATATCTAAGTATTAGAGCTCTGAGATTTCAAACAGCCTTCCAAGAGGCGTAGAGCAGCAATAAGACCCAACTGGGTTTAAAACATCTATAATCAATCCGGAAAAGGGATTGTATTGTGTGTTGCCTTTGACAACAAGAGATTGGATTCAGGGTGTCCCATCCCACTCAGTATTCCTCCAGATCAGTTGCACTAGATAGCTTAGATACAAGGCAGCACTCCTGCATTCAACTTCCACTCTACAGGAGACTAAGGCAAGAGAATTAGAGCTTTGCTGCAAGAGAAGAGTTTCACTGTTCACTATGTAAAATCAACAGGTTTTCATGTCAGAGGAGAAATACTCAATATACAAATCCCACCACAAGAACTCCAAAACTCCAGACAAACAAGGCGTTCAGCACCCTGACAGCACAGGCAGCCGTCCAGATAAGCAACACACCTTGTTCCTGCTGCTGAAGAGCCACCGATCTCAGCAGGGATGAGCTGTTGAGCAACCTGTAGATGTACGACTCCACTTGTAACCGGGACAGCACTGATGTGTACAAGTGCAGTGCCAGTGTCTGATGCACATGCTCTGCTTTGGCTTTAAACAACTTTTTCAGTTCCCCCAACACGCTTTCATTCATCTCTACCGTCTGGTAGCGATGGTGACCCGACACTTTGCACTGATCTGCACAGACACCCTGAAAAGAAAGCAATTATTTTATGTAAGTGGTTTTTGTCATTTTCTTAGGTCAAGTGCGCTTACAGAAATCAAGCCTGACGTAACCCTCCAGTCAATAGATTTCGAAGCTTCCATGAGAGTGGCCACTTTACAGATGGCAAAGACAAAAATCTGGGAGCACCCTACTTATTTTTCAGAGCTGCTGGCTGCTGCTGATGCAGACCTCCAACTTCTAAAAAACCTAGACTCTATAAACCCTCAATAATGCAGAATTAGCAGTTGACATCAGATGAAGTGACTCGTTTTTATCAGCAACAGGTGTGAACAAAATCAGATCATTCTACTCCCTGCCGAGTGCTACAGCTTCTTAGTTTTTTGATGTTCATAAACATTCAGATCTGCTGTTTTAAAGCCAAAACATACACTGACAGAGGCTAAAAGTTTTCACAGGCTCCTAGAGTTCAATATTTACTAGTAATTCCCCAAAATACATTTAAAATTTCTCAAATTAATTGTACTTTTACTTTTTCCAAACTGGAATTCAAGGCTGAGAACAATCTTCCTCTGCCCCAGCTCCAACTCCTTAGCACGAGGAAACCACAACACATAGCATCCCTATTATTCTTTCATGCAACCACAAAATGCACTTTGCAGCACACACTTAGGAAGCTTGGCTTGAAAGTATTCTTGTTTTACATAAGTTACTAGAATAAGTTTTGAATTGGTAATAAAAAGACAGTTATCTGCATGCACATACACAATAAACAGTAAATTGGGAGGGAATAAAACAAGCAGCAAGCCAGCGAGCTTTGCTAACTGTATGCTGACCAGCGGAGATATGAGTGAAGACAAAATTGTAGAACACAGAAACTGATCAAAGCAAAACTGGAAGTCTAATAATGCTCAGCAGTACAGGTTCGTTGCATTTTTATTCCCTAGTAAAAAATAAAAGACTCAATTACACTTATGGAGCAACAGTTACAGGAAGCGGATGCATCTCGCACTCCCTACGCTCCGAGCAACAGGGTCACTGGGGAGCAGGACTCTAGTTTCACCACACCCGCAGCCTCTGCCAGCAGGACAGGCAGGAAATGACCTCTGCAGGCAGCAGTCCAGATGCAACATGCAGAAGCACCACTATGGTCGTTTTGGAATCCTGGCTATAGTCCTATTCCACCACAGACCCCTTGTGCCTAGCTGAAGCACTGTGGAGCACAAATTTGACCCAACACAACAAGCAGAACTGACTACACACATCTCATTCTGACTGACTACAGGCAGGAGTTTGGCTCCAGAAGAGATCATTAACAGAGACTGCAATATTCTACATTTGTCAAAGTTTAAATCAAGGAACAAACTGCTTTAAACATCAACAGGATGATATTCTTAAGTACTTGGGGGGGCAGGGAGGTCACTGGGACAGCAGAGAGAAGGAAAAGTAGAGGTAACCATCTCTTTCACAGCAAACCAGCCTAAATACAGCGAGCTTGACAGCAAGCAAGATTACTATCCGGAATCATGTCCAAATAGTTTTGGTTCAAAAGTAGTTTTAATAACAGGCACCTGCACAGTTTTCTGTTCTTCTTTAAAAGTCCATAATCTCTGCCTTGCATTTTGGCAGTCTGTCATCATGGACTGCAGCTCAGCCTCAGCCAGCAACAGCTGCTTCCTACAGCGCAGGTAGTTCAGGAGCAGTTCATGAAACTCGTGCCTGTCCTGATGAGCAACGCTTTCAAATTCTTCTGCATAGGAGTCAACATTCTCCAGCCATGAACATGGCTCAAAAATTTTCAGCTGCTCTCTGGTAAATGGCACCAGTTCTGGTTCGGTTGGGATTTCTGGATACAGCCTTTCGTTGTGTAACAGTGGTTTGACTGCTACTACGGTGGGTCTCTCATAAGACAATTCAGCTGACAAGTCTGGATAAACAGGTTTCAATCTCAAATGTTGAACATGTACTCTGGATTTCTCACAGAGCTGTGACACAGTAACAGGAGGCTTCTCTAAAGAACAGACAAGAGGATTTTTAACATCCTGAATGCTTTCAGTTCCTTTGTCCTGTACAAAGTCCACCAGTGTATGAGAGCCAGCAGCACTGGAAGGAAAGGTACTACCCGATACATCACAGCTTCCTGATTTACCCGCAAGAGCCTCCCCAGGGCTCTGGGTTCCACCCAGCTTGCTTTTCCCACTCTTCTCAACATCCCCCTTGCATTCCTCATGTAAGGGATGGGCTTTGCGCTCTTCTCCAACTGCTGGAGGCACTAAAGTCACTGTTGAAGATCCTTCATTTGCTAAGGATAAAGTACTCGAGGGGATGTCACACACATCATCCACAGTTCTTCCGTCCTCTGCTTCATCATTGAGCTGGATTTCTGCAAATCCTTCAGGATGTTCCACTTGCGCTTTACTGGCTTGAGAAGACACTTCTGCCACAGGAGGGAGGAAGACATCATCAGACTCTTGGATCTGGGACTCTTCACTACTGATTTTCTTTTTTTCCTAGAAATAAATTAACAAAGAGTCATTAACAAATGAATCTCTCCCCCATGCATCCCAAATCCAATCACCACCAAAAATAGTGCTTGTCAACAGCACAACTCCAAAAGCCCCTCTTAACAGGTTAATTTTCATAATATTAAAGGTGAAAAGAAATGTACCAAATGCAGATCCTTGTTCCTTAGTTCCTCTTTGAAGACTGTCTATCAGTGTCTATTTTCTTGGTCAGTTCTGGACTCATGCTTCAGTGTTTCTCCATAAAAAGCTATAAACATCCCAGAACAGAGTCTATCTCATTAACATGCAAAATAATCAAAGTACCAGGACTCTGACCTCTACAAAGAGTCACTAGATTTTACCACAGTAAATTACTTAGAAATTCATCTTAAGTTTTATCAAAATATTTTAATGCACTGAAAAGAAAACAGTTTTCAAAAATACTAATTTTGGAACAAAGAGGTCCAGAAAGCATCTGCAAATTACATCTAAGACCATCATGAAATCTGAATAGTTACCGAAATACCTGTTTTCAATAGGTATCACACACTAGAGACATAAAAGAAACTTAAAAACAACAGACATTTAAATTGTAAAGAGACTATTTACTTTTAAATTAAGAACAGCTTTGAGTAAAGTGTCCCCATAACCCTAGTCTAAAGTGTACATTTGTAGTCTCCTTCCAACAGCACAGTTTGTTTCTAAAAGCACACTGTTTCTAAAAAGCAAAACTGGGAAGAGTTGGGTTACACTGCTCCGGTTTTGAATGACCCACAAAATATAGATAGGAAGATAAGTGAAATTTTAAAAAGCTTCAATATTCCTCCAGAAGTAGGGAAAAATTTTGGACACTTGCTGCCAATTTCAGGCATACTTTCACTAAGCAGCTGACATGTGATTTTGCCTTATGAGAAGGCATGTATGCAAACAACTCTAAACATCAAGGCCTCAGCTGACCTTGATCTCAACTGCCTATGCGTAATTAAAGCATACGCTCACAGCTCCCTTACAAAATGGCAATACACTGGCTTTTGCTTTCAGATAGCTTTCTACAGTGTATTAAAATCTGCAAATACTTTTGATCACAAAATGCTGCTGACACACTCCAAGACTAGTTAGAGCTATGAGGGAAAAGTTAAAAATAGATCAGAATAATTCTTTGAACTAGAACGTGCAGTTATAACAAACATCTCCTGACAATTCACTCAAAGTCCGTATTTTTCACAGATACTGTATCACAGTTTTCTTGACAGCATCGTGATCTGCATGCTTCACAAACATGCAAGGCTGCTGGTCCTTTCTTCTCTACAATCTCGAAGCTCCCTACTGCGGCCCTTGTACAGATAAACTCCCGTTATCTCCGAGTAGCGTTCTCTCATCACTAGGATATCTAAGTGCTACTCTTAGACAAAGGCAGTCTCTTGTAAAATTTATGAAGTGTTTCTCAGTTCCCACTTTCTGAGGAGAAATCAGGCCCTGAATTGGCATAAAAGCTGCTCTGTCTTCTGAGGGCTTAGCCTTTAAGCCTTCTCCCAGCTCTCAGGAATTTCACCTTTTCCAAAGATTATTGCTGTTCTGGGACACAGCAATGAAAAAGTCCTTACTGTGGTTGGGCCCCACACTACACCCTCAAACACTGCTTGCACATTAACGTAGAACAAGGGTGCAGAGCATAACAACGACAACATCATCACCCAGAAAGGGAGCGGGTCACATGCAGCACTGAAGCACTTCCGGATTCTCACATGTGCCAATCTCCCAGGAATCTCCCCCAAATTATTTCACGGTGAATTACACCTGGCAGGGACGGCCCAGGACCGCAGCCACTGCACATACTGCATACGTACTTAATGACCTACCACAACCACCTGCGAGTCACCTTCCTGCAGGGAACTGATTCTCTTAAACAGCAGCCTTAACTGTTGACTGCGCTTGCGCATACCGCGGGGCTGTATCAAAACAAAACCATGACTTGCTCACTCTTCCGGCATGGGATGTTTTTTTTCCTCCAGTCCTTACCTGCCTCGAATTCAGGAATCACAGCTGTAGTTAGCACTTAGGTCTAAGCCTTGTTTTACCAAATGGGGGTCAATTAGTGCATTCATTTCTTTTCAGAGGGCTTTGACACCCTTTGCTCTACATGGTACAATTTACACCATGCAAGACAAAAGAAACATATAAACGATAACGTGGCTACACTTCCATTTAGACTCAACACGGAGGCAAGGGAGTTCAGCTGAGGCCATTTTCACAAATCACTGAAATGCCATACAGCGCAGCTGCAAGAAAAGCAAAGCCTCCAGGAAGCCGCTGGCACCATGAACGGCGTCCGCGGCAGACGAGACCCCGGCAAGCGTTACACTGCGCAGCCGAAGGCAGCTCCAGCGGCCTGGGCGCGGAGGGCACACATCACACGCACAATAAGTTTGTTTACACCAGCACAGAAGAAAGTCCCTTTACAACACACAAACCACCACAACTTTCCCTTCGTCGCCGGTTGTTCCGACCCCCCCCCCCCATCGCCTCAGAAAAGCTCACTCGCTCCAGGCCCGAGCACGACGGCGCTGCTGAGGAGCACGACCGACCACTCGGCTGCGCCCACCGCAAGGCGAAGGATAAACACGGACACAAACATCGCCGCAGCGACGGCGGCGGCGGCACCACCACCGCCGCCGAGGCCCGGCCCGGCCCGGCCGCCCCCACCGGGCCCCCGGGGCTCCCCCCCGCGCCGCGCCCTACCTTGGCTCTGCTCTTGGCCCGGGCCTTGCGGGGGGGCCGCACGGCCTCCGCCATGGCCCCACCGCACCCCCACCCGCCTCGCTGCTGCCTGGGCGGCGGCGGAAGGGGCGGGCGCCTCCCCGCGCGCGGCCAATCAGCAGCGCGGCGCCTACGGCGGGGGCGGAGGGACAAACCGCGGCGCGGCGGCAGGCGCTCCGCAACGCCCCCCCCCTTCCCCGAGGGGGTGGCAGGGAGGGCCCCTCGCCCCGTTGCCGCACCACGAATTTCATTTATGATGTTCGGGAGAAGGAAGCAAATACGGCGAGGCGACCCGCGAAGATGCTTTGGAAAAGCACCATTTCGGTGGCAAAATAAACACGCCTCGTCCCTGCTTTGGGCTTCCGTTTATCACGGGAAGGGTAACGGATGCATCTAAAGAAGAGGCAAGCGGGGCTAAGCGATGCTCCCTGGTTTTACTGCACCGGCGCTGCCGACGGTATTAGACCAAAATGTTCTGCACCACTTGGAAAACCGCCCGGGAAGTTTCTGAAAAAAAGTAAAAAGCCATTTCAGCGCTCAGGGGCAGGCAGGCTTGTTCCACAGTCGCCCCGCGGGGCGATGCTTCCCTCCCCAGCGAGGGTTTGCCGGGCGTTAGCTCCGCTCAGACAGCCGGTGTGTTCAGGGCACGAGCGCCCGGCTCTGGGGCCACGTCGGTGCGTCTGCTGAATCCACCGGCCAAGTTTCGGCCTCAGCGGGGAATCTCCACCCCCACAAGAGCCCGAGCACCGCCGATTGCCCTCGGCCAGCTGAGAAGCCCCAATAAAGTCAAATTGCAATGTGTTTTAGAGCAGAGCCTTTCCCATCGCCATGCTAACCTCGCGACGGCAGCAGCCTGTAGGAAACGTAAAGGAAGTATTGCTAAGTGTAGTCAGAGTTCAGTTTTCTTTCTCCATCTCATGCTCAGATGATATCAACATCCAACACCAGCTCTCCAGAGCTGAACTCAACCACCTGCAAGTTGCAAGTGGTACCGGCAAATGCTGAATATATATTATATGTCGATGAGTTGCAGATCGCACCGACCCTCAAAAAAAAAAAAAAAAAAGGCCAAAAAACAGGCAATTTGGGGCAAACTGCCTTACATATCCCAGGCTTAGGGGGTGAGATTACGTTTGGCAAAGGATTCTGCACCAAACCACAGGGTTTGATCTCCTTTTAAAGGTCATTTAGATTGCAATAGGATATGAATTCAAAATGCAACAGTGATTCCTGAAGAACTCCATGCTTAGGCAAGTTATAAATTGGGGGCTGTGGCATTGGTCCAAGGGATGTAACAGTTCATGGCTAATCACACTTATTTGTTCTCATACTGACCTTCCCTGGTGTGTTCTCTCCCACAACTCTCTTGGCACTTAACAAGAACAACTTCTGAAATAAGGGCTCAGAGAGGATATGCTCCTGTGGGCTTTCTTACAAGAGACGCTCACCCCACCTGATCATCCGAGGATGCTTTGAAGGTATATCAGACCTAGCCCTGATAGGAAATGAACAGCACAGAAAGCAACACATCCAGCACACAAGTCTCAAAACTGTTATTTTAAAATTATATATTTAGAGAACTAAAACTACAATAGACTCCTTCAGAAGAATATTAGGAGATTTGGTCTTCTAGAGAAAAATAGGACAAATTATTCCTTTACATGTGCATTTTGTACATTTCATTACAATGCAACCAGACAGAATTTAAAGCTCACTGTGCTCTTTTCCACACAAGGAAATACAGCAAAGCTTCAGAGACCAACGGGCTTGGGTATGCACTGAAGTCATGCAGATTCAACTTGAAGATCATCATACAACCGGACAAAGAATCATTTTTGTCGCTCCAAAATAAGTAACGTGGCACGAGACTTAGATAAATAAAATTCTGTCTTGATCCCTATGTCTAATCAATGTAAGGCACTGAAGGAGCTGTTAAGTAACACTGCACATAGAGACTTCAGTGAGAATAACAGCCCTGAAAAATGTGTGCTTCTGAATCAAAGCAATCATCAGACACGAGGTAACAAAAGGGGCACAAACTTTGAGGAGATCTGATTAGGAAAGAGTCTCATGACTCTAAGCCAACATTAGTAGCCATGTTTGTTTCTAATGGTGCATAGCCAGTCCCCAGTTGTAAATGAAAATTCTGCTAAGGGCTTCAGAGGGAAACAGAACCAGATCCCAGCAGGATTAGTCCTGAGTATGCCTCTGGGAGGCAGGAAAAGGTGCTCAGAAAAAATAATTCATTGTCAAGCTTATTAGAGCAGAGGAGGAAGAGATTAGGGTAGACAATTGACAATTTCCCTTTCATTTATGCTATCACTCCTCAAAAAAATGGGTTCTAAGTGTGGATCTATCACCAATATTTGTCCAAAGTACGGGCACTCCTAGGAGTTAGCCAAAGTGGGGTCTGCAGAGCTTGTCAGGGACAAGCTATCCCATGAGCCTAAAAAAATGCAAGGCCCTCTACAGAGAGGGGTGGCTGCAAGAGCTGACCGACTTCCTTCAGATCCTCAACAACCTTGTAGGGTGAGTGACTTCCCAGCAGCTCTGCAGCAGCACAGTCTCTCCCTAGGTGGCTGTGCTGAGGGCTGCTACACCAGGCAAGATACAAATCAACTTTCAGTATCAGTGCCTAAGCCTGGAGCACATGTACAGCAAAGCCAGACCCCTGTCTAGAGTTGTAACCTTTGGTGCTGCTCTAAATAAGCTCCCTGAGAGACATTACTAAAATTAAGTCCAGATTACAAACTTAATCACCATTAATGACAAACTTTAGAAACAGGCCAAAGTGCAACCTCAGCTTTGAATAACCTTCGATCTGAGTGGGATAAGTATGCTCTGAACACAAACCAGCGTGCCCAAAGCATCACGCAGAGCTCCTCTTGGCACATGTGACTTCTCGGTTATCCAGACAGTAAAAGGCTCCAGACTCTTCCAGATGACTGCACATTAAAAGAACTTCAAATCAATACTTCTGCTGACACAGAAGATCCCTTTGCGTCCAGGTCCAGTGCTTATATTCTTTTTCATTCCCTGAGTGTGAAGATGAGATGTCTGTCGACAGAATTTGCTGATGACAGGAACAGATTTTTAGTAGCCACTTTCTGAATGTACAAATAATTATCAGAGTCCTCATTTACTTTCTTAAAACAGAGAAGCACTTCAGTTCTGTGTTACTGGGATTAACTAAAAACACCACCTCTGCCACGCTGGTCAGACGGACAATGTCTTCTGCTCAGAAGTACTGCCCGGAGAACCTGCAGAACAGGATTGATGGTGTCAGCTCTGGACAGATGTTGGGAGGGCTGACATGATTGTCACTCACAGCCGGTTGTCTCAAAATGTCATCCCATTTCTTTCTCAATGACCCTCCCTTTGTAGCTGCATCTCACATTAAATCCTGTCTTCACTGAATTCCAGTACTTACTGTGGCTATTAATGATGTATCAAGCTGTAGCCATCGACTGTAACATAATCAGGATCATCTAAAACACAGCACAAAAATATTAGGTCTGCTCATGAGAAGTGCCTGTAAGAGCTCAAGGGACTTTACACAAGGACAAAAACACCATGCACTGCCCACCCATGTTAAAGGGATGGGAGGCAGAGAGGAATGGAGGCTCAAAAAGTAGACTTGCCTAAGGCCCAGCAGTACCCACTACAGAATCCCATCGCTAAAGCAGCACTGAAAATGATCTAGCTAGTGCTGTTTAAGCAGAGAAAGGTCCACCCTGAAGAGGCAGGCTGTATCAAAAGCCTAGACATCCTTAAAGTTCAGAAATGCCTATATATGAGGCTTTGATTAGAACATGTTCCTCAGTGAAATCTAGGCTCCAAAGTCAGTGGCAAACTTTGCAGCAATTTATTTGGGGACTGGATTTCCTACAGGAGCTTGGCCTAAAGCAATCCCTTTAGAGATCTAATGGTCATGATCCTATGGGGAACAGAGAGCAGAGAGATCTTCTGTGGTGGCAGAAGCCACATAAAACAAGGACTGACACCCACAAGTAACTCACCTGGCCCACTGGTCGGGGTGGGTAAAGGTCCCCTCCTGCATAGAAAGAAACATAAAGCTGAAGATCTGCTACAGTATTCTCCCCCTTCCTAAAACATCTGTTCAGGCTGCTGCTGTGATTGTGTGAAGCCCCACACCGCACTATCCAGAGCTTGTGAGAGGGCAAGAGGTTTGGCTGGGCTGGGTTTTACAGAGATCTGTTTCCAAGTCATTTCCTGGTTCGTTAACCATCAATAGTCTGCTTGGCAAACACAGGAATCAAAGCTGATACAGCATGGGAGAGGAAAAAATAACCTAAAAGCAATGAGTTGGCAAAACATTTACATGGGAGCCTTGGGGTATGACACGTGCACTTGGCAACATTTTTACATGCAGACTGAGACATCAGAAAGTCATAATTGGGCACGACTCATGTAGTGATTCAACAACCAAAGTGGGGCACTCATCTTTAGCAAAAATCTTTAGCCCTGAATCCTCCTCTTCCCTGTGGCAGAAGCATCCTTTACTTCACCCTCCCTGCCCAGCTTCTGCCCTTGAATAGCATATTTTCTTGTCCTCTCCTCTCTCACTGCAGCTGATGCTGTTCTTCCCTCTACCCACACACGCTTTTAACTGATCCAGCCCTCCTCAGATAGACAGACAACAAGGTGGGGAGAGGAGAACTGCGCAAGGAAACCCAGAAGGTTTCAATCATTCTTGGTAGATCAGGAGTCAAAGGCTCTTTAAGGGATCTCTGATTGTGTCCAGAGACAGCAAGACACAATACTCAAAACTGCCCGGCCTACCCTGCTTATCTGCTGTCCAAGTACCGCAGCCTTTCACCTCAATCCAAGGACTGCCAAAGAGGCTCAGTACAAGAACAAATGAGCACACACTGTCCAAAAGCACTTTTAGAGTAATGTTCCCTGCCATGAAAAGGCAGAAATGACCCCAAAAGAGGAGAGGGAGCAAAAAACTCTACTCTGAGTAGACTTGAGGGGGTCATAGAGCAGTTTATGATAGGTAGTACATTGGTATAAATCCTGCTGTAGAGAGCGATGGACTGCATAGCATGGCAAGTATTTTCCTGTAACACTCCCAAATCAGGATACCAACAGACTGAAAGCAAGAAAATATATTTTTTTGAGAGCTTCATTTGCAATAACTAGTCCATCATCTGAAATTGCAGTTATGTCCCTTACCTTGATATAGGCACAGGAGCCTGACTTCTCGCAGGTGTTGCATTTCTCTGTGCATTATAATAGTTTTCATAAAGAACAGGAGCTAGGAAAAATTCACAACAGTAAAGTACAGACCTTTTGTAAGTATTAACTAATTGCCCATACCAACATTCAGTTGCTAAGCCCTTCCCCCTTCCCTGGGAAGATGTCTGATCAGCTTAAAAACTTTAAAAGTAAAGAAAAGGGAGATCTCTTCAGATCTGATGCTGATCAGAGCAACAACACCATGAGGAGGACAAGCAAGTCAGCACTACTTTGGGAGACTACACTGAGCTCTTACCTGGGGCCAAACTTCCAGTTTTGCGTGAATTTACAAAAAATTCAATATCCTTCTCAATGCTGCACATTTCTAAACTCTTGCGGATGTCCTCATATTTCTGCAAAGGGGAATTAAAAAGCATAGCTATACATCATGTTGAAAACCAAGCATTGGGTTTTTTTAATCATTTATCATACTTGGGGGGAAAGCACAGTGCTCACCCCCAGACACAAGTTTCAATGGTAGAGGAGGCGAGGGGGGAATTCCTGGAGGAATTCTCATCTGTAAAAGCTCTGGCCAAAATCCTCCTGCCTGCATGTTGCTGTTGCTGTCTGGTGGCCACAGGCCAACCTGGATGTAACGCAGTCCAGTGCATAGGAAAGCAAATGAGGCTCTGCTTTCCCATTCCCAGCCTCACTAAGGAGCTCCTGCATAATCTTTGGCAAAGTCACTTCCTGCTACACTTCCATTGCCCCATCTTTTTCAGCCACAAGTTTCTTAAGTCAAGCAAAACCGGGCTGAGGACATAGATCATTGCAACGAAGGTCGTTGTCTATGAGGTTCTGTTATGCCAAGATGCTTGACCGAACTCTCTGAAACCCCCCTGGCTGCGCTGAGGTTAAAGCAGGCAGCCACAGCGAAAGTGGTGGAGGGGACCGTGCGGCAGCAGGTACGAAGAGCTGATGTGGGTGTCTGCACCATGCTGCCCAGCACTTCAAGAGAGTTTATTAGCCCACGTATAGTGCAGCATAGAGCCAGCCCACTGCTGCTGCCTGTCCTGAGTTGATTAATCTTCCCAGGTCTTGGAGCCTGGGACGCATGGTACAGAGAGAGCCGGGGTCTCCGCAGCGCTGATTCCCTACAAGTGGGTTCACTGCAGTGTGCTCCTTCAACACATCCAGCTCTACCTGTTTCTTCCTCACTCTTGGAGTACTCCAGCCCATTTTGCATATCCCCGTATATGGAATAATAAAGAATTGGCTCTATGTGCATGTATATGCTCATAACCAGCCTGCAAAACTTTTGAAAGTGATACAATCACAGCTACATGCAGGAACACACATCTGCTCTTGGGAGACTTAATTTTATAGGAGCAATGTCTTCCTTCTGATTCATTTTCATTCATTTACTGCTATCTTTTCTCACTATTACACCAACCACAGACACTCACAATAGCTTAGACTTAGAGAGTCATGATTGCTGACAAAAAGCTGGGTAAAAAGAACCTGGATGGGTCAGCAGGGATTCAAATGAAGACTTCTCCAGTCCAAAGCAGAAAAATGAAGGTTTGGAGAGCACTTGATTTCACTTACCTCGTCATTCTGGACACAGTCCTGAGAGAGCTGGTTGGCATGAAGCCACAGGGCATTGCGGAAGTAATTGATCCGTTCGCACTCCTGAGTCTCAAAGAACTGAAAGAACAAAGACAAAAAAGGACATAAGGATCCCCTGTCAGCAGGGCAAAAGGCCATGACTGCAGTGGGGACTGGTTCTCTGAGTCCAGCTGCTCACACATGTTCTAAGCAGCAGGGTGATTTGAGTTCACATTTCACCTCTTGATCACATTTTAGTCTTGCCTCTGCTGTCTGCCAGAGAACTTTACCTGACCCTGAGTAAGGAAAGTGGACGTGAGCAAAGGCACCTCTAACTGCTGTGATCCTACGTTCTGTCATCCAGCAACATCTTTAAATGAGAGTGCATCTCTTTTTGCTGGATGGTTTGCATCCCCAAGTATCATTACAAAGAAGTCTGTCCTCAGCAAGGAGCAGGTCAGGAGACAAGTCCTCCATGCCCTCTATGCAATGAGGTATTTATATCAGTTATATATGTATTATATATATAAATAATCAGTTATGACCTTTGCATTGTCACAGTGAAGTGACTATTCTAACCAGATGATGGCAGCACCAAGCATGCAGATAAGTAACCCACAAAAAGGTCACTACTTAGTGCATTGACTGTCAATTTTAAAAGGAAGGTGAAGAAAAAAAAAAAGGACAGAAACCTTGAAGCAGTGGGACCTTAAATCCAGAATCCAAGCATTAGAAACATGCAGGGTTAGCTGCAACAAGTCCTGCTGTGTTACTGTGGAGGGAATACAAAGCAGAGGGCAAATCTGCGCTATCCCTAGCCCTGGCACCGAAGGGAAGGAAATTGGAGGACCACACTGCAGCAGGAAGGCCTTTCACAGCATTTACCTCACAAGCTTTGATGTGTTCTTTCTGCCATTCTTCACGGATCTTCTCCAGTGCAGTAATATTCTGCTGATAACTCCTGTCTGTGATGGAAATCAATTTGGAAATTCATTTTAAATCAATTAACCAAAAAAAAAACCTTTACAGCTCTGTATGTGGAATATCCAAGCAAACAGTTCTTAGCAATGCAATGCAAACATGTGGAGAACTGTCCATCATCTGCAGTACATAATGTGAAGGGGACACAGTTTAGCAAATGCATTTCCATTCATTCTTGCTTCTCTGCAGTGTGCGAGAGAACTTGCTTGCATTCCTTCAAAGGCATAGCAATTTGCACTAGCTGAGCAAAGCCTGGATCTTCTCCCTCCTGCGTGCAGCCTCATGGCCTTGATGTGCACTTATGGTGGGGCCCTACACAGCCTGTCCCACAGCTCACCAGAAAGCTGAGACATGACTCTTCATTGCAATTCTTTGGCACTGTTAAACCATGCAACGCCAGGCCTTGAGCTACACATCTTCCAAGTTCATGGCACAGGCACACAGCCAGAGCAGAAGCGAGAGCTCCTACCCTCCCCTCCTGCCCCAGGCACTGGGTCTAGGTGATGGCCTGGCACTGTTAGCACCCCCAGCCTCGGTGCCTTGCCCGCTTGCCCATACTGCCCAGGGGAAACAGAGAGAGCAGTCGTGGTGGGGCCATGCAGGCACAGTGACAGAGGCTCCTCCAGGGCAACCTCCTGCCTCATGTTATCTCTGGACCCGTATTTCTGAGGAGCTGCAGCTAAACCAAGAGCTGGAGCTCACCCCCGCGTCCAAGTGCCTTATCACAGCTTCATGCCTCGCAGGGCAACCCTCTATGCCACCTCCTGCCCCAGAAAACGCTCCACTCGCCCTCCAAACGTAACTGGTGTACTTCATTTTCACACTCACCAGAGTCTTCCAGAGCTGACTTTGTCTGAGCCAACTTCAGGAATAGCTGCCAAAAATAGGAGAGAGAAGAAAGGTGTAAGACAGCCCTGGTGCATTGCCTATGGCAGGGCAGTTCAACTGGGGAGTACTACCAGCCCTCCCATCTCTCCTCAAACCCCAAAGCTGAGAAAAGAGACATGAGGCAAATTCTGACTATAAAGAGGTACCAGCTTGGCCAGCAGTGACTCTCACGCAGCACAACACTGCGTAGAGGTATAGGTGCTTCCCAGTTTGGAGCAGGGCCTTGAAATGGTGCAGCCTGCTGCTCTGCTCACTTCCCTTTCTGCTCCTTCCCCATGGCCACCTGCCTCCCCTTACCTTCTCCTGCTGCTTCTGCGTGACTAGATTTGCATTACGGTGCACAGCCTGCTCTGCCTCGTCTTTATCCCTGCAGCGCTGTTCGTAGAGCCGCTTTGCCTAGAAGAAGCACCAAATGGAGCAGGAACAAGTCAGCAAGCGAAGAGATGGAAATACCGCTAATAAAATCTGGCATGTAGGATACTTTAGAGGAAAGCACAGCCTAGGAATGAAAAGGCTGGTGCAGGCAGAGCAGGGGACAGCACTCAAGGTCCCCGATGTCCCAGCCATACTGCCCAGGCAAAATGACAACACAAGCTACTCTTCGCTCAGGAAGAAAAGCTCACAATAATTTAGTCCCTGACATTTATATCACTCTTACGTAAGCCTGCAAAACTGCCACCCGCTATTTCCCTTGCATACTCTTCAGTTTTGTTGAGTATGCTTCGCACACCATTTATGCAGACACAATACAGGGAGAGTTGAGACACAGAGGAAGGCTCTTGTGGTTAGCTCTGCCCCAGCTCCGTGAGTGTGCATTTTAGCTGTGTTAACTCGTATGGCAAGAAACAACTGTACACAACACAGGTACAATGCGTGCGCCTGTGAGTTCCAGGTGTGCAGCCGCAGGAAGCACAGCAGCATGTCTGCTTTACCTCCATGGTCTTCTTGTACTGCAAATTCCTGTTTTTGTGAATCGCCTCCATTATGAGCTCTATCTGTGAAGAGAACAGATCCTGTGTCAGCATGTCACTGATCTGCAAAGCGCAAGGGTGAACTATGAAGAGGCAGGGACCAGATTATGAGATGGATTTAGGTACCTTCCTCTGCCTGGAGTTAGGCACTCCAATATACAAAACCAGTCCAAAACATTCACCTTTCTTTATTTCTATGTAAGACTCCATTTGTATAAGGAAAGGAGCTCTACAGATGAAATACTAACAATATATAGTACTGTATGACCTCCATAGGGCCTGGCAAAATTGGCAAACCCACATTCCCCTCTGCTGGGGCCAAACCAGCCTCTGGTTCTGATAGTTTTCCCTCTTTTTCAGAGAAGGGAACATCAAGCCAAAAGAAGTTAAAAAGGTAGGCCCAAGTCCCCTCAAAATCACAGCTGGAGTCATGTTCCTGGCCCTCAGCCCATAACACACCCAGCAGACACCAGCGCTCCCAGGCGTATTTCAGGAGCTCCCGTGGCCAAGCTGAAGTCTCCATCACCCTCACAGCCTCTCAAACCACTCCTGACATGCAAGCCCCAGGCATCAGCTCACACCACAGAGAGAAGGCATAAGCTCCACGAAAGGGAAGACACCACCTCACTGGGCTGCTACTAAGGAAAGTGTTTTTAGCGAGGAGGTCCTAAATCATAGTGCAAATCCCTGAGCTACCAGCTCACTGCAGGGACGCAGGAGATGGGAACTGAATTCACGAGCGATAGTCACAGCGTGAGACTTCATGGGCCAGCATCACCTCCTGTTCTGGGAGAACGGCGGAGGGACAAATCCAATGCTCCTGACATGTCCCCAGCTGTCCCGAGCAAGGCACCTTCGCCTGAAAAACGTTCTTTATTGGGGCTGGAGTCCCTGGAGCTAAGCTCCTGCTAGCTATCACTGGCCCTGGCAAAATGACAGCACACAGCCGTGAGGAGGAGGAAGTAGGAGGTTGCTGCACAGTTCACTTGTGCAGTTGCAACATTTAGGAACAAACTCTGGACTTCCCAGAAGCCGCAAGCCCCTGGCAGCAGGGAGGGGGCTGGGACACAGCAGCAAACACGGGCCAGGGCAGGAGCTCAGCATTCCTGCAAACCCTGGCACACCCTGCGGCAAAGGTGCTGGCTCCCGCATCTCCCTCAACTCCTGACCTTTTTCCGATGCAGTTTTTGCTTTTCCCTGAAGTCCTCCATTTTCTTTGCTTCCTCCCGAAGGGTTTGTGCCAGCTGGATGTGACTTTGCCCCACATTGTCTACCTCTGCAAAGAAAAAGAAAAACCAAATATATGCCTAAGAAGATGGTATTGCTCAAGTCAACTGGTTTAGCTGACATAAAACTCACCCAGGAGACCCCTTCCATCCAGGGTCTCTTATCATCATAGGCCTCACTTCGCACCTCCCCTTGCAGAAATATAAAAAGCAGTGGCACTTTTAAAACACCTTTCAGACAGAACCTGTCTATATAAAGAGCTATTCAGGATCAGTCATGCCAGGGCCTGCACTTCACTTTAATAAAATTCATAGTCAAGGGAAATTATTCAAAAGAGCACGCTCACATGTCCCCGTCATCCAGATTAATTCAGGCATGTTTCAACACATCACACCCTAAAGCACTTGTCTGGAATAGGCATTGCCCTTGGCTAGCAGAGAAGCAACCTGGGGCACTGAAAAACCGATGCTAAAAGCTTCAGGCACATCTTCACTGTCACGCTGAGTTAACCTGGCTGAAGGAGGGCGGCCATACCACAAAACAGTAGCCCATTTGCAGCTCATGAAGCTCAGCTCATTCAGAGCTAAGCCAAACTGCAGCATGCCGCTAAGCCCTTTTTGCACTGCTAGCTCATGATTCAACATCAACCTGCATCTATTAATAGGTCAGCTACTGCAAGGACAGAGCACACTACAGACATCAGTCAAGGTGCAAGGCAGCAGACAAATCTGGCTAGGGTGGGCAGCAGCAGACCTCTAGCTGCACAGATGAGTAGAGCACTGGCCCTCTGTGTACAGATGTGGCTGCTTGCTTACATACTTCCACCGCTCTTATCCAGGCTGGCTAAATTAAAGCCAGCACGTGTGCATTTACGCAGGCAGGCCATCTGGCTGATGCTGGCTCCCAGCCAGGGCAGGAGATGCCCTCACAGATGGGCATCTGCCAGGTTTGAGTGCCCAGCTGGAGATCCTTCAGAGAGAGCTTTTTGGATGCAGCAAGAGCTCAAAGGACCCCAATTCCTGCTCAAAAGACAAGCTAGAGCAGAAGAGCAGGAGGGAGACAGGGCACCACCAAGGAGCCCTGGCAGGGTTTTGCAGGTCAAACTAGAGTATTGCAGGTAGACAAGTAAAACTGCTGAAGGCAAAGGGATGTATTTTGCCTTTGAGATGAAGTGCTTGTCCCTTAACTAACTGCAGTTCAGCAATAAGGCACTGACAAAAGACCTCATGAACCCATGGAAATGAATGGACTATGTAATGTGGCCAAAGCACCATCCTTTAGATGCTTTGATTACTGAATATCTGTGTGAAGAAGCCAGTAAGAGCTGGTCTGAGAAATTCCAGCTGAGCTTTTGATGTAAAACTTCTGATGTATAACCTAAGCACAACTTCTGAGCTCCAGCCAGCCTCAAAAACCCAAGAGAGCCCAGGAGGGACTCCCCACAGGTGGGCCTTCCTTCTCCCACCTTTGCCTGGAGCCCTCCATCCCCAACTCAATCTGCTGGGCTGCGGGTCTCCGAGGAGCTGAGCTAGGCCAGGAGACCCATATGTAGTCCTAGGACGATCACTGACTTTCAGAGATCATTTTACCACTTTCCTTTCTCCATGTATTCCTATGCACCTGACAGAGCAAACACATGTGAATTATCTACCCTGCTTCTGTTACCCAAACTACCTCTGTCCAAGCCCATTCAGGTATCTCGGCACCGCACTGCATAGTGGAAAGCTCTGGTGGAAAAATGGACATCTCAAAAGCAGGGATAAGTACTGGAGATATTTGTGAGGATTATGAGCCTGTAGTTTCTGACACACTTGGATAGCACTGCTGTGACACACTCTTCATACACTGCAGCTGTTCAACTTGCCTAGAAACCACACAGCTGGAGGAAGTGCTGGGGAAATCTAAGAAGAGGAGAGGAGCAGCAGGTTGCCTCCTTTGCCCTACGGTCTGATTTTACAGCTTATGACTGATCCAAGTACAATACAGTTTTGGAGACTTCTCTAGTATTTTCTTCCCAAACAGCTGCCTGTAGGCTTCAGTACTGCCAAGTGTCTTGACAAACATGAAGAAGTTACTTACGTTGCTTAAAAACATCAAGAGATCTCTTCAGGGTGCTGAAAAACACAGGCACAATTTTAAAAGAATAGGAAAGCACTGCCAGGCCCACTGTGCAGGCTTTACCAACAGTAACAGCAAAACACTTCTCCTAAACTGACGAGTGAGTCCTCGACTGCACACTGGCCAGAGCAGCCTGAAGCAGGTTTATTTACCTTTTTTACACTTTCAGCTTTTTCCCTCTAAATGGGTATAAAACAGCTCACTTGCTTAGACATCTACTCTTTACCTTTTTTTCCAAACATTGAACATTATTAAATATTCTGAGTTTCAAGACAAACGTTTCAAGCAGCCTCCCATAAATATCTCTCGGACATACAAACATCTTTCTACATGTTTTATTGGCCAGTGGTTGGAAATGTCGGGAACTTTTCTCCCTGTTAATACACCGTGATGAAAATTTCAGAAACATTAAATAACAGTCCAAAATAAAAACATAAACAAATAATCAAAGGATATCAAACTGGGCATATATGATGTACAGAAACAAAGCAGGCAACAGAAGCTGTCAAGGGTCATTGGGGAAATGGAGTTAGAGGACTGGGGACACCTTGGTTTTCTTCCATCTCCTCATGGGGGATTTAGAGGTGAGGTGCTCTAGGCTGTCCTCTTTCTTCCAAGAGCTTACTCAGGGAAAGCTGGCAACACCACGTGTTTCAGAGCTAAGTTCTGCTTATAGCTTGCCACATCCACTCTCAGAGCCAACCACGGCAGCAGCACTGCCCGCACAGGATGGCAACACAGCATCTCTGAAGATCTGCACAGTTTGACTCAAGGAAGTAAAGGTACTTCCCTCTGGCTACAAAAAGTTAGGAGCAAAACCTAGGTCTCGTGATCCTCACCCCTCTTGCCTAACCAGCAGGCCACATCTCGTCTGAGTGTCCACGAAGCAGTGAACTTTGGTTAGTCTATGACTGAAGGGAAGTTCGTGGAGTCCAGCCTGATCACTGGCAAAGGCCAACCCAACTGTGCCCCTCTTCATTCACAAGACCAATTTCAGAACATCTTTTGGTAACATTGCTATTGCATTTCCAGATTGTTTTGTCTCTCACCAGCTTCCTTCATTCTCCTCCTCTTTTGCTGTTCCAACTAAGGACACCCATAAAAGCAAAACACACACGTGACTGAACTTACTTCAGCTCTGTCTGCCCACAGGGCTTCTTCTTTGACAAGTTAATCAGCTCTTTGCCATATTTTTCTTCTATGATTGCCCTGTTGAGGAGAAAGGGAAGTTAGAAGCAATTCACATTTCAGAAACTGACTCTCGTTTTTAGCAGAAGTCAAGAACAGCAGGAGTTTCCTAAGAGATGTCCCCTGACTACGGACAAGGGAATAGCGGATGAGCAGAACAACATCCCACGACTGCAGCCAAGGTACTAGCATGGCCATATCCCTCCCACACCACCACAAACACCCAGTGCTATATGCAGAATCCTGCCAACTCCCGACCTGGTGGAGGTTATACAGGAAGGGAACACAGTCACACTGCTGGGTCAGCCCACAGGGAGCTAAGATCCGCTCTTATCAGATACCTCCTCCAATCTCCTGTCCTGCCTCAAAAATACTGTGCACGGTTGGTTCAAGTAAGGCTGTTACTGACAATTACCCAGCAGTCATTCTAATGAAAATACACTTTACTTTGCTGCAGCTCTGGTACCAATGCGTAGCCCTCCCCATCTCCTAGTAGCTGATGGTTGTAATAACCACCTCCACAGGTGACAGAGGACTAAGCAGGCTGTACACTTTCTGGCTAAGTGCAGTCAGGCAAGTCATCTGAGTAGTTTTTAGCTCAGTTTCCTAAGGAAACAAGGTTTGTGTGATCACACATTTTCTGCACCTTGGTCATCAGTGTCTGTCTGCAGCTTCACACAGATTGCTTTTCAATCTGCTGGATGATTTCAACCCAATGTGATGGAAAGGGTTAGAGGGTCTCAAGACAATTCAATTGCCCTGCACTCATCCCAAAACTCAGCTGGGCCATTTCAGTTGTTCAAGAATTGAACAGGACTTTTTAAAATGAGGCAGTAATTACCCTCTCCTCCCCTCTTCTCGCCCTTACAGACAACTTCTGAAGAAAAGTCTACATCTTGTGGTGGTAAGATCTAAGTAACACCTTTGAGAGATCATATTGTCCTTTCTTCTTTGAAGAGAGAGTTCAAACACAATACACAAAAAGATCACAAAAGAAAACATGTGGATGTTGTATTCAAACACTAACCAGCCTTTTGCAGTTGGTTTGAAATCTGTATGGATAATCAGGGCTGGACTTGCATGATCAGATGTGGATATCTATATTTGAGCTATCTGCCCTCGCTGGCAACAGACAGTCAGTGGAGAGAAACAAGTACTGCTACAGGCTTGCACTAGAAGCTCTACTGGATAAAATAAATTGTTTCCTAAAATGCCTTTATCTCTAACTCAGAGGCAGATGGCTATATTGTTATTTCTACAGTTTGGGGATGAAGTTCACTTCATTTACCTCTTTAAAAGCTACAAAAGCTTGTAGAGGAATGGAAAAAATAAAGATTATAAATTGACTTTTTCCTCTATCTAACCATATTCTTCTGAACTTCCATTTAAGATGAGGCATCAGATCCAACAGACATGTCCTCCGTGACTGGGACTGTGTAACAGGTGTGCTATACATGGAGAACTGTGCCATGTACAGAGAGGGATACCAGTAGCAAGCCCAGGTTTGGGAGAAGAGCACTCTTGAGACAGACTGAACTTCTGCAGTCTTCTCCCGGCTAGACACATTGGTGAGGACCTACAGCACCTTCAACAGCAAACATGAAAGGGGCACAAGATGCAGAACATGGATTTTCCAATCTCTCAATTGTCACTGATGAGTGGGCTGTGGTTCTCACGGTTCAAGTACTCAGTGGATGGTTCCTCTGGCAGCTAGAAAGCCCACATTTTGCTGGAACATGGGGTTACAGACTAAACAGATGTAGGTGCATTAGACATTTTAATTGCAAGTCCTCCTGCTCTGCATCACTGTTACATTTGTTTCAGGCTATTTTGTCCCAAGTCTTGTATTCACAGTTGTGAACATCAAAACAGTTAAAACAGTTGTGAACATCAAAATTACGTTAATTCAGGATTGTTCTGCAACAGTCTTCATATTTAGCCATTGCCAGCCAGGTGAACCATAAAGCCAAAATACTTTACTAGACCATCTCAGTTATGCCTTTGTAGCCACAGAACCTCCACTTAGGTCAAGTCCTCTGATTAATAAATGTGCTAACGCTACTATTTCTTTTTAACATAAAGGTTGTAACCTGTCCACAATGCACAAGGACAGGAATAAAAAGTTCAGAACTCCTTGCACATTTCCAATTCTGTCTGCAAAGTCATGTGTCTCCTGTGCAAAGGTATTCAGCTGATCTTCTGCAGACCAAATGGTGACCCTGCAGGGACCTCAGCATGGTGAACTTCATGGGAGACTGAGAGACCCAGGCAGGTTACCGACAGCTGCAAACACATCCCCTTCAGTAGGGATGCCTGGCAGCATATAGGCTGAAGTATTCAACTGCTCCTGATTCCTCTTTCTTTTTAACACAGATAATTCAAAACGTGAGCATTGGTTGAGCCCTGGGCTTTGTAACTAGCAGCATCAGTTGCTTAACAACTGAGGACTGCTGGGTACAGGACTTCATACCACAGTACCAGCCTTGTAAGGAAAGGACAGTGTAAAAAGATAAGTTCCTTATCAGTCAAAAATCAAAGATGTTTTACATAGTGAATAGTTAAACACAACAGAAAACAAACTGGGAATACAAGAAATAGAAGTAAGTGAAACTGCTTCACTTCCCAGGTTCAACCAAATCCATTTTCAGAGGCAACTCTGTACCTTTCCTTCAAAAAGTCTTCGAACTCTTTGCAGTTCTTCCTGCCGTCATTCAAATGTTGAATGATGTTGTCATAGCCAACTGTGCTCGTCAAATCCGTACTCTGAAAACACAAGTTAAGAAGGAGTCACATCCCTCTGAATGCAATCCACAGCCATTGTCACCGCTGGCAGGATTTACACAAGAAATGGCTCAACCGGGACCCAATGTGCCAGTGCCTGTTTCTGTTTCGCCTATAAACTATATAAAAGCATATAAACTTTTTGTTTTGGGCTAGGAGACAGTTCCAGATTGAGAAAAGTGATGGCAATTCAGGACAAGGCTCTTTTATGGCTTTCAGAAAACAGAACTCAGCTTCAGTCCTACAGCATCCCAGAAACATGCTCTCCCCCAGCCTGAGCACGGCTGGCCCCAAGGCACACCAAAGCTGCCTCTTTAGCACTGTCTCACCTCCAAAGCTGGCATAGCCCTTTCCGTCCTGCCCCCTCACAATGCCCTTCCCTGTTCTGCAGATGAGGAACCAAGACATAGCCCAAAAGATTTAGATCTTGAAAAAAATATTTGAGAACTTGTGTAGCTTTCAAAAGAAAATGGACCTACATGACTCACTTGGGTTTATACCGCAGAAACACAAGGATTAAATCTAGATCTCCTGTGGCCCACACAGCACAACAAGACATCTCCTCCTAGGAGTTTAGCTGTCTGCTATAGCTTAGTGAAATACAATGCTGAAAAAGCTCCATGTCTCAAGATACAGCCCATGTTACTACTGCTTCTCCCAGTTTCTGCAGACACCAAGATGGACCTTGGTTGTCATTCACTTGCACTACTCTGGGCATCACCCTCACCTCTGGCCTCACTGTAGGACCCCCACATCCAGGCAGGAGGTGATCTTGCAGATCTTTCTGCCTGGGGTGTCTATGCTGCAGGCTCTCCTCACTGCCCAAGCAGCAGTGTATGGATGCACCCAATGACTGCTGCTGCAACAGCCTTTTATTTGGCCTTGTGAAAAATAATCCTGTTCCACTCACATCAGTTCAAAACACTACTGCAAAGATCATTTCTCCAAGTACCAGGTCCACCCCTGCCACTGCTTATGCCCTCCATGAACTGCCAGCACCTCACACAGGGCCAGTATCTTCAGTCCCCCTGAAATATCAGAGACACTGAAAGGTCCTGCATCCCACCACCTGTGGGGCCAGCTCCCATCTTCCAACCAACAGGTCCCAGCTCTGCAGTGCCACTCACATCGAGGGAAGCTTCCCACAGACTTCTGACACATCACTGCTTTCCTTCGAATTATTTCTTTAAAAAACATATTTTGCTGTGATATTTACAAAAAAAAGAAAAGATTTATGTGACAATGATGTTGATGGGCTAGGGTGAAGGTTGAATAACACAACCCCATTCTTTCCTCATAACTCTACTATCAGCTGTCTGAGGCCATATGCTCCATAGGACAAAAACCGAATTTTTGTCCTACAATTGGTCAGGATTTTCCACGCTGGGGGCCTGGGCCAAGAGCAGCACTCCTAAGTGCTATGATAATATAAAGAGGGATGCTCTGACCATGAACTCTCCGTCTCCAGAAGAAGCCCAAAGCAGATGCAGGGAGCTCAACAGAAGGTGTTACCTATCATCTTCTGCAAAAAGGACTGGTTGGTGTTGTACATATAGGAGCAGAACACATAAGGAAACAGGCTGCAGAAAGGAAGCAATGGCAGAAGCAGATACGAAGCTCAGAGAAAGGAAGCAAAAGCCACAAATAGCTATTAAGAAGCTTAAAGAGGAATAATGGCAGGATGGAGAGATTCAGGAAATGGTTCAAAGCCAAGATGACGGTATGCAGATAACTGGAGAGAAAGCGTGGGAGGCAGACGGAGGGATTTCTCAGGAGTTTGTACTCAGCATGAGAAGTAGGACTGGTATCTGTAGCAAATCAAACATTTCATCATTGTGGACTTCCCTAAGAGGTCGAGGATTTGAAAGTCAGTGACCAGAAAGCAAAAGATGAAGCAGAGGTCTGGTGAAGCAGGATCAGCTGGAAACCCCTGGGTATCACAGGTTAGCTTTGCTCTGTCTGTGCCATGGACGGGCAAGAGCGGATTGTGGAGCAGGATCTAAGGCACAAGCTGATCCCCAAACAGCTTCTGTTTGTCTAGTGAGCTCACACCTTCCCAAAGCCAGCTTATTACTGAAAACACACAACTCTACTACTAACACCAGTACCCCAATGCTCCACGCACACAGAGGATTGCTTGTCTGATTGCTGTGCTGTGCCCAGGCTGAGACTGACTAAGCAGCACATATGCAGTTGCTCTCTGCATCTACCTTATTTCCTTTTAAATGGAGAATAGGAAGTGAAGTTAGGATGTCTTGAATTTTGCAACGGTCATGAGAATTGATTTCAGCGTAAGCATGCTTCCTTTTTCACATAGCTGATTAGCAAACACGCAACACAAGCTGCAAACCAGTTGTGTGTTTTCAGTAATAAGCTGACTTGGCCAGAAGAGGCCAAGTGCAGGGTCTCTTCCTCCTGCCCAGGCCACCATTGTGGACAGCTGAGCTGCCTGGCCTTCATCCCCCGAGCCTCGGTCTGCCTCCTGCCCCAGAGAGCAGAAAAGGAAACCAACCTTCCAGCCTTGCATCTGTAAAACCCTCCATTTCAATTGTCTTAAGATGTGTTTATTTTTTACCCTCTCCCTAAGAAAAATGGCCATTTGCCTTTCCAAATGATCCAGATGCATTTTTGCCTTCTGTTTTGGGGAATGAACCATTTTTTCCTTCCTCCACAGACAAGATGCAGAAGACAACCTCCAGTCTCCCACAGAAGTCGGGGCTGACTGGCTCATTTGGAGAACAGGAACAAGCCAGAATAGCCCTGCCCCTATCAATGGCTCTTTTTGGAGAGAAATGTTCACAAAAATGTGTTTTGCATTTTCACAATCACCTTAGCTCACAGAAGGATGGAGACAGAGAAACAGTTACCCCCAACTCTACATCCAAACAGCCCCTACACAGTGCTTTGCTGCCCGGGACTGACAGCTCGCTATGCCGGATAGAAGTGCCCAAGGATGACACGACATGTCAGCACAAGTGGGAATATCTGGTTCATCTGGCCCCAGTACTCAGAAAAATTGTGAGATGGATGCCCTCGCAATTTTATTTTATAGTCTCTCCTCCTCCGTGAGAAGGATTTAACTTCAGCCTGTACATATTTCCTAAGCTCCTTCAAGCCCAAGCCTGGACCACACTCCACTGTGCAATGTGTTATACAAAACACAGGACATAAGCAACCCCAGCACCAGCAGCAGTATAAAACCAGCATAAAACAGGTATCGGATGCTGGCCCGTGGGAAGAGGCTCCTTGCCCAGCAGGAACTAAGCTAGGCAGAATAATAAGCCAGGAAAACGACCTTCACAGCACCATTCTGGGCAGATGTCAGCACAGAAGAATAAAAAGGAACAATGTGACAGCTTGCGGGATCTCCCAAAGGCAGAGCTGGGAGGTAGCAATGGAAGGGGAAGGGGAATAGGGAGAGGACAGGGCTGTGGATGCAGAGGGAGGGCATGAGGAGCAGGATGGAGTCCTCGGTCAGGCATTTAGCTGAAGGAAGGATACTGCAGATTTTAGGAACTGCTGCTAAAGGGTTTTGTGTATTTTAAGTCAATTGTGCATTCTTCACTAATACAACAGCTGAGCAGGAAGAAAACTTCCTGGCAAAGAGAGACCCGGCCGTGTATCAGCCGTATGGCTGCTTTCTGACAAGCACCAAGCCGGCGATCCCAGCCGCACAGCACCCAGACCTCCTGGCCGTCCTGTCAGCTGGTAAACCTGCTGCACCACAAACACGGCACGGTCCCGCTGTCGCAGCGCACAGCAAGCAGAACGACTTCAAGGCCACGCTTGTGTGCCATGAGCCCCGGGCGGGCGGCACAGCAGCCGTCCTAGCTTGCACCAAGCTCTCCCCCTGCAAACAACGCTTAAATGTTCCCTTGCTCCCTGGTGATTTCTTTTGAGTGTTTAGCAGGAGCAACACAGAAGGTTATATGAGAGCAGAGGTTCTCCTTGGAAAAGGGAAAAAAGAAATGGCTGCTCCATTGTTGCACCTTGAGAGAACAAAAGTTATCCAAAAATTGCTGCCAACCTCAACTTCGCTCTGCCAAAACCAACAGCTTTCTTCCCTTCCAGGCTGGAGACTCATTTCCAGCAGGGCTCTAGGTTTCACAAAACCAGTTCCCCTCCGTCCTCTGCTGCCATGAACACAGCACAGCTGCCAGCCTTTTCACTGGAAACCGCTACACTGACGTGGGCTTAAAGCGCCTGCTGTTGGAAAGGTGACCTGAAAGGCTCTGATTCCTCATTTCCTGAGCTCATGCTGGGTTTATCAAAGCACATTTGGTCCAAAAGAGGGTAAATGACCTGGGTGAATTACACTACCTAAAAGCACCAAATTAAATCCCATCTCCCGTATAGGTCTTCAGGGAGACGCAAGGCGATGGCGGTGATCTGAAAAGCACACATGTAAACTCTTTTCCAGTCTCAACTAGTCTCTGGCGCCGCAAACATCTGCTAAAGTTACCAAGTTTTCCCCCATGAGGAGCCTACGGCATGGCTGAGCTGGACTGATCTGCACCAAGGAGGTGTGACAGTCCCGTCCCCTACATGCAGCACTGCCCTGCCTACAGCAAGACCCTCAGGCAATGGGGAGCGTGCCGTCAGCACCCACCAGTCCTGCACAGCCGCCCCAGCCACCCAAACCAAGCTCAGGACAGAGCTCGAGATAAGCATGGCACACGCGGCAAGTCCCTGCAGGTTCAGCTGCGGTAAAAGACCCGGGGAAGGGGGAATCAGCCGGAATAAAATCAGATTGGCTCCTTCGATCTGCTCCTCCTCTCACCAACAGTAGGGCTGGGTGTCATCAATAAAGTATTGATGAGAGAGGCTTTTAAAAAAAAACAGGCCCATTTCACAGCTAGGAAACTGAGGCACAGCAAAACAAACAACAAGCATGCCTCTTCCCTTATCCAGGGCAGAGAGTCCTCAAACTCCTCTTCTTATGAGCTGGACATAAAGTTTTGCAGAAGCAGAGCCCATGAGCAATGACAAACTGACATACTTTCACAGCACACTTGACACAAAGGCCAGGAGGATTTTGCTCTTCTTCCGAGGGGCTCCTGAACAATGTCTCATTGGAGCTCAGTCCATTGCTCCCAGCCTGAATTTGGCTTCGGGTGCTAAAGAACTGGCAGAGCCCTTACTGGGAAGGCTGATGCATGCTGGATATGCAAACTGGTGGGAAGCAGGGAGGGTATCGTGATCAGCACGAATAAGGCTGTGGTCTGGGACACGGTCCAACGCAGGGCTGGAGCACTGGCAAGCGATGGCCCTGTTTCCTCTCTCGCAGGCTATTTTGGCTGGGTCTGAACTAAACGGTGCTGGGGGAGAAGTAAAGACGCCAAAACTCATTAAAAAAACAAAAGAAAAGGCAGGATCTAGGAGCCTCCAGGAGGGTTTGGACCCCGCACATACAAGCTGGAACGCAACGCATGGAAAACCAGAGGGACCTCGAAGAAAGAGCAAGCCACGACTGCGCTGCCGCAGCAAGGTCAGCACTTGGGGCTGTCTTTGCTCCTTCGGCCCCTTCCTCTTCCCCAGCCAGCCTCTCACCTCCTGCTTGTGCAGCACGAGACCGTCACGGTCCTCACCACTTCTCAGGCTCCCTGGGGGAGCTATTAACGGACATGCTATTTAGGGTATTGTCCATGGAAACTGTAACTAGATGATTTTAGGTGACAAAGCAGCAGCTGATGTTTCCAGAGAACGCAGAACGGATGTAAAACTCCGAAGGAATGGAAACTCCCATTTCAAGCTTTTCAAAAGTGCTCCAAGGCTCGGCATGGCACAGCACCACTTACCAATAGAAGCAGACACTGCCTGCTGCCCCGGTTTGCTCTGTTCCACCCTTACAGACTCCTATAGACTCTCTATAAGAGAAGGAATTTCTCTGCTAATGAATAACTCCAGCAAGATGAAATAATTTGAAGTTTCACAGAACAAAAAAGTAAATAGGGGATTCAAATCCACACCACATGTGCCACTTCTGTTCTGAAGTTTGATACTTCCAATTGGCATAAAATTATTGTCTGGGATTTTGCTTGCATTTTTAGCAAGAGGGGCTAAAATGCTGTAACATGGCATCTGAAGCCATATTATGACCTTGTGTGAGTCACAGTTGAAAGGAAAACTGTTTGATTTGACCTTTCAGTTTCCCCCCACCCCACTTTTTAGAGAAGTCTCCCTGCAGATCCATACCTTACAAAGACAACAGTGTGGGAGAAAAAGCTATTTGTCCTAATCACCCCAGAAATAAAAGGGTTTGGGCACAAAAAGATTCAGTAAGTATTGCAGTTTAGTATTTGGTCCTGGTATTTTTTAACCATGCCTGTATATACACACACGCTCGATACTTAGCTCTTCAGCTTGAGCTGCCAAGTAAAATCAGAGCTGGGCAGCTGTTGGGCCAACAAGTCAAAACACTCTGCAAGGAGCACTGCACTGCTCACGGAGTCCTGCCTATTACTTGAAAGATCTTTATTTATGCAGAGCTTTTAGTATCTCTCCTCAGCCTTATGTGCTTAGAAAAACACAGCAGTAGAAGGATGTCTATTTTAGTATTCAGAAACACTGCGCGGAGATAAATGGCTGTGCTATTCTGGCTCACAAGCAACACAGTCTAGTCTCAAAGCTTCTCAAAGCCCTGCAGAGGTTACTGGGAACAGAAAAAAATCTTTACACTGGTTTCTCCAGGGCACAGAGGTAGCCCCAACACTTTTTAAGGTATCCCTTTCCCACAGGATAATAAAAAAAGCCAGATAGCAAAGCCCAAACCAAGAGGATGGACCCAGTTCACTGCAGTTTGAAGCTGCTCTTTGCTCTCGTTCAGTGCAGCTGCCATAACAGAAGAAATGAGTGTGGTCCCTGGGGCAGGGAAGGACCCCGGAGCATCGTCCTGCTGCCATGCACAATGTGATACCTGCCCCAGAGCACCACTGACTGCACTGCAAAGTCAGTCAAATTTGCTGGGATGGGGAAGAGGGAGCAGTCTGTATAATCCAGTTGTGCATTTTCTCCCACAGATTGACAGCCCGCTCAGACACATGCCTAAATTCAAGGACTTGCCGAATTGTGGCCACTTGGCTCCATGGGGATAAGAGGGCAGGAGATGTTGCAAGAAGCTGCAGTTCCTCCCCATCACAGAACCAGGTGGGTACAACATACCAGACAAAACTAACTGGGAGGGAAGAACAGGACTTTTAGTATATCCAGCCACCTTAGAACAGCATCCTATGAAAAACAGCATTTCAATTAATAATTTTCCATGCAACCTTATAAGAACTGTCCTCACCCTATGCCAACAAACATGCATCCTGAAAGTCCCACGTATGTATGTTAAAAAAGAAGAACAGGCCATCAAACTCTACACAATTAGATCTGCACATAATCCCCACCTTGTTCCTTTTAAATGTCAATCTGAGGATTTAATAACACTAATGATAAACTCCACAGTATAAAGCCAGTCCCATTTTAGAGAAAGAGAAGCGGAGGTAGAGGGAAGTGAAATGGCACACCCAATGTCACACTGTGAGTCAGCAAGCAGGGAAAGAACCCAGGAGTTCAGGCTCCCAGCTCCCTCGCAAGCACAGACCACGCTCTCCTCTCATCCTGCCCCAGGGCAGCGTGGAAATAGGAGCCGCTGAGAAAGAAGACAGAGTTCACCCCAGACTAGCCTCATGAGGCCCTGTGGGTGCTGCACAGCTAGAAAAAGCACAGCAACGAAGAGGAAATAAAGCCCGGGTCACTGTTTCAACATGAACGGCCTGAGCCACCAGAGCACTGGGTTCACCTCCCCGGCAGTGGGACCCAATTGACCAGGCTGAATTTCCCACGGTGCAAACAAAACATGCTGTCGTAGCCATTCGCTTCACCTTCCCCCTTGCAAAATATCAGATACAGCTAGTGGTAACAGGGGCCCGCAGCAAGGAATCGCTGGTTCCTTCTCAGACTTTGCATCTCCCTTGCTCTGCGGTTTGGGCAAACCATTTCTCTTCCCCTGCACTTCATTTTTACTGAAAGAAATGCAAGAGCTCTTTGCTATGTGCTTGGGGGATAAGTACGTGTCTTGCAGAAACTTTGACCTGTGCTTTGTTAGAAAAAGAAATACATAACAGTATCTTTACTCCAGACAACTTGACTGAGCCATGGACCGTTTTACTAGGATCACTTTTTCCTGATGTGAAAAGTAAGTATTTGTGAGTGCTTAAAAGACTTACACACCTAAATCTCATTTTCAAAAGTCATTTAAGCTGACCAGCCTCAGTGAAAGTTAGCAAGTGCCAGTCTTCAACATCATTTGTGCATCTTTCTAATGTTTTACCAAATGCTTCTTTTTAATGAATCCTGCCACACAATCTGCAGATGGCAGGGCATTGTTTCTTACATTATTCTAAGCACGATGACAAACAGCCTGCTCTCCAGGTTGTGAGCTGTTAGCGAGTAGATCAGACTTAAAGTCCATTTCAGCATTACCATCATCTCTATTTTTCCCACTTAGTTTTACAAGTACCTACGACGACCACTATATTCTGATCAGACAGAATGCCTTGCTGGTGAGTTACCTGAAATACTCTGCAAGAAGAGGTTTGGGGACAACAAGGCACAGATATCCAGGAAAAGAACTAAATGAAAGAAGAGACCCCATATAATGAAAGAAGAACAACAGGTTGCAAAAACAGATGGAAAAAACACCCCATGCTTGCTCAACTCGCAGCAATTGCTGCAGGCTGGGCAAGAGGAAACAAACAAGATCTTAGGCATATTTTTATTTTTGGTGCAGCTGTCGAGCTATCTGTGAAAGAGCTCTGTTAGCGTAGGCTGCGGGAGGCAGCGTCACTCAAGCCGGGGCTGTTTGGGGACAACACTGGCCTATGGCACTGCTGTCTCCCGCTGCTGCCAGAGCCCCCATACGTACAGCTTTGGGAGTCTTCTAACCTCGGCTCCCAGGTGAGCCAGAGCTTTAGTTGGATGCCAAAGAGCAAGACTTCTTCACTCAAGGCATTTTATGAGTTTATGCTGAGACCTAACAGGATAAGCAAAAAAACCAAGCAAGGAAACGGAGGTTACAGCAGCAAGACCACATGCTTTTCAAATAATTCCCCCCATCCAACACGTCGAGCAGCACGGAGAAAACGCAAACCACACTTTCTCAAAGCTGTGCCTTTGCTCGCTCAACAGCAAGACCATGCTGTGATCCAGGTCAGGGAACAGGTTCCAGTACAGGAAAAAATAGACACACGTAAACCACCAAAGAAACGAGAACGGCCAGGGTTTGATGCTAACTCTGTCCCCAGAGGAGGTTCGCTCGGAGGTTTGCTCCAGCAAAGCAGAGGGGCTGCAGCCCACAACGGGGTGGGGGGGAGGGTTGAAACGAGCCAGGGAGATGAGGCTACTGTCACTTTTTAAGTCCCCAGAACATGAAAACACTGCCTACAGTCTGTTCATACATGTGATGGGACCAAGCAGCGAAACAGAACAGGTCACTTCTACTCTCACGGAAAAACTCGGACGTTTATCTTCATTCAGCAAAGTTCGAACTTGTCCCCACAAAGAAGCTCTGTAGTAGTGATTCACAACCCACAGCGTTTCAACGCTGCAAGCTGCAACGCTGAAAACGGCTCAGCGTTTGGGGGGCATTGTTATATTTAGATTTTGTCCCATCAGTCACAGGGTTGAAACCCTCTCCCTCTGCCTCCAGCCCATGCCCAGCTCACAGCATCCACTGCCAGCAGGAGAGGAGAAACACAAACTGTAAGGCTTCCCGGAACAGACGTGGCCTCCAAGAAATCCTCCCTTTCCCATAGAGTCATCCTGGCCACTGCAAAGTCATTTGGTTCAAAAAGTAGAATTCTCCTTCCTCTTCCCTTTTTGGTTTAGATGAAGTGAATAAAGAGGAAAAATTGCAGCAGGAAGTCAGCACTCTCTCACTGCACATACAACATGCTGAAGCCGTAAAAGCCTTAATAACACTTGGGTGTTTCTGTTCATCTCTCATGCCCCTTCCCTCCCAAGCACCTGCAGCTGATACACTGTCCCTCGTAGTTTGTCTGTAGACAATTTGGGATAGTATCTGCCTTTTCCATATGTGACACAAACACAGCAGGGCCTTGAGCTCTCCACTGAGTCAGTATTTGTCACGCTTCCACCCACCCTCAGCCCCGCTGGCCTGACCCAGGCCTGTTTCGTCAGGCAAGATGGCGGAGCGCTGGGGACGTTCGCAAGGCAAAATCCACGGCAGCTTCGACGGTTTTGCCTAGATGAGAACTGCAAAGTATTTAGCAAGGACCTGAGAAACAGCTGCTAGATACAAAGCCAGCTTTATTTTCCCAGCCGATCCGTATCTGGGACTTAGTGACGGCGCCGCACTAGACAGGAGGCTAATGGTGTTGGAGGCGGCGCGAATACAGCGCTGCGCACTTAGACCTCACGTTCCAGGGCTACGCGGCATCGAACCATCCAGGCCACGCTCCTCCCGGGCCGAATGCCCACCGCAGCTCCCAGCTCAAACACCCCGAGCCCTTAACCCACCTCCTGGCTTCAGGTGCCTTGAGGAGAAGGCACGCACACCCAGAGGAACCGAGCAACCGCGGCTCCGATGCCCTGCTGCTGCAGGGCAGGGAGGGAGGGCCGCCAAGCTGGGTCGGAGCAACGCCGGGTCGGAGCCCGGGGTGTCACGGCGGGTCGCGGAGGCCGGGAAAGGGAGGGCGAAGGCTGCCCCGGACAAGCTGGGCTTCAGCAGCCCCCCGGGAGCCGGACCCCGCTCACGTCCCACCCGGCTGCTCCCCTGCCGCGGCCACCGCT
The DNA here is from genome assembly GCF_036370855.1 of Dromaius novaehollandiae. Lineage (NCBI taxonomy): Eukaryota > Metazoa > Chordata > Aves > Casuariiformes > Dromaiidae > Dromaius > Dromaius novaehollandiae. Next base: position 66,918,709 of record NC_088130.1, read on the forward strand.
GCCCCACCGCGGTCCTGCCCCGAGCGGCTCCGGCCCCCGGCCCCTCCGGCTCACCCAGAAGTGGTCCCTGAACCGCGCCTCCTTCATGCTGCTGCCGCCGCCGCTGCCGCTGCCGCTGTCGCCGCCGCTGCCGCCGCCGCCGCCGCCGCGCTCTGGGCGCGCCCCGCCCCGCCCCACCCCGCCCCCAACGGCCCCCAACGGCCCCCAACGGCCCCCAGCGCCCCGGCCCGGCTCCGTCGCGCGGGGTTCGGCGCCCTCCCACAGGCGCCTCGGGGCGCAGCAGCCTCCCCGGCAGCCCCGCACGCCGCAGCGAGGCGGGAGCGTCGCATCCCCGGCGGGGCCTGGGCGGCAGCGTCCCACCAAGGCAAATTCACACAATATTCCTTGGAAAACTTTTAAGGTTTTTTTGTTTCGTTTTTGTTTTTGCTCCTGGGTCTGCGCGCGTTCGGAGGAGCGGGGCGCGCTGCTGAACGCAGGCAGCGTTTCCCTTCGCGTGTCAGACAGACGGAGATCCACGGGGATCAGAGACGCGTTGCATCGCCGTGAGGTTTGCGGTGCCCCCGAGGAGCCCAGGCCGGCGGAGGGGACACTGCCAAGGGGAACCAAAAAGAGCCCGGGTGCTAGGACGGGAAGCCTCCGACTGCGGTGGGGTTTAGCCTGGCTCTCACTGCCTACGGACTGCGCCGTGGGGGGCCCTTACAAACGCCTTAGCATCACCTCGCACGGCGGTGCACGATGCGGCCGGCACCGCGCAGAACAGCAGCTCGCAGGAGCACCCTGCGGCACTTAACCCCAAAGGAAAGCAGGCAGCAAGGGCAGCTGGATCCTAGAAGGGGATTTCAGCAGGACAAACAAACTACCCGCACTGAGGGGGTGGCAGAGAGGTGCTTTCTCTGCTCTGTGTTCCCCAGCCTCACCGCAGGCAGGTACAGGCTCAATGGGATAAATTCACAGGGAGGGGGGGAACCGGCAGCACCTCTGGCTTCGGAGCCGCACTACAACTTCCCAGAGTTTGGAGGGAGGGTTTGGGAAAGTTTCACAACATACATGTCCTGTTCTTACCCTCTGCCTTAGGAGTTTGTGATCACTGCCAGACCCTGGATGAGTGACCTCTCGGCAGTTCTTAAAAAAGGAAAGAAAGATGAAGGCAGATGAGGCTGCATGGGGGAAAAGCCTGATTCGCACGCCCTACGGTGACCTGCTGCCACTGCTTTAACACAGGGGCAACTGAAAAAGTCCAGTACGGTAAGTAAGGCATTTTTTCCCTTATTTAAATAAATCTGGTCAGTTGTGACCCAAGAAGTCACTGCCGCTTTGCAAGTATCTCTGAGATTTATACTGAAGAAACCAACTTTATATGGATTTTTCCTTCTATTTTAGTGGCTGCACTTCTTGCCATGTTAGCAGAGGCAGTGTCATGTGTGTGGTTTTACTCAAGGCTTTCAAGAGGTTATAGCAATCTAAAAATAATGCAGTCTGATCAGCTGCAAATACACAAAAACCTCCAAAGTGTGAATGCTGAATGAATTTTTAGTCACGTTCACAGTAGCACATCAGGGCTGTGTTTGTATTTGATGCTTTATCAGGGACAAACAATCCCACTAGAACTTCTCATGAGATTTATGACATTTCTTGCTGATATCAATTTCTTGCTAAGAACTGTTAGCCCGTTTTGGACAAAGGCTCCATGAGGTTTCATGTGTGAAAGCTCTGTATGAGCAGAGTCCCTCATCATTTCTCCCACATACACTCTCCCTCTGATCTGATCTCACTGGAAGAGCACACTGTAAGACAGGAAAATAAGACTGAACAGTGCTGAGAAAGAAATAAAGCAGGACAAAATAGCGTGGCTCAAGGCACAGCAGCTTACAGCAGCATACGCAACTGTCATAAATATCACAACGCAACCACACATCACAGCTTTGGTAGTGATCACACATAGATTCTGCATTCTTGCAGCATTGAGTTACATGGCACTGTACAAACAGAGCATGCAAAAACAGACACTGCAAATCACAAGGAAAAAAACATAATACACAAAGCAAACAGTGCTGGAGCAGCACAGCAGGTTGATTCAGGAACACTGGGCTCATCTGAAACCTCACAAGTGTTTCCTTGTTTTAGAAATTTTCCTCCATTCTGGTGTTTCAGCGATCTCCTCCCTTGCTATCTGCTCTTAAGACAATTTATTTGGACCTAGCCCATACATACTCTCAACAGAAGAGGACACAAAGCCCTTCAGTGGTTACCAAGAAGCAAAAGCACAACACCCCCCTGCCCCAACACACACAGCCATTTCTCTGCTTTTCAGCACCACCCCGCGGCCAGAACATCCCACAGCACCTCACAGGACTTCCCAACTGATCTCACTTGGTTGGACCAACTACTGCAGTACAGAAGTAAAACATGACACAGCTATGCACTAACCAACAGGTAATTTAGGTTCAGTCACTGTGCAAAAGGAACAAAGAGAACAACAAGCTAGAAAGGCTATCTTGAAAGTGGTTTGGAGGGTAGGTATGATCCAAATTTTTACTGCCATACAGCAGTGAACCATGAGGTCAGGTCAGCACTCTTCAAATGGGAACATGAATAGCAGCCTTAGAGTCATGTAGCAAGGGTTAGTACATGTGGTACTTCAAAGACAGTCTGATAGTAATTGCTGCCTTCAACATCCCCGTTACACTTAAGTACACTTTCCTGACCCAGAGAATACTTAGACTACACAAGTAATTTAGGGCAGTCTAAGCAAAAAAGGCTCAACCACAATATTCTCACCCTCATGAAGCCTCCCTGCCATGTTCTAGTCACGTGTACAGAGATGGGATTGTGAAAGAGAAAAGCAATTCAGTGGGAAGTCCTCCTCCAGAAACATAGTGCTATTTTAACCTGCCAGCTCTTCTTAGAAAGATGTGTGACACCAGCAGACTAAAAATAAGTTAGTTTTCAGAATTTCTTAAATATTTTAGCAATATATTCCATAGCTTACATAATCTGCTCCTGCAAAATGCAACATTAAAAGATAGCAGCTTTGCCTTAGCATGTCTATGCTATGTACATAGGTGTTAAGTTATCTGTAGCAGAACAGTGTTTGCTCTTGAAAAACGTTTTCCTTTCCTACAAGAGCAAAACAAAAGGATGCTGACAGAGGTGATCCCGAGACAGGAAATTGGGTTGCCCCATGCAAAGCAATTAGTTATGCTCTGCTTTGGCAGTGTTTTTAGCACTTTCACTTAATCAGATCTTGCAGAAGGCCCACAACTGTGCTTAGTATCCCATACTGCCTGATGGCAATGAGACACTGAATGGGACCTATACAATAGCGTTGAGGGATAAGTGGGATTTCCTAACTGCCAAAGGGGAGAGAGGGTGGGAGGACCACCTAGAACACCGCTGCAGAAGAAAGTGCTCACAATCTCAAAGCACTCAAGCTGATACTACAGAAGCTTGTTAGCCTGTGACTGTGTGAAAGACTGAGATGAATTGCTTTCTGCTACTTATAATAGCAACACAGGTTTGAACAGAAGGCTTCTATGATGGCAATAAACAAGGGTCAGAATAAAATAGCCCCACCAGAAGCCCTGAATAATCACAGATCCTGCACAGTGTAGATGCTCACCTAGGATGAAGGACAGGGTTCCAGTGTACCAGATGAGGTGTGAATACACCACAAGAAGTGGGATCACAACCTGGGTTAACTAGCAAGTACTCTGCTTAGTGTCAGAGCCAACAGAGCTACAACATTTTAATTTAAGGGCAGAACTGAACGTTTTCCCACACACACACACACACACATCCCAGATACATGCTCTAACACTGTAAGGCCACCAAGTGTAGCATGCAGAAAGTCAAGCATAAAATAGATGCTCAGGTATACAACTCCCCCTGCCAAGCCATTAGGGATTGCAAAGAGTTTACTGACAGGACTAGAGTGAACTTACAGAGAATGATGGCATTTAAATCTGTAGCAGTTAATGAAACAGCTAAATGCACAGCTGTCCTCCAACACCAGGACAGACAGTTCTGAAAGAACCAGTCTTCTGACTGGTAATACTGTTTCAAGATTGGCTTATAGTAACAGCTTACTATTCAACTGTCCAGGGTTCCACCCCCCACCCCACCTACTACAGCTTCTGGAGTGCCATATTCCAGCTGCATGCTTTCTGTTTAAGACAAATCTAACCTTACATATGCCTTACTTTGTAGCAGGAGACTACTTCAGAAGCAGCTTAATTGCTGCCAGGCACACTCCTATTGAGCTTCCTTTGACAGGCATAACTTCAGGAAACTCAAGGCACCAAGAAAATGAATTACATAGCAACTTTGAGAAATAGTTTGTTACAGTATCAGTACTTGTGGCTGCTAGAAGATAAAGAATACTATGAGGCCCAGATCAGTTGTCTAGCAAAAAGAATAAAAGCTACAATGACTCAGTTCTGTCACTACAGAAATGGCCCACAACACAAAATCCAACTGCTACCCCTAAAATAAGTACTAGTATGGTTAAGTTTGATCCACTCAACAGTAAACACGCCCTTATTTTTCTGAGTTCCTTTAGCAAGCCTGTGTCCACGTTAGCTGAATTCCTTGTTCCCCTAGGCATGTGTTGCTAAAGTAGCCAACTGGAAAGCCAATAATCACAAGAGTCAGAATAACCAAGCCTTTTTACATGGAAACTTTTATTCTCGGTGAGATCTGTACATTCAAGTCGCACATACTTTTACACCTTTGATGGAGCTGGAGTACGGGATCACAACAGCCTGGTCTGTGTGAACGGTTAAGAGTTTATGCCTCAAAAGTAGACAGGAAACTTGTGACTATTTCCTTCAATTTAGCTTCTGTCTGGTCAGAGATCTTCCCTTCAGTCCTGTTGAGACAATTTAGTTAAACTTCTGACCGAGGAGTAAATGTATGATCAATCGCTCAACTAAGGCAAGAAAACTTCACAATAAACCTTCCAATTTCGCTTCTGCTTGATGCATGAAGCTTTACCACTGAAGCCAATATTAAAGCTCCCTTCTCTCCAAGAAGGGTTAGCACTGTATAGGAACTAATGTTTGTCAATAAATACTTTGAAAATAACTGTACCTAGTGTTCAACAAGGCTCTTCCAGACAGAGAGGACTCAACAATTTTAGACACAGATGGAAGGCACATGATCTGACTCAGGGGGAAAAAAAGCTAAAACCATTTGACAGGATCGGACTGTGGAAATCCTCAAGCCTTCAATAGCCAACTCAGTGAGAAGGAAGGCAGCGAGCAGCACTTAATCCACATTACTGTAATAATTTGAAGCTATTAAAAATACGGGAACTGACTAGGCAAAGTGGTTTCAACACCAAATTACAGGAGAGGAAAGTAAGTAGGTTTATTTTAAGCATCAGGTGAATTTCTTAATTAAAAACTGCAGATGAGAAACCAAGCTCTGAACTGCAGTTTAAGAGCATCAGGTTAATTTAACTTCGGGAGTTCTAGAGAAAGGCGTAAGGCCTGATGTTTTAGGATACATTAACAGTGCAGCGGTCAGCATTTAGGCTCCAGTTCTCAGGTCAGTACCCTCAGAATCAGTAAGATAACAAATCAACATACCTGATTGTAGAGAGAAGGGCCTGGTGCTGGCTCAGAACATGAGCTAGGAAAGCACTCTCAAATTTAGTGATTTTGCTGGGCTCCAGCTTGTCCAAGTGACCTCTTACACCAGCATAGATGACTGCAACTTGTTCCTCAATAGCCATAGGAACTGCATAAAAGAAAGCACTACCATTGGTGGTACTTACATCAGGATATGCCAGTACTACACATACTCCTTTCTTTGAAGATTGACTGCATATGTACAAAATATGGTTCAAGTAAGTCTGCATTTAGCCTGTCCACAGAACTCTGTTCTTAACACAGCCACAGAAACCCACCTGATTAGCACACAAGACTTGTAGGAAATGCAGACTCGTTACATCCAAGACACTCACCGTACTGTCCTTGCTTGAGGAGCTCCGTCAGGCGCACACCACGATTCAGCAGTTGTTGTGTGGCAGCATCCAGATCAGAACCAAACTGAGCAAAGGCAGCTACTTCACGATACTGAGCCAATTCCAGCTTCATGGTACCTGCCACCTACAATACAAGACACAGGTCAGACTGAGTTTGACCAGCTTTGAAATTAGTCTAGTAGTTAGCAGGTTATCTTCAGCTGACAGCTGTCACAAGTCAGTTTTGCCTTGCATACCAATGATGTGAATCGTGAACATATCATTACATGATTATGTGAATCTTGAACAAACCATTATTTCCAAAAAATCCCAGTCTGTTTAGCCTTGTAACTTGTGTTACAATTCACACTTCAGACCTTTCCCTTGCTATCTGATCATTTCCACTTCAGAGTGATCATCTGAAGCACTGCCCAGGCTTACTAAAAAGATAGGGAGTATGTGAGAGTAGGTAAGGGAAAAATCAATATGCTGGATACCAAGAACAGAGTCTATACGAGACATGCTATTCCAGTTGATATTAAACCTCTCTTCATACATAGATTAAAAGTAGGATGGGGTTAAGCAAGCATTCTCTGTATCTAGGTAGATCAGCATCCAGTTAAGCATAATGAAACTTACTAGTCCTGCATCTTTAAGCAGATGATCATTCCCTTCCCACCTCTCAGCAGGAAACACCAAAGAGATCACACAGACTTGCTCTTACAGAACTTCAGAAATTATTTTAGAATGCTAAAGAATTCATGCTGTTTCCTCTGTATTCACTACATGTTAGAGTGAAATGGGTTAGGCAGATTCATTTCTAATGAGTGAGAAGCAGTTTCACGCTTACCTGCTTCATAGCCCTGGTCTGAGCAGCAGAGCCTACACGGGATACAGACAGACCAACATTGATGGCTGGACGGATACCTTTGTAGAACAGCTCAGTTTCCAAGAAGATCTAGAGAAGAAAATTGTTTTATCATCTTGGTCAGAAGCCAGAAGACTTTAGAGACCTGCCACTAAGTTACACAAAAATACTGACATATGTAGAGCAAGTCCTACCTGTCCATCAGTGATAGAGATGACATTAGTTGGAATGTAAGCAGACACATCACCAGCCTGAGTTTCAATGACAGGCAGGGCAGTCAGAGAGCCACCTCCAAAGGCATCATTCATCTTAGCTGCTCTCTCCAGCAGACGAGAGTGCAAGTAGAAGACATCACCTGGGTAGGCCTCACGACCAGGTGGACGACGCAGTAGCAGAGACATCTGACGATAGGCAACAGCCTGTACAGTAGGTATAAAGGCAGCTCTCAGACTTCAATACTTCACTTGAAAGCTCGCCTATCTACACCTGAGATGATCTTACAGCTACAGACACCAACACTAGAATATGAAGTCTACACGTAATGTTTCCTGACCTGCTTGGATAAGTCATCATAGATGATAAGAGCATGTTTTCCATTGTCTCTGAAGTATTCCCCCATGGAGCAGCCCGAGTAGGGAGCCAGATACTGAAGGGGTGCAGCATCAGATGCTGTGGCAGAAACCACAATAGTGTACTTCATGGCATCTGGAAAGAATTGTTGACACATGACACCATAAGTACATTATGTTATCATGCCAATAATCAGGAAATGAAACATGCATGTGAAGTACTAGTTACAAGGCAGACAAAACTATCTGCTGAAGTGAGAGCACTACACTGTTCCAGAAAGAAGGCTATGCTACACTGGCATGTCAGTTCTATCCTACTAACTCCAGGAGTTTTAAGAACAAAGTTATGGCAGCTAATTTTTAACACTTACAGACTTCCTTCTCTTTTAGACTTTGATTAAAGACACTTAAGCACTAGAAGTCAGAGGCCTAGAAGTCCAGTGTCTCCTGGCTTCTGCAAGGACCTACCTTAAGTACCTGCTGTTTCACAGTTCCAAACAAATTAGTGTCATTAGAACATGTTTCTTCTGCTAGGTATGACTACTTGACCAGTAGACAAGAGGTAAGGTGCCTAATCTCTTGCAAGTTTTGTTGCATATGCAGCCTTCGTCAACAAGATCAGTGTTGCTGGAAAGATGCCACCACTTAATCCCGTACACGTGGGGCAACAGAAGTCTCTTCGCTAAACTTGCAACTGTCATTCACACTGACTTGCCTACATTTGAAACAAATGCTACATCCATAAATACTTATAGATCATAACTGTAACCAGGCTTGCCTGACTGCCAAAAGGAAGCTCTCTAAACACCACTGGAAAAAAAACAGAGTGTGACTTCAAGAAGCAATTCAGTAGTTCTGGAAGGCTTGTTAGACTTCTAATGTCACGTTTTGTGACATTAGTTTTGTGACATTAGTGACAAAAGTTTTTGTCCCCTTCCCCCCCGCGATACCTAGAAGGATTTCTTGTCCAGAGAAGCAAGTGGTTCTTACAGAATTCTGTCTACACTTGCAACTAGAAGAGTTCATAGTAGCATTCAGCATTTCAGTCGGTTACCCACTACCTTCCAATTTAGTACACATTATAATAACAAGAACAGGGTATCACTAGCTCCCACCATGATCAGCCCACTTCGAGTCTGTACCTGCATCAGTGAGCCTCTTCACCAGCTGTGCAACAGTAGACCTCTTCTGCCCAATTGCAACATAGATACAGTACAGCTTCTTTTTCTCATCTGTTCCATCATTAAATCGTTTCTGGTTGATTATTGTGTCAATTGCAATTGAAGTTTTCCTGTGCAACACAAATAGAGATTACTGAGTTAAGCTGCCTATGGTTCTCCCAACCTCTGCCTCGTTTTGTGCTTAGCTTTGTACACTCAAACACACTGTATTGATGTTTCTATATATGGAAACAATTTTAGCTTAGACATTTAACTTACCCAGTCTGCCTGTCACCAATGATCAGCTCACGCTGGCCACGGCCAATTGGCACCAAGCTATCCACAGCTTTAATACCAGTCTGCATAGGTTCACGCACAGAGATCCTGGGAATGATCCCAGGGGCCTTTAAGCCAACTCTCCTACGTGTCTTAGAAGTAATAGGACCCTTAAAAAAAAGGAAAAGAAAAACTGTTGCAGTCTATGTCACATAGAAGCTGATAGAGGCAGTAAACACCTAGCTACACTTACCTTCCCATCAATGGGATTGCCTAGGGCATCTACAACACGGCCCAGCAGCTCTTCCCCAACTGGAACATCCACAATGGCACCAGTCCTCTTCACAACATCCCCTTCCTTGATCAGTCTGTCATTACCAAACACGACAACACCAACATTGTCGGGCTCCAAGTTCAAGGACATGCCCTAGGACAAAGATCATGCCATCCTGAGAAAACCCATACCAGTATTCCCAGTGAATTCTTGCCAGTTTAGTACTTACGTGATTATGCTACAGTGCAGAATATTGGACAGAGGCTACTTCAATCTTATTTGTAACAATACGATGCTCAGTATTCTGCTTTTACATGCAATGCATGCATCTTTTCCCATACTGATGGGAGAACCTGCCTAATTCTTCAGCCTATTAAGTAATTTATTATTTATTTATCTATTATTTATTATTAATTTATTATTATCAGCAGTCTAGCATGAAGTCACTTCTCTCCCTAAAGAATACAGAAGACACAAGCAGGTTCAAATAGGAATTGGACAAGGGAAAAAAGATCTGGTTTATCTGCTTCACTAAATTAAAAAGCAAGTTAGCTCATTAAAAATGCTGGAAGAAAAGCTGCCTAACTTTTGGGGAGCAGTCTAGGCCTTTTTCACTCTGGTCTGTTCTTAAGACTGTAAGAAGTCAGCAAACTGTATGCTGTATTGGAGCTTAGAGGCCATTCTTCACCAGTAAACAAAAGCTAGCCTGAAACTAAAGAAAGTGAAATCCTACAGCAGATTAGCTCTTAATACTTCCTAGGAAAAGGCAAATAAAGATCAAACGTTGGCCAAAAAACACATACTGATATTGAAAGCAACACATTATAAATAAAAAGAACATCTCTTTTTTGCAGTGTTATTTCAACTAGTTACTCCATATTTAAGTTATAATGAAGTCAGTAAAAGCCCCATGTGACTAATGCCAAGCATCATCTCATATTCTTCTTAGAAAAGTCATCTTTATATTTCCAAGCTAAACAAGGGGTTTTGGTGAAAGCCTACCTTCAGCCCAGAAGAGAATTCAACCATTTCTTCTGCTTGGACATTTCTTAGGCCGTACACACGGGCAATACCATCACCAATTGAGAGCACGCGGCCAGTCTCCTCAAGTTCAGCAGAGGTATCAGCTCCCAAAATACGTTCCTCAAGGATAGAGGATACCTCAGCAGTGCCTGGAAAGAAACGTTTCAAACAAGATCCAGCATATTAAGGCACAGTACGAAATCAGTAAGCTTGTCTTGAGCTGACCCTGTTTCAGGTATGCCACAAGACCAAGCGAGCATCACTCTTCCTTAGACATGATGCACAAGTAACATTCTTCATGCTCACAGTCAATAAAAGTAGTTTCACCTCATCATTATGAGCCACCATTAATGACTAAATTAAACAGGCACCTATGTCCTTCAATATGTCCTACACTGTCAGCAATCTGTCCCCCTGGAAAGCCACTAGACTAGATAGATTAGACCTAGATCAGAAAGTACAGAACTGCTAGCTCTGCAGGCAGAGCACATACTTTAACTGTGGGCATCAAAATACATTCTCAACTCATTTTTAATCCAAGATCCAAATACATTTAGACATTTAATACATTTAAGAAGCAAGCTGTTCAATATAACCTATTAAAAAAAGTGTTCACCATCTTGTTCCAAATTCTGTTTGGCAGCATGTCGCCAACAAGTTTTGATTCCCTCAGTTAGGAAGTAGTAGCCAAGTAACACTGAGACTGCCATTTCCTAGTAGTTTTAGTGGCCCAAACCACTTCAAAAATTGTACATGAACCACGACCAAAAATATAGCTATTTGGTGCTGCTGCCTTCTCTAAACACCAAGATGCTGGCAGCGTAAGAGTTATACTCAAGGACATAAGGTCAAACCCAAGCATGCCTGGGAAAGTCATCCATTCCCTTCTACTATTACAAAGCAGATATAAAACTGGAATTTGAGGCTTTTTCAGATAATTCTGCAAGAGCTGAAGACAGAACTGAACCCATGTGAAGCAGCTAAACTGAGTAAAGCCAGGTTTGACGTGTGACTGCTACCTCGATTTGGGCACATTTTGAACAGTTGCTAAAATATAAAGTGAAGCCTCAAATATGCGATTGCGTAACATCTGGCTCACTATCAATCACTGCCCTTAAGGATTTTGTTAAATGACAAGCACACCTCACATTCCAAGTTCACATTCTCATTTATTGTTAGCTATTGCTCTAAGTTAACAAGTTTGACAGAGCAAGTTCTTAAACAGTACTCTTATGCATGTAGGGTTTTTTTTTTTCCTGACTCACCAGTTTTCTGAAAACGTGTTTTGGAGGCATGGATGTTTCTTGTAGCAACGAATGCTGCACCCAGGGTGTTTCTGGAAATCTAACATAAACAATTATTTTAATAAGAGTGAAGTTTCCTTGATTAATCAAAAAATCACTATTTTAAGGGATCACACTGAAAATTCTTATGAGTTAGATGCTTAATATGTCTCAGGTTTGAGTTATGCACCACAGAAGCCCATTCATGAGATGCTGCTCTGCAAACAGGTCTAACATTATTAAGATAGGACAAATAATATAGGAAATCATTCTACATTACTTGCTGCATTTTTTTGCATGGCCTTCATCCTGCACTAGCGTCACCACCGCAGCACTGCGGCAGCTTCCACAGCAACACCTCCTCTGATCAGCCCCTTTTGCTCACGGCATCAAAAGCTTGACGCTTAAAGAAATCAGTGCCTCCCTTACAGTTCTGCACAAGGGAAAAATAAAATTGAGCCTTCTAAGGGTCAGATTCTCTCAGAAAAAAAATCTAACTGCAGAACTGCTGAAGGATAGCTGGAATATAAACAGTTCTAAAGAGACAAAAAAAAGGGGGGGGTGATTAATGTCCTAAGTGGTTACGGTAGTGTTAAATCTCGCAGAGAGCTCCCAGTACGGCCCCGCAGGAGCGCTCGTGACATTCCCCTGACCGGCCGGGAAGGCCTCTCCCTTCACCTTCACCGGGGACAGCGACTGGAGGCGGATCAGGACAGATCTCGGCACCCCGCCGAGAGCGGAAGACACGCGCGACGAGGCCAGGCTTGGCAGCGCGGATGCCCCGGCCTCGCAGCTTCGGGGCCACTGAGCGGGACCCGGCAACAGCACCCCCAGTCCTGAGGGAAGGGCGCGGCGCCCCCTGCGCGCCTCCCCCGAGCGGGGGACGGTGGCTCCCCAGTGGCTTCTGCCGGCCGGGGCGCCGCCGGCACCCAGCGCCGCCGAGGCGAGGGTCCCGCCACAGCCGCGCTGCCGGGCCGCAGCCCGCCGTCGCTGTCGGAGCGGCCCCCTCCCGCCGCCCCGGCTGCCCGCCGCTCACCACAGGCCGCGGCCCCTCAATGTCACCGCGGCCCCCAAGATGGCGGCGGCCTCCCCCCGCCCGCCGCTCGGAGGCGAGGGCGTGCTCACCAGGCCGGCCTGCCGCGGCAGGGAGCGGGCGATGGCGGCAGCCACGCGGGCGGAGAGCATGGCGGCGGCAGCGGCAGGCGGCGGCGGCTCCTCCGGACAAGACTAGACGGGACGCAGCTGCCGGCCCCGCGCTCTCTGCACAAAATGGCCGCCGCGCGCTCCGCCCCTTTTGGCGCCGACGCCCCGCCCCGTGGCGACGGGGCAGGGGGGTCACGACCCGGAAGCGGTTCCCGAAAGCCTCCTTTCCCTCAGCGCGTCGCGGTCGTTTTGCTCTTTCTCCCCCCATTCCTGCAGCGGGCGGCAACTCCCAGCTCCGGAAAAATATAAAAAAGAGGAAACGGCGCTTTTAAAAAAAAACAGCATCTTGCGGCAGGTGTCCTTGAAACGGCCCTCAGCGGGCGGAGGGGCGCGAGCCCCGCCCACGGGGCGGGGGCGTGGTGCGGGCGAGGCCACGCCCCTCTCCTCTGCCTGGCCCCGCCCCCGCCCGGCGTGCAGGCTCGCCCCCTCGCTGCCGCGGACTACAAGTCCCAAGAGGCACCGCGGCGGCAGGGGGTGGGGGCGGCGCGGGGGAAGCTGGGAAGGAGGCGGGAGGTTCAAGGCAGCGGTGGCGGCCATGGAGGAGAAGGCTGTGGTGGAGAAGCTCCAGCGGGTAATGGTGGGCTCTGGGGCGGGTTTCTCCCCGTGAGGGGCTGCAGTGCGCCCCTGTGGCGTTTGAAAGCACTGCCTTGAAGTCTCTCCTGTTGCTGACCTCTTCTGTGTCAGAGGTGGTGTCTGCAGGGCTCAGGCCTGCAGGTCGTGGTGGCCTTTCCTCCCCTGCTAGCCAGCAGAAACTGTTCTAGCAATAACGGTTTGGGAAACTTTATCTTATCCTGCTTGAATGCCGTTTTCATCATCTGCCCAAATACCCATTTAACATGTCTTAGATCATTAGTGCCTCTGTAGCAAACAGCTCGGGGGAATAGAAAGATAATCTTTTCTCATCTGGAGATAAGCAAATACTCAGAGAAATGATGGAGATTAAAAAGAGTTAAAAATGAAGAGAAATAGTTTTCTAGACTGCAGAGGGTGTCTGAAGGAGGGACAAAGGAATGCGTCTCCCACTTTTCCACTTGTCTTTTGACTGAGTTAGTATGAGTTTTTCTTCAGGAATTTAGAGCTTGCAGCACTTTCCATTTCTTGCATCTGTCAGCTATTTTCCGTTCATTCAGTGACTGTTTATTGTCTCTCCCTCCCCCCCCCCCCCCCCCCAACTTTTCTGGCAGGTTACTTTATGGCTAAAGAAAATATTTGGGGATCAGCCCATTCCACAATATGAAGTGAATGCATGGACCATTGATATCTTGTATGAGCTTGCTGAACACAATGAAGCCAGGGATAGGGATGTTTCTTTGCTGATAGAGGATATGAACCAGAAGGCAGCAGAATATGAAGTAGAAGGTGAGTTTGAAGCTCCAGTTCTCAGTTCCATCAATGCTAAGAATTTTTCTTAGTGACCACGTAGACTGTCTCTGTTAAAACCTTATAAAAAGTTATGAAAGGCTATCAATAAGCTAACCATTTGTTCTGGTTCAGCTCTTACTACCGTATACTTCATGCTTTCCTTTCAGCAAAATTTAGTGACGTAAGGTTGGTCAAGAGCAACTTTTTAAGCCAGCTTGAGCAGGCTGTAAGTATGGGCAAGGAGATTAGTTGCTGAAACATCCTTGCTTGCTGGACTGGACAGCACAGCACTGAAATATTGGCTGGATAGACAGGTGAGCAACACTATTGCTGATTTAAGAGTCTGAGCTGGTGCTTATCTCCTATTAAGGAAAGCGCTTGAGGAATCTGAAACAACAGTGAGGTAATTTAGTTATGCTGTAGCTATCTGGAGTGAGTGTTGATAATGTGCTTTTCTGGAGCAAGTGCGTGGTTCAGGAGGCTGTAATATGTTTTTAGCATATCGTATACTGAAGGATTGTACCTTTAATGGATTTGTTTTTTCTTCAAGAAGGAATTTTACTTTCCTGTGAAAAGACTGATTTTGTACGCATGAAGACATTTTCCTCCAAAACTCTACTTTTATTTTTTTTCCCTTCAAGTCTTCTAGTGACTCGCCATCAAATAAATCATGATAGAGACTAAATGGTTGCATTAGGCTGTCGGAGAACATGGGCATTGCCAGTCAGGCGTGGGTATAAGTTCTGATGCAAATTCGGACCCTTTCAGAAGGAAGGATCATCCTTCCTATTTGTTATGCAAATTAGGCTTGTCGGCCACCATAACAGGGCTCGACCCTAGGTTCCCGCAAGCAAAGTTCAAAGCCAATCAAAATCAAAGCAAATTAAATAATTAAATTTTAATCACGCGTGTGCTGTAATTACAGCTCGAGCTGGGTGCCTCCCAAGAGGGACCCTAACAAAAACAAATCCTGGGCAATTATAGTTTTTTTCAACTTAAATTTCCCACCCCTCACGCGGTAGTTAGACCAATAGTAATTTTTAGGTCTGGGGTCTCCTGCTCCTCATTGGATCTCATCATTGTTCCTAGGTAAGCTGTTTTTCTCCTTCTCTTTATTTTTTTGTGGTCTCTGATGATGGTTGTACTTTTATCTTTGTTGGTCTTGCAGTTGTCTCCCAAGGTCTTATTTTCAAAGTTTTGACTTCTTCCCTTTCGGTGTGGGTGACACAGGAATGCAGACTGCGTGTGGCTTCCTTATCTTCCCAGCCTGAACCAGCTCTGAGGCACTTTTTTTTACTAAACTAAGTAAAGGTTCATTACTTTATTCAAGTGCGGCCTAAGGCTTCAGCAAATTTAGCTACTCATGCTAAGCAAGTTTTACAGAAGATGTGCTAAGCGGCTATCTCTAGACAGTTTCAATTCACTATTCTTTAACACTAATACAGGTCTGTCGTGACAAGCATGTGCATGCCAGGACTGGGTTTAGGCTGAGCTCCACAGTTCTCTGCAGAGCAAAAACCTGAGCGTGCTCATCACCATAGTGCAAGGATAAACTCTTGTTTGTGTTTAGACATGCTGGTCAGGGAAGGAGTGGAGCAGCTCTCTTCCTCAACACAGTGAACTTGCTTGACAAGCAGGAATGTGACAGCAGTTTGGCATGTTTAAGTCTTCTTTTAAGATTGCTCTTCCCCTAACAGTGGAAATGTAACCAAAATTTCTAGAGTGGGATTGAATTCTAGCTTCAGAGAGGGCCATCTAGGCCTCAGAAGAACAGTGGCATAGAAATGACTAATTTGGTTTGTATTTGTTTTTCAGCCAACTTTCTACAGGACGTTCTCACAGAAATCCTGGGTTTTTCCTTATCTAGTCTGTCCAGTGAGGGCATCAGCTACCTAAATGAGCTGGTAAACACTGCGATGATACTTGAAACAAAGGACACTTCTCTTGCCAGGTAGTTCTTCCCACTCTGCACCAGGGATGATGGTCTGTGCTGTTTCCCTGTGGCTTTTCAATTTGACGGTTTCAAACTGTACTTTCACACAGGACTTGTACTTGTCAGCTGTTTTTACACCACTTGGGCAACTTTAAAGGATGTGGGAACTGTGCACAAGGCTGCAACTCTTGATTCCACTAGTAAGGGAAGTCTCTGAGGTCTGAAAGGTTAAATCCTAGCCCAGGTTAAATCCCTCTTTTTTTTCTTTTTTTTTCCTCCTTCCCCTTTCTCTTCTTTCTCCTGCTGCTTTTGTGGTTAGTGGCTGCAGGATGCTACCACGAGGACCACTGTGGCAGGTAGCACAAGCTAGAGCAGCTTTCACACAGCTTCAGCAAGGACTGAGGAGCTGTAACTGGTTGCTCAATCTCAGCCCTTCTTTCCCTCCCTTACCTAGCTTCACTTAATGTCAGGAGTTTTCCATAGCTCAGCCACAGAGAAACAGCAGCTGTTAGTCTGCTCTTCCTAGGCCCCTCTTCCTTGCATAGCCTCACCCACAATGCAGTTTGCTGAGTGCTGGCAGTAAGGAAAGGCCAAAATCTGCCTTGGAATATATATATTTTTTTTTCTTCCCCCCTTTGGGAGCTTTGCTCTCCTAGCTCTTTTGCTGAGCCAGAGAGCAGGCAGCTATGAGCCATTTGGGAGGAGGAGGTGACTGACGTACTGCTGGGCATGTCTCAGTGGTATGTGTTTTCAGTGACTGAATACAGTTTCTCTCACAGGTGGCTTGGCAAGCCAGGCGTGGAGCTCCTGAATATTTCAAGTTTGGGGGTTATATTTGCTAGAATGCCCGGTCTTGCCTGG